>NW_024470629.1:0-300000 GCF_017639515.1 Carcharodon carcharias | reverse complement strand
CCACCCACACCCCACAGCAAACCCCCAGAGACTATGTCCCCAAAAGGGTCACCCACCCACAACCCCACACAACGCCCCCAGAGGCTATGTCCCCAAAAGGTTCACCCACCCACCCCACCCACACCACCAACCCAGAGACTATGTCCCCAAAAGGGTCACCCACCCACCCCACGCAAACCACCCCCACAGAGACTATGTCCCCGAAAGGGTCACCCACCCACCCCACCCACACAACCCCCCCAGAAACTATGTCCCCAAATGTTTCACACCCACCCACCCCATGCACACCACCTCCCCAGAGACTATGTCCCCAAAAGATTCACCCACCCACACCCTCACACCACCCCTTTCCAGAGACTATGTCCCCAAAATGGTCACACACCCACGCCCCCACACCACCCCCCCAGAGACTATGTCCCCAAAAGGCTCACCCACCCAACCCCCACATCCCACCCCCAGAGACTATGTCCCCAAAAGTGTCACCCAACCAGACCCCCACACCACCCCCTCAGAGAGAATGTCCCCAAAATGGTCACCAACCCACACCCCCACACCACCCCTCCAGAGATTATGTCCCCAAAAGTGTCTCCCACCCACCCCCAGCACACAACCCCCCAAGAGACTATGTCCCCAAAAGGGTCACCAACCCACCCCACCCACACCACCCCCCCAGAGACTATGTCCCCAAAAGGATCACCCACCCAAACCCCCACACCACCCCCCCAGAGACTATGTCCCAGAAGGGTCACCCACCCACCCCCACACACCACCACCCCAGAGACTATGTCCCCAAAATGGTCACCCACCCACACACCCACACCACCCCCCCAGAGACTATGTCCCCAAAAGGGTCTCCAAACCACCCCCCCCCCCACACAACCCCTCCAGAGACTATGTCCCCAAAAGGGTCACCAACCCACCACCCCGCAGCACCCCCCCAGAGACTGTGTCCCCAAATCGGTCACCCACCCAATCCCCCACACCACCCCACCAGAGACTATGTCCCCAAAAGGGTCACCCACTAACACCCCCATACCACCCCCCCAGAGACTATGTCCCCAAAAGGGTCACTCACCCACCCACCCACACCACTTCCCCAGAGACTATGTCCCCAAAACGTTCACACACCCACCCCACCCACACCACCCCCCCCAGAGACTATGTCCCCAAAAGGGTCACCCACCCACCCCACGCACACCACCCCCCCAGAGACTATGTCCCCGAAAGGGTCACCCACCAACCCCACCCACACAACCCCCCCAGAAACTATGTCCCCAAAAGGGGCACCCACCAAAACCCCCACACCACCCCCCCAGAGACTATGTCCCCAAAAGGGTCAACCACTAAAAACACCACACCACCACCCCAGAGACTATGTCCCCAAAAGGGTCAACCACCCACCCCCCCACACCACGCCCCCAGAGACTATGTCACCAAAATGGTCACCCACCCACCCTCCCACACCATCCCCCAGAGACTATGTCCCCAAAATGGTCACCCACCACCCCCCCACACCACCTCCCCAGAGACTATGTTTCCAAAAGGGTCACCCACCCACCCCCCACACCTCCCCCCCAGAGACTATGTCCCCAAACGTGTCTCCCACCCACCCCCGCACACAACACCCCCCGAGACTATGTCCCCAAAAGGATCACCAACCCACCCCACCCACAACACCCCTCCTGAGACTATGCCCCCAATATGTCACCTACCAACGCCCACCCCACCACCCCCCCCAGAGACTACGTCCCCAAAAGGGTCACTCACCCACCCCACCCACACCTCCCCCCCAGAGTCTATGTCCCCGAAAGGGTCACCCACCCACACCACCCAAACAACCCCCCCAGAGACTATGTCCCCAAAATGGAAACCCACCCAACCCCCACACCACCCCCTAAGAGACTATGTCCCCAAAATGGTCACCCACCCACGCCCACGCACCACCCCCCCAGAGACTATGTCCCCAAAAGGGTCACCCACACAAACCCCCACACCACCACCCCAGAGACTATGTCCCCAAACGCGTCACCCACCCATCCCCCCACACCACCGCCCTAGAGACTATGTCCCCAAAAGGGTCAAACAAACCTCTCCCCAAACCAAACCCCCAGTGACTATGTCCCCAAAAGGGACACCCACCCAACCCCCACACCACCCCCCCCAGAGACTATGTCCCCAAAAGTGTCACCCACCCAAACCCCCACACCACCACCCCAGAGACTATGTCCCCAAAAGGGTCACCCACCCAACCCCCCACACCACCCCCCCAGAGACTATGTCCCCAAAAGGGTCACCCACCCACCCCCACAAACCACCATCCCAGAGACTATGTCCCCAAAATGGTCACCCACCCACACCCCCACACCAGCCCCCCAGAGACTATGTCCCCAAAAGGGTCAAAAAACCACCCCCCCACACGACCCCCCCTAGACTATGTCCCCAAAAGGGTCACCCACCCACCACCCCACACCACCCCCCCAGAGACTATGTCCCCAAAACGGTCACCCACCCAATCCCACACACCACCCCTCCAGAGACTATGTCCCCAAAAGTGTCACCCACTCACACCCCCACACCACCCCCCCAGAGACTATGTCCCCAAAAGGGTCAACCACCCACACTCCCACAGCAAACCCCCAGAGACTATGTCCCCAAAAGGGTCACCCACCCACACCCCCACACAACGCCCCCAGAGGCTATGTCCCCAAAAGGTTCACCCACCCACCCCACCCACACCACCAACCCAGAGACTATGTCCCCAAAAGGGTCACCCACCCACCCCACGCACACCACCCCCACAGAGACTATGTCCCCGAAAGGGTCACCCACCCACCCCACCCACACAACCCCCCCAGAAACTATGTCCCCAAATGTTTCACCCACCCACCCCATGCACACCACCTCCCCAGAGAATATGTCCCCAAAAGATTCACCCACCCACACCCCCACACCACCCCCCTCCAGAGACTATGTCCCCAAAATGGTCACACACCCACGCCCCCACACCACCCCCCCAGAGACTATGTCCCCAAAAGGCTCACCCACCCACCCCCCCACATCCCACCCCCAGAGACTATGTCCCCAAAAGTGTCACCCAACCAGACCCCCACACCACCCCCTCAGAGACAATGTCCCCAAAATGGTCACCAACCCACACCCCCACACCACCCCTCCAGAGATTATGTCCCCAAAAGTGTCTCCCACCCACCCCCAGCACACAACCCCCCAAGAGACTATGTCCCCAAAAGGGTCACCAACCCACCCCACCCACACCACCCCCCCAGAGACTATGTCCCCAAAAGGATCACCCACCCAAACCCCCACACCACCCCCCCAGAGACTATGTCCCCAAAAGGGTCACCCACCCACACCCACACACCACCACCCCAGAGACTATGTCCCCAAAATGGTCACCCACCCACACACCCACACCACCCCCCCAGAGACTATGTCCCCAAAAGGGTCTCCAAACCACCCCCCCCCCACACAACCCCTCCAGAGACTATGTCCCCAAAAGGGTCACCAACCCACCACCCCGCAGCACCCCCCCAGAGACTGTGTCCCCAAATCGGTCACCCACCCAATCCCCCACACCACCCCCCCAGAGACTATGTCCCCAAAAGTGTCACGCACTCACACCCCCACACCACCCCACCAGAGACTATGTCCCCAAAAGGGTCACCCACTAACACCCCCATACCACCCCCCCAGAGACTTTGTCCCCAAAAGGGTCACTCACCCACCCAACCACACCACTTCCCCAGAGACTATGTCCCCAAAACGTTCACACACCTACCCCACCCACACCACCCCCCCAGAGACTATGTCCCCAAAAGGGTCACCCACCCACCCCACGCACACCACCCCCCCGGAGACTATGTCCCCGAAAGGGTCACCCACCAACCCCACCCACACAACCCCCCCAGAAACTATGTCCCCAAAAGGGGCACCCACCAAATCCCCCACACCACCCCCCCAGAGACTATGTCCCCAAAAGGGTCAACCACTAAAAACACAACACCACCACCCCAGAGACTATGTCCCCAAAATGGTCACCCACCACCACCCCACACCACCTCCCCAGAGACTATGTTTCCAAAAGGGTCACCCACCCACCCCCCACACCTCCCCCCCAGAGACTATGTCCCCAAACGTGTCTCCCACCCACCCCCGCACACAACACCCCCAGAGACTATGTCCCCAAAAGGATCACCAACCCACCCCACCCACAACACCCCCCCAGAGACTATGTCCCCAAAACTGTCACCCACCAACCCCACCCACACCACCCCCCCAGAGACTAAGGCCCCAAAAGGGTCACTCACCCACCCCACCCACACCTCCCCCCCAGAGTCTATGTCCCCGAAAGGGTCACCCACCCAAACCACCCAAACAAACCCCCCAGAGACTATGTCCCCAAAATGGGCACCCACCCAACCCCCACACCACCCCCTAAGAGACTATGTCCCCAAAATGGTCACCCACCCACGCCCACGCACCACCCCCCCAGAGACTATGTCCCCAAAAGGGTCACCCACACAAACCCCCACACCACCACCCCAGAGACTATGTCCCCAAATGCGTCACCCACCCATCCCCCCACACCACCGCCCTAGAGACTATGTCCCCAAAAGGGTCAAACAAACCTCTCCCCAAACCAAACCCCCAGTGACTATGTCCCCAAAAGGGACACCCACCCAACCCCCACACCACCCCCCCCAGAGACTATGTCCCCAAAAGTGTCACCCACCCAAACCCCCACACCACCACCCCAGAGACTATGTCCCCAAAAGGGTCACCCACCCAACCCCCCACACCACCCCCCCAGAGACTATGTCCCCAAAAGGGTCACCCACCCACCCCCACAAACCACCATCCCAGAGACTATGTCCCCAAAATGGTCACCCACCCACACCCCCACACCAGCCCCCCAGAGACTATGTCCCCAAAAGGGTCAAAAAACCACCCCCCCACACCACCCCCCCTAGACTATGTCCCCAAAAGGGTCACCCACCCACCACCCCACACCACCCCCCCAGAGACTATGTCCCCAAAACGGTCACCCACCCAATCCCACACACCACCCCTCCAGAGACTATGTCCCCAAAAGTGTCACCCACTCACACCCCCACACCACCTCCCCAGAGACTATGTCCCCAAAAGGGTCAACCACCCACACTCCCACAGCAAACCCCCAGAGACTATGTCCCCAAAAGGGTCACCCACCCACACCCCCACACAACGCCCCCAGAGGCTATGTCCCCAAAAGGTTCACCCACCCACCCCACCCACACCACCAACCCAGAGACTATGTCCCCAAAAGGGTCACCCACCCACCCCACGCACACCACCCCCACAGAGACTATGTCCCCGAAAGGGTCACCCACCCACCCCACCCACACAACCCCCCCAGAAACTATGTCCCCAAATGTTTCACCCACCCACCCCATGCACACCACCTCCCCAGAGACTATGTCCCCAAAAGATTCACCCACCCACACCCCCACACCACCCCCCTCCAGAGACTATGTCCCCAAAATGGTCACACACCCACGCCCCCACACCAACCCCCCAGAGACTATGTCCCCAAAAGGCTCACCCACCCACCCCCCCACATCCCACCCCCAGAGACTACGTCCCCAAAAGGGTCACCCACCCACACCCCACACTAACCCCCCAGAGACTATATCCCCAAAAGGGTCACCCACCCATGCCCACACACCACCCCCCCAGAGACTATGTCCCCAAAAGGGTCACCCACCCACCCCCACTCACCACCCCCCCAGAGACTCTGTCCCCAAAATGGACACCCACCCACTCCCCCACACCACCCCCTCAGAGACTATGTCCCCAAAGGGGTCACACAACCACACCCCCCACACCACCCCCCCAGAGACTATGTCCCCATAAGGGTCACCCACCCACCACCCCACACCACCCCCCCAGAGACTATGTCCCCAAAACATTCACCCACCCAATCCCCCACACCACGCCCCCAGAGACGATGTCACCAAAATGGTCACCCACCCACCCTCCCAAACCATCCCCCAGAGACTATGTCCCCAAAAGAGTCACACACCCACACCCCCACACCCCCCCCAAGAGACTATGTCCCCAAAATGGTCACCCACCCCCCCCACACCACCTCCCCAGAGACTATGTTTCCAAAAGGGTCACCCACCCACCCCCCACACCACCCCCCCAGAGACTATGTCCCCAAAAGGTTCACACAACCACCCCCCGACACCACCCTCCCAGAGACTATGTACCCAAAAGGGTCACACACCCACCCCCCCACACCAAAATCTCAGAGACTATGTCCCCAAAAGGGTCACCCACCCATTCCCCCACACCACCCCCCCAGAGACTATGTCCCCAAAAGGGTCACCCCCCCCACACACCCAGACCACCCCCCCCAGAGACTATGTCCCCAAAAGGGTCACCCAAGCACATCCCCACACCACCCCCCCAGAGACTATGTCCCCAAAAGGGTCACAAACCCACACCCTGACACCACCACCACCGAGACTATGTCCCAAAATGGGTCACCCAGCCACGCCCCCCATACCACCCCCCCAGAGACTATGTCCCCAAAAGTGTCTCCCACCCACCCCCGCACACACCCCCAGAGACTATGTCCCCAAAAGGATCACCAACCCAACCCACCCACAACACCCCCGCAGAGACTATGTCCCCAAAATTGTCACCCACCAACCCCACCCACACCACCCCACCAGAGACTATGTCCCCAAAAGGGTCACCCACCCACCCCACCCACACCACCCCCCCCAGAGACTATGTCCCCATAAGGGTCACCCACCCACCACCCCACACCACCTCCCCAGAGACTATGTCCCCAAAACATTCACCCACCCAATCCCCCACACCACCCCCCCAGAGACTACGTCCCCAAAAGTGTAACCCACTCACACCCCCACACCACCCCCCCAGAGACTATGTCCCCAAAAGGGGCACCCACCAAAATCCCCAAACCACCCCCCCAGAGACTATGTCCCCAAAAGGGTCACCCACTAAAACCACCACACCACCACCCCAGAGACTATGTCCCCAAAAGGGTCACCCACCCAACCCCCACACCACGCCCCCAGAGACGATGTCACCAAAATGGTCACCCACCCACCCTCCCAAACCATCCCCCAGAGACTATGTCCCCAAAAGGGTCACACACCCACACCCCCACACCCCCCCCAAGAGACTATGTCCCCAAAATGGTCACCCAACCCCCCCACACCACCTCCCCAGAGACTATGTTTCCAAAAGGGTCACCCACGCACCCCCCACACCACCCCCCCAGAGACGATGTCACCAAAATGGTCACCCACCCACCCTCCCAAACCATCCCCCAGAGACTATGTCCCCAAAAGGGTCACACACCCACACCCCCACACCCCCCCCCAAGAGACTATGACCCAAAATGGTCACCCAACCCCCCCACACCACCTCCCCAGAGACTAGGTTTCCAAAAGGGTCACCCACCCATTCCCCCACACCACCCCCCCAGAGACTATGTCCCCAAAAGGGTCACCCCCCACACACACCCAGACCACACCCCCAGAGACTATGTCCCCAAAAGGGTCACCCAAGCACACCCCCACACCACCCCCCCAGAGACTATGTCCCCAAAAGGGTCACCAACCCACACCCCGACACCACCACCACCGAGACTATGTCCCAAAATGGGTCACCCAGCCACGCCCCCCATACCACCCCCCCAGAGACTATGTCCCCAAAAGTGTCTCCCACCCACCCCCGCACACAACACCCCCAGAGACTATGTCCCCAAAAGGATCACCAACCCAACCCACCCACAACACCCCTCCAGAGACTATGTCCCCAAAATTGTCACCCACCAACCCCACCCACACAGCGCCCCCAGAGACTATGTCCCCAAAAGGGTCACCAACCCAAACCCCCACACCACCCCCCCAGAGACTATGTCCCCAAAAGGGTCACCCACACAAACCCCCACACCACCACCCCAGAGACTATGTCCCCAAATGCGTCACCCACCCATCCCCCCACACCACCGCCCTAGAGACTATGTCCCCAAAAGGGTCACACAAACCTCTCCCCAAACCAAACCGCCAGTGACTATGTCCCCAAAAGGGACACCCACCCAACCCCCACACCACACCCCCCCAGAGACTATGTCCCCAAAAGTGTCACCCACCCAAACCCCCACACCACCACCCCAGAGACTATGTCCCCAAAAGGGTCACCCACCCAACCCCCCACACCACCCCCCCAGAGACTATGTCCCCAAAAGGGTCACCCACCCACCCCCACAAACCACCATCCCAGAGACTATGTCCCCAAAATGGTCACCCACCCACACCCCCACACCACCCCCCCAGAGACTATGTCCCCAAAAGGGTCAAAAAACCACCCCCCGACACCACCCCCCCTAGACTATGTCCCCAAAAGGGTCACCCACCCACCGCCCCACACCACCCACCCAGAGACTATGTCCCCAAAACGGTCACCCACCCAATCCCACACACCACCCCTCCAGAGACTATGTCCCCAAAAGTGTCACCCACTCACACCCCCACACCACCCCCCCAGAGACTATGTCCCCAAAAGGGTCACCCACCCACCCCCCCACACAACGCCCCCAGAGGCTATGTCCCCAAAAAGTTCACCCACCCACCCCACCCACACCACCAACCCAGAGACTATGTCCCCAAAAGGATCACCCACCCACCCCACGCACACCACCCCCACAGAGACTATGTCCCCGAAAGGGTCACCCACCCACCCCACCCACACAACCCCCCCAGAAACTATGTCCCCAAATGTTTCACCCACCCACCCCATGCACACCACCTCCCCAGAGACTATGTCCCCAAAAGATTCACCCACCCACACCCCCACACCACCCCCCTCCAGAGACTATGTCCCCAAAATGGTCACACACCCACGCCCCCACACCACCCCCCCAGAGACTATGTCCCCAAAAGGCTCACCCACCGACCCACCCACATCCCAACCCCAGAGACTACGTCCCCAAAAGGGTCACCCACCCACACCCCACACCAACCCCCCAGAGACTATATCCCCAAAAGGGTCACACACCCATGCCCACACACCACCCCCCCAAAGACTATGTCCACAAAAGGGTCACCCACCCAACACCCCACACCACCTCCCCAGAGACTATGTCCCCAAAAGGGTCACCCACCCACCCCCACTCACCACCCCCCCAGAGACTCTGTCCCCAAAATGGACACCCACCCACTCCCCCACACCACCCCCTCAGAGAATATGTCCCCAAAAGGTTCACACAACCACACCCCCCACACCACCCCCCCAGAGACTATGTCCCCATAAGGGTCACCCACCCACCCCCCCACACCACCCCCCCAGAGACTATGTCCCCAAAAGTGTAAACCACTCACACCCCCACACCACCCCCCCAGAGACTATGTCCCCAAAAGGGGCACCCACCAAAACCCCCACACCACCCCCCCAGAGACTATGTCCCCAAAAGGGTCACCCACTAAAACCACCACACCACCACCCCAGAGACTATGTCCCCAAAAGGGTCACCCACCCACCGCCCCACACCACGCCCCCAGAGACGATGTCACCAAAATGGTCACCCACCCACCCTCCCAAACCATCCCCCAGAGACTATGTCCCCAAAAGGGTCACACACCCACACCCCCACACCCCCCCCAAGAGACTATGTCCCCAAAATGGTCTCACACCCCTCCCACACCACCTCCCCAGAGACTATGTTTCCAAAAGGGTCACCCACCCACCCCCCACACCACCCCCCCAGCGACTATGTCCCCAAAAGGGTCACACAACCACCCCCCGACACCAACCCCCCAGAGACTATGTACCCAAAAGGGTCACACACCCACCCCCCCACACCAAAATCCCAGAGACTATGTCCCCAAAAGGGTCACCCACCCATTCCCCCACACCACCCCCCCAGAGACTATGTCCCCAAAAGGGTCACCCCCCCCCACACAACCAGACCACCCCCCCAGAGACTATGTCCCCAAAAGGGTCACCCAAGCACATCCCCACACCACCCCCCCAGAGACTATGTCCCCAAAAGGGTCACAAACCCACACCCCGACACCACCACCACCGAGACTATGTCCCAAAATGGGTCACCCAGCCACGCCCCCCATACCACCCCGCCAGAGACTATGTCCCCAAAAGTGTCTCCCACCCACCCCCGCACACACCCCCAGAGACTATGTCCCCAAAAGGATCACCAACCCAACCCACCCACAACACCCCCCCAGAGACTATGTCCCCAAAATTGTCACCCACCAACCCCACCCACACCACCCCCCCAGAGACTATGTCCCCAAAAGGGTCACCCACCCACCCCACCCACACCACCCCCCCAGAGACTATGTCCCCATAAGGGTCACCCACCCACCACCCCACACCACCCCCCCAGAGACTATGTCCCCAAAACATTCACCCACCCAATCCCCCACACCACCCCCCCAGAGACTATGTCCCCAAAAGGGGCACCCACCAAAATCCCCACACCACCCCCCCAGAGACTATGTCCCCAAAAGGGTCACCCACTAAAACCACCACACCACCACCCCAGAGACTATGTCCCCAAAAGGGTCACCCACCCAACCCCCACACCACGCCCCCAGAGACGATGTCACCAAAATGGTCACCCACCCACCCTCCCAAACTATCCCCCAGAGACTATGTCCCCAAAAGGGTCACACACCCACACCCCCACACCCCCCCCAAGAGACTATGACCCAAAATGGTCACCCAACCCCCCCACAACACCTCCCCAGAGACTATGTTTCCAAAAGGGTCACCCACCCACCCCCCACACCACCCCCCCAGAGACTATGTCCCCAAAAGGGTCACACAACCACCCCCCGACACCACCCCCCCAGAGACTATGTACCCAAAAGGGTCACACACCCACCCCCCCACACCAAAATCCCAGAGACTATGTCCCCAAAAGGGTCACCCACCCATTCCCCCACACCACCCCCCCAGAGACTATGTCCCCAAAAGGGTCACCCCCCCCACACACCCAGACCACCTCCCCAGAGACTATGTCCCCAAAAGGGTCACCCAAGCACACCCCCACACAACACCCCCAGAGACTATGTCCCCAAAAGGATCACCAAACCAACCCACCCACAACACCCCCCCAGAGACTATGTCCCCAAAATTGTCACCCACCAACCCCACCCACACAACCCCCCCAGAGTCTATGTCCCCAAAAGGGTCACCAACCCACCCCACACACACCACCCACCCAGAGACTATGTCCCCAAAAGGATCACCCACCCAAACCCCCACACCACCCCCCCAGAGACTATGTCCCCAAAAGGGTCACCCACCCACCCCGACACACCACCACCCCAGAGACTATGTCCCCAAAATGGTCACCCAGCCACACACCCACACCACCCCCCCAGAGACTATGTCCCCAAAAGGGTCTCCAAACCACCCCTCCACACAACCCCTCCAGAGACTGTCCCCAAAATGTTCACCCACCCACACCCCCAGACAACCGCCCTAGAGACTATGTCCCCAAAAGTGTCACCCAACGAGACCCCCACACCACCCCCCCAGAGACTATGTCCCCAAAAGTGTCTCCCACCCACCACCCGCACACAACCCCCCCAGAGACTATGTCCCCAAAAGGGACACCAACCCACCCCACCCAGACCACCCCCCCAGAGACTATGTCCCCAAAAGGATCACCCACCCAACACCCCACACCACCCACCCCAGAGACTATGTCCCCAAAAGGGTCACCCACCCACTCCCACACACCACCACCCCAGAGACTATGTCCCCAAAATGGTAACCCACCCACACCCCCACACCACCCCCCCCAGAGACTATGACCCAAAAGGGTCACCAAACCACCCCCCCCACACCACCCCCCCAGAGTCTATGTCCCCAAAAGGGTCACCCACCCACCACCCCACACCACCCCCCCAGAGACTATGTCCCCAAAACGGTCACCCACCCAATCCCCCACACCTCCCCCCCAGAGACTATGTCCCCAAAAGGGTCAACCACTAAAAACACCACACCACCACACCAGAGACTATGTCCCCAAAAGGGTCAACCACCCACCCCCCCACACCACGCCCCCAGAGACTATGTCACCAAAATGGTCACCCACCCACCCTCCCACACCATCCCCCAGAGACTATGTCCCCAAAATGGTCACCCACCACCCCCCCACACCACCTCCCCAGAAACTATGTCCCCGAAAGGGTCACCCACCCACCCCACCCACACAACTCCCCCAGAAACTATGTCCCCAAATGTTTCACCCACCCACCCCATGCACACCACCTCCCCAGAGACAATGTCCCCAAAAGATTCACCCACCCACACCCCCACACCACCCCCCTCCAGAGACTATGTCCCCAAAATGGTCACACACCCACGCCCCCACACCACCCCCCCAGAGACTATGTCCCCAAAAGGCTCACCCACCCACCCCCCCACATCCCACCCCCAGAGACTACGTCCCCAAAAGGGTCACCCACCCACACCCCACACCAACCCCCCAGAGACTATAACCCCAAAAGGGTCACCCACCCATGCCCACACACCACCCCCCCAGAGACTATGTCCCCAAAAGGGTCACCCACCCACCCCCACTCACGACCCCCCCAGAGACTCTGTCCCCAAAATGGACACCCACCCACTCCCCCACACCACCCCCTCAGAGACTATGTCCCCAAAAGGGTCACACAACCACACCCCCCACACCACCCCCCCCAGAGACTATGTCCCCATAAGGGTCACCCACCCACCACCCCACACCGCCCCCCCAGAGACTATGTCCCCAAAACATTCACCCACCCAATCCCCCACACCACGCCCCCAGAGACGATGTCACCAAAATGGTCACCCACCCACCCTCCCAAACCATCCCCCAGAGACTATGTCCCCAAAAGAGTCACACACCCACACCCCCACACCCCCCCCCTGAGACTATGTCCCCAAAATGGTCACTCACCCCCCCCCACACCACCTCCCCAGAGACTATGTTTCCAAAAGGGTCACCCACCCACCCCCCACACCACCCCCCCAGAGACTATGTCCCCAAAAGGTTCACACAACCACCCCCCGACACCACCCCCCCAGAGTCTATGTACCCAAAAGGGTCACACACCCACCCCCCCACACCAAAATCCCAGAGACTATGTCCCCAAAAGGGTCACCCACCCATTCCCCCACACCACCCCCCCAGAGACTATGTCCCCAAAAGGGTCACCCCCCCCACACACCCAGACAACCCCCCCAGAGACTATGTCCCCAAAAGGGTCACCCAAGCACATCCCCACACCACCCCCCCAGAGACTATGTCCCCAAAAGGGTCACAAACCCACACCCCGACACCACCACCACCGGGACTATGTCCCAAAATGGGTCACCCAGCCACGCCCCCCATACCACCCCCCCAGAGACTATGTCCCCAAAAGTGTCTCCCACCCACCCCCGCACACACCCCCAGAGACTATGTCCCCAAAAGGATCACCAACCCAACCCACCCACAACACCCCCCCAGAGACTATGTCCCCAAAATTGTCACCCACCAACCCCACCCACACCACCCCCCCAGAGACTATGTCCTCAAAAGGGTCACCCACCCACCCCACCCACACCACCCCCCCCAGAGACTATGTCCCCATAAGGGTCACCCACCCACCACCCCACACCACCTCCCCAGAGACTATGTCCCCAAAACATTCACCCACCCAATCCCCCACACCACCCCCCCAGAGACTATGTCCCCAAAAGTGTAACCCACTCACACCCCCACACCACCCCCCCAGAGACTATGTCCCCAAAAGGGGCACCCACCAAAATCCCCACACCACCCCCCCAGAGACTATGTCCCCAAAAGGGTCACCCACTACAACCACCACACCACCACCCCAGAGACTATGTCCCCAAAAGGGTCACCCACCCAACCCCCACACCACGCCCCCAGAGACGATGTCACCAAAATGGTCACCCACCCACCCTCCCAAACCATCCCCGAGAGACTATGTCCCCAAAAGGGTCACACACCCACACCCCCACACCCCCCCAAGAGACTATGTCCCCAAAATGGTCACCCAACCCCCCCACACCACCTCCCCAGAGACTATGTTTCCAAAAGGGTCACCCACCCACCCCCCACACCACCCCCCCAGAGACGATGTCACCAAAATGGTCACCCACCCACCCTCCCAAACCATCCCCCAGAGACTATGTCCCCAAAAGGGTCACACACCCACACCCCCACACCCCCCCAAGAGACTATGTCCCCAAAATGGTCACCCAACCCCCCCACACCACCTCCCCAGAGACTATGTTTCCAAAAGGGTCACCCACCCACCCCCCACACCACCCCCCCAGAGACTATGTCCCCAAAAGGGTCACACAACCACCCCCCGACACCACCCCCCCAGAGACTATGTACCCAAAAGGGTCACACACCCACCCCCCCACACCAAAATCCCAGAGACTATGTCCCCAAAAGGGTCACCCACCCATTCCCCCACACCACCCCCCCAGAGACTATGTCCCCAAAAGGGTCACCCCCCCCACACACCCAGACCACACCCCCAGAGACTATGTCCCCAAAAGGGTCACCCAAGCACACCCCCACACCACCCCCCCAGAGACTATGTCCCCAAAAGGGTCACCAACCCACACCCCGACACCACCACCACCGAGACTATGTCCCAAAATGGGTCACCCAGCCACGCCCCCCATAACACCCCCCCAGATACTATGTCCCCAAAAGTGTCTCCCACCCACCCCCGCACACAACACCCCCAGAGACTATGTCCCCAAAAGGATCACCAACCCAACCCACCCACAACACCCCCCCAGAGACTATGTCCCCAAAATTGTCACCCACCAACCCCACCCACACAACGCCCCCAGAGACTATGTCCCCAAAAGGGTCACCAACCCAAACCCCCACACCACCCCCCCAGAGACTATGTCCCCAAAAGGGTCACCCACACAAACCCCCACACCACCACCCCAGAGACTATGTCCCCAAATGCGTCACCCACCCATCCCCCCACACCACCGCCCTAGAGACTATGTCCCCAAAAGGGTCACACAAACCTCTCCCCAAACCAAACCACCAGTGACTATGTCCCCAAAAGGGACACCCACCCAACCCCCACACCACCCCCCCCCAGAGACTATGTCCCCAAAAGTGTCACCCACCCAAACCCCCACACCACCACCCCAGAGACTATGTCCCCAAAAGGGTCACCCACCCAACCCCCCACACCACCCCCCCAGAGACTATGTCCCCAAAAGGGTCACCCACCCACCCCCACAAACCACCATCCCAGAGACTATGTCCCCAAAATGGTCACCCACCCACACCCCCACACCACCCCCCCAGAGACTATGTCCCCAAAAGGGTCAAAAAACCACCCCCCGACACCACCCCCCCTAGACTATGTCCCCAAAAGGGTCACCCACCCACCGCCCCACACCACCCACACAGAGACTATGTCCCCAAAATGGTCACCCACCCAATCCCACACACCACCCCTCCAGAGACTATGTCCCCAAAAGTGTCACCCACTCACACCCCCACACCACCCCCCCAGAGACTATGTCCCCAAAAGGGTCAACCACCCACACTCCCACAGCAAACCCCCAGAGACTATGTCCCCAAAAGGGTCACCCACCCACCCCCCCACACAACGCCCCCAGAGGCTATGTCCCCAAAAGGTTCACCCACCCACCCCACCCACACCACCAACCCAGAGACTATGTCCCCAAAAGGGTCACCCACCCACCCCACGCACACTACCCCCACAGAGACTATGTCCCCGAAAGGGTCACCCACCCACCCCACCCACACAACCCCCCCAGAAACTATGTCCCCAAATGTTTCACCCACCCACCCCATGCACACCACCTCCCCAGAGACTATGTCCCCAAAAGATTCACCCACCCACACCCCCACACCACCCACCTCCAGAGACTACGTCCCCAAAATGGTCACACACCCACACCCCCACACCACCCCCCCAGAGACTATGTCCCCAAAAGGCTCACCCACCGACCCACCCACATCCCACCCCCAGAGACTACGTCCCCAAAAGGGTCACCCACCCACACCCCACACCAACCCCCCAGAGACTATATCCCCAAAAGGGTCACCCACCCATGCCCACACACCACCCCCCCAAAGACTATGTCCACAAAAGGGTCACCCACCCAACACCCCACACCACCTCCCCAGAGACTATGTCCCCAAAAGGGTCACCCACCCACCCCCACTCACCACCCCCCCAGAGACTCTGTCCCCAAAATGGACACCCACCCACTCCCCCACACCACCCCCTCAGAGAATATATCCCCAAAAGGGTCACACAACCACACCCCCCACCCCACCCCCCCCAGAGACTATGTCCCCATAAGGGTCACCCACCCACCACCCCACACCACCCCCCCAGAGACTATGTCCCCAAAACATTCACCCACCCAATCCCCCACACCACCCCCCCAGAGACTATGTCCCCAAAAGTGTAACCCACTCACACCCCCACACCACCCCCCCAGAGACTATGTCCCCAAAAGGGGCACCCACCAAAACCACCACATCACCCCCCCAGAGACTATGTCCCCAAAAGGGTCACCCACTAAAACCACCACACCACCACCCCAGAGACTATGTCCCCAAAAGGGTCACCCACCCACCGCCCCACACCACGCCCCAGAGACGATGTCACCAAAATGGTCACCCACCCACCCTCCCAAACCATCCCCCAGAGACTATGTCCCCAAAAGGGTCACACACCCACACCCCCACACCCCCCCCAAGAGACTATGTCCCCAAAATGGTCACCCACCCCCCCCACACCACCTCCCCAGAGACTATGTTTCCAAAAGGGTCACCCACCCACCCACCACACCACCCCCCCAGAGACTATGTCCCCAAAAGTGTCACACAACCACCCCCCGACACCACCCCCCCCAGAGACTATGTACCCAAAAGGGTCACACACCCACCCCCCCACACCAAAATCCCAGAGACTATGTCCCCAAAAGGGTCACCCACCCATTCCCCCACACCACCCCCCCAGAGACTATGTCCCCAAAAGGGTCACCACCCCACACACCCAGACCACCCCCCCAGAGACTATGTCCCCAAAAGGGTCACCCAAGCACATCCCCACACCACCCCCCCAGAGACTATGTCCCCAAAAGGGTCACAAACCCACACCCCGACACCACCACCACCGAGACTATGTCCCAAAATGGGTCACCCAGCCACGCCCCCCATACCACCCCGCCAGAGACTATGTCCCCAAAAGTGTCTCCCACCCACCCCCGCACACACCCCCAGAGACTATGTCCCCAAAAGGATCACCAACCCAACCCACCCACAACACCCCCCCAGAGACTATGTCCCCAAAATTGTCACCCACCAACCCCACCCACACCACCCCCCCAGAGACTATGTCCCCAAAAGGGTCACCCACCCACCCCACCCACACCACCCCCCCAGAGACTATGTCCCCATAAGGGTCACCCACCCACCACCCCACACCACCCCCCCAGAGACTATGTCCCCAAAACATTCACCCACCCAATACCCCACACCACCCCCCCAGAGACTATGTCCCCAAAAGTGTAACCCACTCACACCCCCACACCACCCCCCCAGAGACTATGTCCCCAAAAGGGGCACCCACCAAAATCCCCACACCACCCCCCCAGAGACTATGTCCCCAAAAGGGTCACCCACTAAAACCACCACACCACCACCCCAGAGACTATGTCCCCAAAAGGGTCACCCACCCAACCCCCACACCACGCCCCCAGAGACGATGTCACCAAAATGGTCACCCACCCACTCTCCCAAACCATCCCCCAGAGACTATGTCCCCAAAAGGGTCACACACCCACACCCCCACACCCCCAGAGACTATGTCCCCAAAAGGATCACCAACCCAACCCACCCACAACACCCCCCCAGAGACTATGTCCCCAAAATTGTCACCCACCACATCCCCACACCACCCCCCCAGAGACTATGTCCCCAAAAGGGTCACAAACCCACACCCCGACACCACCACCACCGAGACTATGTCCCAAAATGGGTCACCCAGCCACGCCCCCCATACCACCCCGCCAGAGACTATGTCCCCAAAAGTGTCTCCCACCCACCCCCGCACACACCCCCAGAGACTATGTCCCCAAAAGGATCACCAACCCAACCCACCCACAACACCCCCCCAGAGACTATGTCCCCAAAATTGTCACCCACCAACCCCACCCACACCACCCCCCCAGAGACTATGTCCCCAAAAGGGTCACCCACCCACCCCACCCACACCACCCCCCCAGAGACTATGTCCCCATAAGGGTCACCCACCCACCACCCCACACCACCCCCCCAGAGACTATGTCCCCAAAACATTCACCCACCCAATCCCCCACACCACCCCCCCAGAGACTATGTCCCCAAAAGTGTAACCCACTCACACCCCCACACCACCCCCCCAGAGACTATGTCCCCAAAAGGGGCACCCACCAAAATCCCCACACCACCCCCCCAGAGACTATGTCCCCAAAAGGGTCACCCACTAAAACCACCACACCACCACCCCAGAGACTATGTCCCCAAAAGGGTCACCCACCCAACCCCCACACCACGCCCCCAGAGACGATGTCACCAAAATGGTCACCCACCCACTCTCCCAAACCATCCCCCAGAGACTATGTCCCCAAAAGGGTCACACACCCACACCCCCACACCCCCCCCAAGAGACTATGACCCAAAATGGTCACCCAACCCCCCCACACCACCTCCCCAGAGACTATGTTTCCAAAAGGGTCACCCACCCACCCCCCACACCACCCCCCCAGAGACTATGTCCCCAAAAGGGTCACACAACCACCCCCCGACACCACCCCCCAAGAGACTATGTACCCAAAAGGGTCACACACCCACCCCCCCCACACCACCCCCCCAGAGACTATTTCCCCAAAACATTCACACACCCAATCCCCCACACCACCCCCCCAGACCTATGTCCCCAAAAGTGTAACCCACTCACACCCCCACACCACCCCCCCAGAGACTATGTCCCCAAAAGGGGCACCCACCAAAATCCCCACACCACCCCCCCAGAGACTATGTCCCCAAAAGGGTCACCCACTAAAACCACCACACCACCACCCCAGAGACTATGTCCCCAAAAGGGTCACCCACCCAACCCCCACACCACGCCCCCAGAGACGATGTCACCAAAATGGTCACCCACCCATCCTCCCAAACCATCCCCCAGAGACTATGTCCCCAAAAGGGTCACACACCCACACCCCCACACCCCCCCAAGAGACTATGACCCAAAATGGTCACCCAACCCCCCCACACCACCTCCCCAGAGACTATGTTTCCAAAAGGGTCACCCACCCACCCCCCACACCACCCCCCCAGAGACTATGTACCCAAAAGGGTCACACACCCACCCCCCCACACCAAAATTACAGAGACTATGTCCCCAAAAGGGTCACCCACCCATTCTGCCACACCACCCCCCCAGAGACTATGTCCCCAAAAGGGTCACCCCCCCCACACACCCAGACCACCCCCCCAGAGACTATGTCCCCAAAAGGGTCACCCACACAAACCCCCACACCACCACCCCAGAGACTATGTCCCCAAATGCGTCACCCACCCATCCCCCCACACCACCGCCCTAGAGACTATGTCCCCAAAAGGGTCACACAAACCTCTCCCCAAACCAAACCGCCAGTGACTATGTCCCCAAAAGGGACACCCACCCAACCCCCACACCACCCCCCCCAGAGACTATGTCCCCAAAAGTGTCACCCACCCAAACCCCCACACCACCACCCCAGAGACTATGTCCCCAAAAGGGTCACCCACCCAACCCCCCACACCACCCCCCCAGAGACTATGTCCCCAAAAGGGTCACCCACCCACCCCCACAAACCACCATCCCAGAGACTATGTCCCCAAAATGGTCACCCACCCACACCCCCACACCACCCCCCCAGAGACTATGTCCCCAAAAGGGTCAAAAAACCACCCCCCGACACCACCCCCCCCTAGACTATGTCCCCAAAAGGGTCACCCACCCACCGCCCCACACCACCCACCCAGAGACTATGTCCCCAAAACGGTCACCCACCCAATCCCACACACCACCCCTCCAGAGACTATGTCCCCAAAAGTGTCACCCACTCACACCCCCACACCACCCCCCCAGAGACTATGTCCCCAAAAGGGTCAACCACCCACACTCCCACAGCAAACCCTCAGAGACTATGTCCCCAAAAGGGTCACCCACCCACCCCCCCACACAACGCCCCCAGAGGCTATGTCCCCAAAAGGTTCACCCACCCACCCCACCCACACCACCAACCCAGAGACTATGTCCCCAAAAGGGTCACCCACCCACCCCACGCACACCACCCCCACAGAGACTATGTCCCCGAAAGGGTCACCCACCCACCCCACCCACACAACCCCCCCAGAAACTATGTCCCCAAATGTTTCACCCACCCACCCCATGCACACCACCTCCCCAGAGACTATGTCCCCAAAAGATTCACCCACCCACACCCCCACACCACCCCCGTCCAGAGACTATGTCCCCAAAATGGTCACACACCCACGCCCCCACACCACCCCCCCAGAGACTATGTCCCCAAAAGGCTCACCCACCGACCCACCCACATCCCACCCCCAGAGACTACGTCCCCAAAAGGGTCACCCTCCCACACCCCACACCAACCCCCCAGAGACTATATCCCCAAAAGGGTCACCCACCCATGCCCACACACCACCCCCCCAAAGACTATGTCCACAAAAGGGTCACCCACCCAACACCCCACACCACCTCCCCAGAGACTATGTCCCCAAAAGGGTCACCCACCCACCCCCACTCACCACCCCCCCAGAGACTCTGTCCCCAAAATGGACACCCACCCACTCCCCCACACCACCCCCTCAGAGAATATGTCCCCAAAAGGGTCACACAACCACACCCCCCACACCACCCCCCCAGAGACTATGTCCCCATAAGGGTCACCCACCCACCACCCCACACCAAACACCCAGAGACTATGTCCCCAAAACATTCACCCACCCAATCCCCCACACCACCCCCCCAGAGACTATGTCCCCAAAAGTGTAACCCACTCACACCCCCACACCACCCCCCCAGAGACTATGTCCCCAAAAGGGGCACCCACCAAAACCACCACATCACCCCCCCAGAGACTATGTCCCCAAAAGGGTCACCCACTAAAACCACCACACCACCACCCCAGAGACTATGTCCCCAAAAGGGTCACCCACCCACCGCCCCACACCACGCCCCCAGAGACGATGTCACCAAAATGGTCACCCACCCACCCTCCCAAACCATCCCCCAGAGACTATGTCCCCAAAAGGGTCACACACCCACACCCCCACACCCCCCCCATGAGACTATGTCCCCAAAATGGTCACCCACCCCCCCCACACCACGTCCCCAGAGACTATGTTTCCAAAAGGGTCACCCACCCACCCCCCACACCACCCCCCCAGAGACTATGTCCCCAAAAGGGTCACACAACCACCCCCCGACACCACCCCCCAAGAGACTATGTACCCAAAAGGGTCACACACCCACCCCCCCACACCACACCCCCAGAGACTATTTCCCCAAAACATTCACCCACCCAATCCCCCACACCACCCCCCCAGAGACTATGTCCCCAAAAGTGTAACCCACTCACACCCCCACACCACCCCCCCAGAGACTATGTCCCCAAAAGGGGCACCCACCAAAATCCCCACACCACCCCCCCAGAGACTATGTCCCCAAAAGGGTCACCCACTAAAACCACCACACCACCACCCCAGAGACTATGTCCCCAAAAGGGTCACCCACCCAACCCCCACACCACGCCCCCAGAGACGATGTCACCAAAATGGTCACCCACCCACCCTCCCAAACCATCCCCCAGAGACTATGTCCCCAAAAGGGTCACACACCCACACCCCCACACCCCCCCAAGAGACTATGACCCAAAATGGTCACCCAACCCCCCCACACCACCTCCCCAGAGACTATGTTTCCAAAAGGGTCACCCACCCACCCCCCACACTACCCCCCCCAGAGACTATGTACCCAAAAGGGTCACACACCCACCCCCCCACACCAAAATTACAGAGACTATGTCCCCAAAAGGGTCACCCACCCATTCTGCCACACCACCCCCCCGGAGACTATGTCCCCAAAAGGGTCACCCCCCCCACAATCCCAGACCACCCCCCCAGAGACTATGTCCCCAAAAGGGTCACCCACACAAACCCCCACACCACCACCCCAGAGACTATGTCCCCAAATGCGTCACCCACCCATCCCCCCACACCACCGCCCTAGAGACTATGTCCCCAAAAGGGTCACACAAACCTCTCCCCAAACCAAACCGCCAGTGACTATGTCCCCAAAAGGGACACCCACCCAACCCCCACACCACCCCCCCCAGAGACTATGTCCCCAAAAGTGTCACCCACCCAAACCCCCACACCACCACCCCAGAGACTATGTCCCCAAAAGGGTCACCCACCCAACCCCCCACACCACCCCCCCAGAGACTATGTCCCCAAAAGGGTCACCCACCCACCCCCACAAACCACCATCCCAGAGACTATGTCCCCAAAATGGTCACCCACCCACACCCCCACACCACCCCCCCAGAGACTATGTCCCCAAAAGGGTCAAAAAACCACCCCCCGACACCACCCCCCCTAGACTATGTCCCCAAAAGGGTCACCCACCCACCGCCCCACACCACCCACCCAGAGACTATGTCCCCAAAACGGTCACCCACCCAATCCCACACACCACCCCTCCAGAGACTATGTCCCCAAAAGTGTCACCCACTCACACCCCCACACCACCCCCCCAGAGACTATGTCCCCAAAAGGGTCAACCACCCACACTCCCACAGCAAACCCTCAGAGACTATGTCCCCAAAAGGGTCACCCACCCACCCCCCCACACAACGCCCCCAGAGGCTATGTCCCCAAAAGGTTCACCCACCCACCCCACCCACACAACCAACCCAGAGACTATGTCCCCAAAAGGGTCACCCACCCACCCCACGCACACCACCCCCACAGAGACTATGTCCCCGAAAGGGTCACCCACCCACCCCACCCACACAACCCCCCCAGAAACTATGTCCCCAAATGTTTCACCCACCCACCCCATGCACACCACCTCCCCAGAGACTATGTCCCCAAAAGATTCACCCACCCACACCCCCACACCACCCCCCTCCAGAGACTATGTCCCCAAAATGGTCACACACCCACGCCCCCACACCACCCCCCCCAGAGACTATGTCCCCAAAAGGCTCACCCAACGACCCACCCACATCCCACCCCCAGAGACTACGTCCCCAAAAGGGTCACCCTCCCACACCCCACACCAACCCCCCAGAGACTATATCCCCAAAAGGGTCACCCACCCATGCCCACACACCACCCCCCCAAAGACTATGTCCACAAAAGGGTCACCCACCCAACACCCCACCCCACCTCCCCAGAGACTATGTCCCCAAAAGGGTCACCCACCCACCCCCACTCACCACCCCCCCAGAGACTCTGTCCCCAAAATGGAAACCCACCCACTCCCGCACACCACCCCCTCAGAGAATATGTCCCCAAAAGGGTCACACAACCACACCCCCCACACCACCCCCCCAGAGACTATGTCCCCATAAGGGTCACCCACCCACCACCCCACACCACCCCCCCAGAGACTATGTCCCCAAAACATTCACCCACCCAATCCCCCACACCACCCCCCCAGAGACTATGTCCCCAAAAGTGTAACCCACTCAAACCCCCACACCACCCCCCCCAGAGACTATGTCCCCAAAAGGGGCACCCACCAAAACCACCACATCACCCCCCCAGAGACTATGTCCCCAAAAGGGTCACCCACTAAAACCACCACACCACCACCCCAGAGACTATGTCCCCAAAAGGGTCACCCACCCACCGCCCCACACCACGCCCCCAGAGACGATGTCACCAAAATGGTCACCCACCCACCCTCCCAAACCATCCCCCAGAGACTATGTCCCCAAAAGGGTCACACACCCACACCCCCACACCCCCCCCAAGAGACTATGTCCCCAAAATGGTCACCCACCCCCCCCACACCACCTCCCCAGAGACTATGTTTCCAAAAGGGTCACCCACCCACCCCCCACACCACCCCCCCAGAGACTATGTCCCCAAAAGGGTCACACAACCACCCCCCGACACCACCCCCCCCCAGAGACTATGTACCCAAAAGGGTCACACACCCACCCCCCCACACCAAAATCCCAGAGACTATGTCCCCAAAAGGGTCACCCACCCATTCCCCCACACCACCCCCCCAGAGACTATGTCCCCAAAAGGGTCACCCCCCCCACACACCCAGACCACCCCCCCAGAGACTATGTCCCCAAAAGGGTCACCCAAGCACATCCCCACACCACCCCCCCCAGAGACTATGTCCCCAAAAGGGTCACAAACCCACACCCCGACACCACCACCACCGAGACTATTAACAAAATGGGTCACCCAGCCACGCCCCCCATACCACCCCGCCAGAGACTATGTCCCCAAAAGTGTCTCCCACCCACCCCCGCACACACCCCCAGAGACTATGTCCCCAAAAGGATCACCAACCCAACCCACCCACAACACCCCCCCAGAGACTATGTCCCCAAAATTGTCACCCACCAACCCGACCCACACCACCCCCCCAGAGACTATGTCCCCAAAAGGGTCACCCACCCACCACCCCACACCACCCCCCCAGAGACTATGTCCCCAAAACATTCACCCACCCAATCCCCCACACCACCCCCCCAGAGACTATGTCCCCAAAAGTGTAACCCACTCACACCCCCACACCACCCCCCCAGAGACTATGTCCCCAAAAGGGGCACCCACCAAAATCCCCACACCACCCCCCCAGAGACTATGTCCCCAAAAGGGTCACCCACTAAAACCACCACACCACCACCCCAGAGACTATGTCCCCAAAAGGGTCACCCACCCACCCCCACACCACGCCCCCAGAGACGATGTCACCAAAATGGTCACCCACCCACCCTCCCAAACCATCCCCCAGAGACTATGTCCCCAAAAGGGTCACACACCCACACCCCCACACCCCCCCCAAGAGACTATGACCCAAAATGGTCACCCAACCCCCCCACACCACCTCCCCAGAGACTATGTTTCCAAAAGGGTCACCCACCCACCCCCCACACCACCCCCCCAGAGACTATGTCCCCAAAAGGGTCACACAACCACCCCCCGACACCACCCCCCAAGAGACTATGTACCCAAAAGGGTCACACACCCACCCCCCCACACCACCCCCCCAGAGACTATGTCCCCAAAACATTCACCCACCCAATCCCCCACACCACCCCCCCAGAGACTATGTCCCCAAAAGGGTCACCCCCCCCACACACCCAGACCACCTCCCCAGAGACTATGTCCCCAAAAGGGTCACCCAAGCACACCCCCACACAACACGCCCAGAGACTATGTCCCCAAAAGGGTCACCAACCCACACCCCGACACCACCACCACCGAGACTATGTCCCAAAATGGGTCACCCAGCCACGCCCCCCATACCACCCCCCCAGAGACTATGTCCCCAAAAGTGTCTCCCACCCACCCCCGCACACAACACCCCCAGAGACTATGTCCCCAAAAGGATCACCAACCCAACCCACCCACAACACCCCCCCAGAGACTATGTCCCCAAAATTGTCA
This sequence comes from Carcharodon carcharias, assembly GCF_017639515.1. Lineage (NCBI taxonomy): Eukaryota > Metazoa > Chordata > Chondrichthyes > Lamniformes > Lamnidae > Carcharodon > Carcharodon carcharias. The sequence continues at coordinate 274,151 of NW_024470629.1, read as the reverse complement.
CCCACCAACCCCACCCACACAACCACCCCAGAGACTATGTCCCCAAAAGGGTCACCAACCCACCCCACAAACACCACCCCCCCAGAGACTATGTCCCCAAAAGGATCACCCACCCAAACCCCCACACCACCCCCCCAGAGACTATGTCCCCAAAAGGGTCACCCACCCACCCCCACACACCCCCCCCCCAGAGACTATGTCCCCAAAAGGGTCTCCAAACCACCCCTCCACACAACCCCTCCAGAGACTGTCCCCAAAATGTTCACCCACCCACACCCCCAGACAACCGCCCTAGAGACTATGTCCCCAAATGTGTCACCCAACGAGACCCCCAGACCACCCCCCCAGAGACTATGTCCCCAAAAGGGTCACCAACCCACACCCCAACACCACCCCCCCCAGAGACTATGTCCCCAAAAGTGTCTCCCACCCACCACCCGCACACAACCCCCCCAGAGACTATGTCCCCAAAAGGGACACCAACCCACCCCACCCAGACCACCCCCCCAGAGACTATGTCCCCAAAAGGATCACCCACCCAACAGCCCACACCAACCCCCCAGAGACTATGTCCCCAAAAGGGTCACCCACCCACTCCCACACACCACCACCCCAGAGACTATGTCCCCAAAATGGTCACCCACCCACACCCCCACACCAACCCCCAGAGACTATGTCCCCAAAAGGGTCACCAAACCACCCCCCCACACCACCCCCCCAGAGTCTATGTCCCCAAAAGGGTCACCCACCCACCACCCCACACCACCCCCCCAGAGACTATGTCCCCAAAACGGTCACCCACCCAATCCCCCACACCACCCCCCCAGAGACTATGTCCCCAAAAGTGTCTCCCACTCACACCCACACACCACCCCCCCAGAGACTATTACCCAAAAGGGTCACACACCCACCCCCCCACACCACCCCCCCAGAAACTATGTCCCCAAAATGGTCACCCACCCCCCCCACACCACCCTCCCAGAGACTATGTTTCCAAAAGGGTCACCCACCCAACCCCCACACCTCCCCCCCAGCGACTATGTCCCCAAAAGGGTCACCCAACCACCCCCCCACACCCCCCCCCCAGAGACTATGTCCCCAAAAGTGTCTCCCACCCACACCCCCAAACCAACCCCACAGAGACTATGTCCCCAAAAGGATCACGAACCCACCAAACCCACATCACCCCCCCAGAGACTAAGTCCCCAAAATGGTCACCCACCCACCCCACCCACACCACCCCCCCAGAGACTATGTCCCCAAAAGGTTCACCCACCCACCCCACCCACACCACCCCCCCAGAGACTATGTCCCCAAAAGGGTCACCTACCCACCACCCCACACCACACCCCCAGAGACTATGTCCACAAAACGGTCACCCAACGATCCCCCCACACCACCCCCCCAGAGACTATGTCCCCAAAATGGTCACCCACCCACACCCCCAGACCACCCCCCCAGAGACTATGTCCACAAAACGGTCACCCAACCATCCCCCCACACCACCCCCCCAGAGACTATGTCCCCAAAAGGGTCACCCACCCACACCCCCAGACCACCCCCCTAGAGACTATGTCCCCAAAGGTGTCACCCAACCAGACCCCCACACCACCCCCTCAGAGACAATGTCCACAAAAGGGTCACCAACCCACACCCCAACACCACCCCCCCAGAGACTATGTCCCCAAAAGTGTCTCCCACCCACCACCCGCACACAACCCCCCCAGAGACTATGTCCCCAAAAGGGTCACCAACCCACCCCACCCAGACCACCCCCCCAGAGACTATGTCCCCAAAAGGATCACCCACCCAACACCCCACACCACCCCCCCCAGAGACTATGTCCCCAAAACGGTCACCCACCCACTCCCAAACACCACCACCCCAGAGACTATGTCCCCAAAATGGTCACCCACCCACACCCCTACACCACCCCCCCAGAGACTATGTCCCCAAAAGGGTCACCAAACCACCCCCCCACACCACCCCCCCAGAGTCTATGTCCCCAAAAGGGTCACCAACCCACCCCACCCACACCACCCACCCAGAGACTATGTCCCCAAAACGATCACCCACCCAAACCCCCACACCACCCCCCCAGAGACTATGTCCCCAAAAGGGTCACCCACCCACCCCCACACACCACCACCCCAGAGACTATGTCTCCAAAATGGTCACCCACCCACACACCCACACCACCCCCCCAGAGACTATGTCCCCAAAAGGGTCTCCAAACCACCCCCCCACACAACCCCTCCAGAGACTATGTCCCCAAAAGGGTCACCCACCCATGCCCACACACCACCCCCCCAAAGACTATGTCCACAAAAGGGTCACCCACCCAACACCCAACACCACCTCCCCAGAGACTATGTCCCCAAAAGGGTCACCCACCCACCCCCACTCACCACCCCCCCAGAGACTCTGTCCCCAAAATGGACACCCACCCACTCCCCCACACCACCCCCTCAGAGAATATGTCCCCAAAAGGGTCACACAACCACACCCCCCACACCACCCCCCCAGAGACTATGTCCCCATAAGGGTCACCCACCCACCACCCCACACCACCCCCCCAGAGACTATGTCCCCAAAACATTCACCCACCCAATCCCCCACACCACCCCCCCAGAGACTATGTCCCCAAAAGTGTAACCCACTCACACCCCCACACCACCCCCCCCAGAGACTATGTCCCCAAAAGGGGCACCCACCAAAACCACCACATCACCCCCCCAGAGACTATGTCCCCAAAAGGGTCACCCACTAAAACCACCACACCACCACCCCAGAGACTATGTCCCCAAAAGGGTCACCCACCCACCGCCCCACACCACGCCCCCAGAGACGATGTCACCAAAATGGTCACCCACCCACCCTCCCAAACCATCCCCCAGAGACTATGTCCCCAAAAGGGTCACACACCCACACCCCCACACCCCCCCCAAGAGACTATGTCCCCAAAATGGTCACCCACCCCCCCCACACCACCTCCCCGGAGACTATGTTTCCAAAAGGGTCACCCACCCACCCCCCACACCACCCCCCCAGAGACTATGTCCCCAAAAGGGTCACACAACCACCCCCCGACACCACCCCCCCCAGAGACTATGTACCCAAAAGGGTCACACACCCACCCCCCCACACCAAAATCCCAGAGACTATGTCCCCAAAAGGGTCACCCACCCATTCCCCCACACCACCCCCCCAGAGACTATGTCCCCAAAAGGGTCACCCCCCCCACACACCCAGACCACCCCCCCAGAGACTATGTCCCCAAAAGGGTCACCCAAGCACATCCCCACACCACCCCCCCAGAGACTATGTCCCCAAAAGGGTCACAAACCCACACCCCGACACCACCACCACCGAGACTATTCCCAAAATGGGTCACCCAGCCACGCCCCCCATACCACCCCGCCAGAGACTATGTCCCCAAAAGTGTCTCCCACCCACCCCCGCACACACCCCCAGAGACTATGTCCCCAAAAGGATCACCAACCCAACCCACCCACAACACCCCCCCCAGAGACTATGTCCCCAAAATTGTCACCCACCAACCCGACCCACACCACCCCCCCAGAGACTATGTCCCCAAAAGGGTCACCCACCCACCACCCCACACCACCCCCCCAGAGACTATGTCCCCAAAACATTCACCCACCCAATCCCCCACACCACCCCCCCAGAGACTATGTCCCCAAAAGTGTAACCCACTCACACCCCCACACCACCCCCCCAGAGACTATGTCCCCAAAAGGGGCACCCACCAAAATCCCCACACCACCCCCCCAGAGACTATGTCCCCAAAAGGGTCACCCACTAAAACCACCACACCACCACCCCAGAGACTATGTCCCCAAAAGGGTCACCCACCCACCCCCACACCACGCCCCCAGAGACGATGTCACCAAAATGGTCACCCACCCACCCTCCCAAACCATCCCCAGAGACTATGTCCCCAAAAGGGTCACACACCCACACCCCCACACCCCCCCCAAGAGACTATGACCCAAAATGGTCACCCAACCCCCCCACACCACCTCCCCAGAGACTATGTTTCCAAAAGGGTCACCCACCCACCCCCCACACCACCCCCCCAGAGTCTATGTCCCCAAAAGGGTCACACAACCACCCCCCGACACCACCCCCCAAGAGACTATGTACCCAAAAGGGTCACACACCCACCCCCCCACACCACCCCCCCAGAGACTATGTCCCCAAAACATTCACCCACCCAATCCCCCACACCACCCCCCCAGAGACTATGTCCCCAAAAGGGTCACCCCCCCCCACACACCCAGACCACCTCCCCAGAGACTATGTCCCCAAAAGGGTCACCCAAGCACACCCCCACACAACACCCCCAGAGACTATGTCCCCAAAAGGGTCACCAACCCACACCCCGACACCACCACCACCGAGACTATGTCCCAAAATGGGTCACCCAGCCACGCCCCCCATACCACCCCCCCAGAGACTATGTCCCCAAAAGTGTCTCCCACCCACCCCCGCACACAACACCCCCAGAGACTATGTCCCCAAAAGGATCACCAACCCAACCCACCCACAACACCCCCCCAGAGACTATGTCCCCAAAATTGTCACCCACCAACCCCACCCACACAACCCCCCCAGAGACTATGTCCCCAAAAGGGTCACCAACCCACCCCACACACACCACCCCCCCAGAGACTATGTCCCCAAAAGGATCACCCACCCAAACCCCCACACCACCCCCCCAGAGACTATGTCCCCAAAAGGGTCACCCACCCACCCCCACACACCCCCCCCCAGAGACTATGTCCCCAAAAGGGTCTCCAAACCACCCCTCCACACAACCCCTCCAGAGACTGTCCCCAAAATGTTCACCCACCCACACCCCCAGACAACCGCCCTAGAGACTATGTCCCCAAAAGTGTCACCCAACGAGACCCCCACACCACCCCCCCAGAGACTATGTCCCCAAAAGGGTCACCAACCCACACCCCAACACCACCCCCCCCCAGAGACTATGTCCCCAAAAGTGTCTCCCACCCACCACCCGCACACAACCCCCCCAGAGACTATGTCCCCAAAAGGGACACCAACCCACCCCACCCAGACCACCCCCCCAGAGACTATGTCCCCAAAAGGATCACCCACCCAACAGCCCACACCAACCCCCCAGAGACTATGTCCCCAAAAGGGTCACCCACCCACTCCCACACACCACCACCCCAGAGACTATGTCCCCAAAATGGTCACCCACCCACACCCCCACACCAACCCCCAGAGACTATGTCCCCAAAAGGGTCACCAAACCACCCCCCCACACCACCCCCCCAGAGTCTATGTCCCCAAAAGGGTCACCCACCCACCACCCCACACCACCCCCCCAGAGACTATGTCCCCAAAACGGTCACCCACCCAATCCCCCACACCACCCCCCCAGAGACTATGTCCCCAAAAGTGTCTCCCACTCACACCCACACACCACCCCCCCAGGGACTATTACCCAAAAGGGTCACACACCCACCCCCCCACACCACCCCCCAGAAACTATGTCCCCAAAATGGTCACCCACCCCCCCCACACCACCCTCCCAGAGACTATGTTTCCAAAAGGGTCACCCACCCAACCCCCACACCTCCCCCCCAGCGACTATGTCCCCAAAAGGGTCACCCAACCACCCCCCCACACCACCCCCCCAGAGACTATGTCCCCAAAAGTGTCTCCCACCCACACCCCCAAACCAACCCCACAGAGACTATGTCCCCAAAAGGATCACGAACCCACCAAACCCACATCAACCCCCCAGAGACTAAGTCCCCAAAATGGTCACCCACCCACCCCACCCACACCACCCCCCCAGAGACTATGTCCCCAAAAGGTTCACCCACCCACCCCACCCACACCACCCCCCCAGAGACTATGTCCCCAAAAGGGTCACCTACCCACCACCCCACACCACACCCCCAGAGACTATGTCCACAAAACGGTCACCCAACGATCCCCCCACACCACCCCCCCAGAGACTATGTCCCCAAAATGGTCACCCACCCACACCCCCAGACCACCCCCCCAGAGACTATGTCCACAAAACGGTCACCCAACGATCCCCCCACACCACCCCCCCAGAGACTATGTCCCCAAAAGGGTCACCCACCCACACCCCCAGACCACCCCCCTAGAGACTATGTCCCCAAAAGTGTCACCCAACCAGACCCCCACACCACCCCCTCAGAGACAATGTCCACAAAAGGGTCACCAACCCACACCCCAACACCACCCCCCCAGAGACTATGTCCCCAAAAGTGTTTCCCACCCACCACCCGCACACAACCCCCCCAGAGACTATGTCCCCAAAAGGGTCACCAACCCACCCCACCCAGACCACCCCCCCAGAGACTATGTCCCCAAAAGGATCACCCACCCAACACCCCACACCACCCCCCCCAGAGACTATGTCCCCAAAACGGTCACCCACCCACTCCCACACACCACCACCCCAGAGACTATGTCCCCAAAATGGTCACCCACCCACACCCCCACAACACCCCCCCAGAGACTATGTCCCCAAAAGGGTCACCAAACCACCCCCCCCACACCACCCCCCCAGAGTCTATGTCCCCAAAAGGGTCACCAACCCACCCCACCCACACCACCCACCCAGAGACTATGTCCCCAAAACGATCACCCACCCAAACCCCCACACCACCCCCCCAGAGACTATGTCCCCAAAAGGGTCACCCACCCACCCCCACACACCACCACCCCAGAGACTATGTCCCCAAAATGGTCACCCACCCACACACCCACACCACCCCCCCAGAGACTATGTCCCCAAAAGGGTCTCCAAACCACCCCCCCACACAACCCCTCCAGAGACTATGTCCCCAAAAGGGTCACCAACCCACCACCCCGCACCACCCCCCCAGAGACTGTGTCCCCAAATCGGTCACCCACCCAATCCCCCACACCACCCCCCCAGAGACTATGTCCCCAAAAGTGTCACGCACTCACACCCCCACACCACCCCCCCAGAAACTATGTCCCCAAAATGGTCACCCACGCCCCCCCCACACCACCCTCCCAGAGACTATGTTTCCAAAAGGGTCACCCACCCAACCCCCACACCTCACCCCCAGCGACTATGTCCCCAAAAGGGTCACCCAACCACCCCCCCACACCACCCCCCCAGAGACTCTGTCCCCAAAATTGTCTCCCACCCACACCCCCAAACCAACCCCACAGAGACTATGTCCCCAAAAGGATCACGAACCCACCACACCCACATCACCCCCCCAGAGACTATGACCCCAAAAGTGTCACCCACCCACCCCACCCACACCACCCCCCCAGAGACTAAGTCCCCAAAATGGTCACCCACCCACCCCACCCACACCACCCCCCCAGAGACTATGTCCCCGAAAGGGTCACCCACCCACCCCACCAAAACGACCCCCCAAGAGACTATGTCCCCAAAAGGTTCACCCACCCACCCCACCCACACCACCCCCCCAGAGACTATGTCCCCAAAAGGGTCACCCACCCACACCCCCACACCACCACCACAGAGACTATTCCCCAAAAGGGTCACCCACCCACGCCCCCACATCCCACCCCCAGAGACTACGTCCCCAAAAGGGTCACCCATCCACCCCCCCGCACCACCCCCTGAGAGACTATGCCCGCAAAAGGGGCACCCACCCACCCCACCACACACAACCCCCCCAGAGACTATGTCCCCAAAAGGATCACCCGCCCACCCCCCCCACACCACCCCACAGAGACTATGTCCCCAAAAGGGTCACCCACCCACCCCACACCCACACCACCACCCAGAGACGATGTCCCCATAAGGGTCACCCACTCACACCCCCACGCAAGACCCCCCCAGAGACTATGTCCCCAAAAGTTTCATCCACCCACACCCCCCACGCCACACCCCAGAGACTATATACCCAAAAGGGTCACCCAGCCACCCCCACGAACTCCACCACCCCATAGACTATGTCCCCAAAAGGTTCACGCAACCACCACCCCCACACCACCCCCCCAGAGACTATGTCCCCAAAATGGTCTCCCACCCACCCTCGCCACACCACCCCCCCAGAGACTATGTCCCCAAAAGGGTCACGCACCCACCCCACCCACACCACCCTCCCAGAGACTATTTCCCCAGAAGGGTCACCATCCCACCCCACCCACACCACACCCCCAGAGACTATGTCACCAAAAGGGTCACCCACCCACCCCACCCACACCACCTCCCCAGAGACTATGTCCCCAAAAGGGTCACCCACCCACACCCCCACATACCACCCCCAGAGACTATGTCCCCAAAAGGGTCACCTACCCAACCCCCCACACCACCCCCCCAGAGACTATGTCCCCAAAACGGTCACCCACCCACCCTCACACACCACCCCCCCAGAGACTCTGTCCCCAAAATGGACACCCACCCACCCCCCCACACCACCGCCCCAGAGACTATGTCCCCAAATGGGTCCACCCAACCACCCCCCCTCACCACCCCCACAAGAGACTATGTCCCCATAAGGGTCACCTACCCACCACCCCACACCACCCCCCCAGAGACTATGTCCACAAAACGGTCACCCAACGATCCCCCCACACCACCCCCCCAGAGACTATGCCCCAAAATGGACACCCACCCACCCCCCCACACCACCGCCCCAGAGACTATGTCCCCAAAAGGGTCACCCAACCACCCCCCTCACCACCCCCACAAGAGACTATGTCCCCATAAGGGTCACCTACCCACCACCCCACACCACCCCCCCAGAGACTATGTCCCCAAAAGTGTCACCCAACCAGACCCCCACACCACCCCCTCAGAGACAATGTCCCCAAAATGGTCACCAACCCACACCCCCAAACCAACCCCACAGAGACTATGTCCCCAAAAGGATCACGAACCCACCAAACACACATCAACCCCCCCAGAGACTAAGTCCCCAAAATGGTCACCCACCCACCCCACCCACACCACCCCCCCAGAGACTATGTCCCCGAAAGGGTCACCCACCCACCCCACCAAAACAACCCCCCAAGAGACTATGTCCCCAAAAGGTTCACCCACCCACCACACCCACACCACCCCCCCAGAGACTATGTCCCCAAAAGGGTCACCCACCCACACCCCCACACCAACACCACAGAGACTATTCCCCAAAAGGGTAACCCACCCACCCACCCACATCCCACCCCCAGAGACTACGTCCCCAAAAGGGTCACCCACCCACCCCCCCGCACCACCCCCCGAGAGACTATGCCCGCAAAAGGGGCACCCACCCACCCCACCACACACAACCCCCCCAGAGACTATGTCCCCAAAAGGATCACCCGCCCACCCCCCCCACACCACCCCACAGAGACTATGTCCCCAAAAGGGTCACCCACCCACCCCACACCCACACCACCACCCAGAGACGATGTCCCCATAAGGGTCACCCACTCACACCCCCACGCAAGACCCCCCCAGAGACTATGTCCCCAAAAGTTTCATCCACCCACACCCCCCACGCCACACCCCAGAGACTATATCCCCAAAAGGGTCACCCAGCCACCCCCACGAACTCCACCACCCCATAGAATATGTCCCCAAAAGGTTCACGCAACGACCACCCCCACACCACCCCCCCAGAGACTATGTCCCCAAAATGGTCTCCCACCCACCCCCGCCACACCACCCCTCCAGAGACTATGTCCCCAAAAGTGTCTCCCACCCACCCCCCGCACACAACACCCCCAGAGACTATGTCCCCAAAAGGGTCACGCACCCACCCCACCCACCCCACCCTCCCAGAGACTATTTCCCCAGAAGGGTCACCATCCCACCCCACCCACACCACACCCCCAGAGACTATGTCACCAAAAGGGTCACCCACCCACCCCACCCAGACCACCTCCCCAGAGACTATGTCCCCAAAAGGGTCACACACCCACACCCCCACACCACCCCCCCAGAGACTATGTGCCCAAAAGGATCACAAACCCACACCCCCACATACCACCCCCAGAGACTATGTCCCCAAAAGGGTCACCTACCCAACCCCCCACACCACCCCCCCAGAGACTATGTCCCCAAAAGGGTCACCCACCCACCCTCACACACCACCCCCCCAGAGACTCTGTCCCCAAAATGGTCACCCACCCACCCCCCCACACCACCGCCCCAGAGACTATGTCCCCAAAAGGGTCACTCAACCACCCCCCTCACCACCCCCACAAGAGACTATGTCCCCATAAGGGTCACCTACCCACCACCCCACACCACACCCCCAGAGACTATGTCCACAAAACGGTCACCCAACGATCCCCCCACACCACCCCCCCAGAGACTATGTCCCCAAAATGGTCACCCACCCACACCCCCAGACCACCCCCCCAGAGACTATGTCCACAAAACGGTCACCCAACCATCCCCCCACACCACCCCCCCAGAGACTATGTCCCCAAAAGGGTCACCCACCCACACCCCCAGACCACCCCCCTAGAGACTATGTCCCCAAAAGTGTCACCCAACCAGACCACCACACCACCCCCTCAGAGACAATGTCCACAAAAGGGTCACCAACCCACACCCCAACACCACCCCCCCAGAGACTATGTCCCCAAAAGTGTCTCCCACCCACCACCCGCACACAACCCCCCCAGAGACTATGTCCCCAAAAGGGTCACCAACCCACCCCACCCAGACCACCCCCCCAGAGACTATGTCCCCAAAAGGATCACCCACCCAACACCCCACACCACCCCCCCCAGAGACTATGTCCCCAAAACGGTCACCCACCCACTCCCACACACCACCACCCCAGAGACTATGTCCCCAAAATGGTCACCCACCCACACCCCCACACCACCCCCCCAGAGACTATGTCCCCAAAAGGGTCACCAAACCACCCCCCCAACACCACCCCCCCAGAGTCTATGTCCCCAAAAGGGTCACCCACCCACCACCCCACACCACCCCCCCAGAGACTATGTCCCCAAAACGGTCACCCACCCAATCCCCCACACGACCCCCCCAGAGACTATGAACCAAAAGGGTCACACACCCACCCCCCCACACCACCCCCCCAGAAACTATGTCCCCAAAATGGTCACCCACGCCCCCCCCACACCACCCTCCCAGAGACTATGTGTCCAAAAGGGTCACCCACCCAACCCCCACACCTCCCCCCCAGCGACTATGTCCCCAAAAGGGTCACCCAACCACCCCCCCACACCACCCCCCCAGAGACTATGTCCCCAAAAGTGTCTCCCACCCACCCCACCAAAACAACCCCCCAAGAGACTATGTCCCCAAAAGGTTCACCCACCCACCCCAACCACACCACCCCCCCAGAGACTATGTCCCCAAAAGGGTCACCCACCCACACCCCCACACCACCACCACAGAGACTATTCCCCAAAAGGGTCACCCACCCACCCCCCCACATCCCACCCCCAGAGACTACGTCCCCAAAAGGGTCACCCATCCACCCCCCCGCACCACCCCCTGAGAGACTATGCCCGCAAAAGGGGCACCCACCCACCCCACCACACACAACCCCCCCAGAGACTATGTCCCCAAAAGGATCACCCGCCCACCCCCCCCACACCACCCCACAGAGACTATGTCCCCAAAAGGGTCACCCACCCACCCCACACCCACACCACCACCCAGAGACGATGTCCCCATAAGGGTCACCCACTCACACCCCCACGCAAGACCCCCCCAGAGACTATGTCCCCAAAAGTTTCATCCACCCACACCCCCCACGCCACACCCCAGAGACTATATACCCAAAAGGGTCACCCAGCCACCCCCACGAACTCCACCACCCCATAGACTATGTCCCCAAAAGGTTCACGCAACCACCACCCCCACACCACCCCCCCAGAGACTATGTCCCCAAAATGGTCTCCCACCCACCCTCGCCACACCACCCCCCCAGAGACTATGTCCCCAAAAGTGTCTCCCACCCACCCCCCGCACACAACACCCCCAGAGACTATGTCCCCAAAAGGGTCACGCACCCACCCCACCCACACCACCCTCCCAGAGACTATTTCCCCAGAAGGGTCACCATCCCACCCCACCCACACCACACCCCCAGAGACTATGTCACCAAAAGGGTCACCCACCCACCCCACCCACACCACCTCCCCAGAGACTATGTCCCCAAAAGGGTCACACACCCACACCCCCACACCACCCCCACAGAGACTATGTGCCCAAAAGGGTCACCAACCCACACCCCCACATACCACCCCCAGAGACAATGTCCCCAAAAGGGTCACCTACCCAACCCCCCACACCAACCCCCAGAGACTATGTCCCCAAAAGGGTCACCCACCCACCCTCACACACCACCCCCCCAGAGACTCTGTCCCCAAAATGGACACCCACCCACCCACCCACACCACCCCCCCAGAAACTATGTCCCCAAAATGGTCACCCACGCCCCCCCCACACCACCATCCCAGAGACTATGTTTCCAAAAGGGTCACCCACCCAACCCCCACACCTCACCCCCAGCGACTATGTCCCCAAAAGGGTCACCCAACCACCCCCCCACACCACCCCCCCAGAGACTATGTCCCCAAAAGTGTCTCCCACCCACACCCCCAAACCAACCCCACAGAGACTATGTCCCCAAAAGGATCACGAACCCACCACACCCACATCACCCCCCAGAGACTATGACCCCAAAAGTGTCACCCACCCACCCCACCCACACCACCCCCCCAGAGACTAAGTCCCCAAAATGGTCACCCACCCACCCCACCCACACCACCCCCCCAGAGACTATGTCCCCGAAAGGGTCACCCACCCACCCCACCAAAACAACCCCCCAAGAGACTATGTCCCCAAAAGGTTCACCCACCCACCCCACCCACACCACCCCCCCAGAGACTATGTCCCCAAAAGGGTCACCCACCCACACCCCCACACCACCACCACAGAGACTATTCCCCAAAAGGGTCACCCACCCACCCCCCCACATCCCACCCCCAGAGACTACGTCCCCAAAAGGGTCACCCACCCACCCCCCCGCACCACCCCCTGAGAGACTATGCCCGCAAAAGGGGCACCCACCCACCCCACCACACACAACCCCCCCAGAGACTATGTCCCCAAAAGGATCACCCGCCCACCCCCCCCACACCACCCCACAGAGACTATGTCCCCAAAAGGGTCACCCACCCACCCCACACCCACACCACCACCCAGAGACGATGTCCCCATAAGGGTCACCCACTCACACCCCCACGCAAGACCCCCCCAGAGACTATGTCCCCAAAAGTTTCATCCACCCACACCCCCCACGCCACACCCCAGAGACTATATCCCCAAAAGGGTCACCCAGCCACCCCCACGAACTCCACCACCCCATAGACTATGTCCCCAAAAGGTTCACGCAACCACCACCCCCACACCACCCCCCCAGAGACTATGTCCCCAAAATGGTCTCCCACCCACCCTCGCCACACCACCCCCCCAGAGACTATGTCCCCAAAAGTGTCTCCCACCCACCCCCCGCACACAACACCCCCAGAGACTATGTCCCCAAAAGGGTCACGCACCCACCCCACCCACACCACCCTCCCAGAGACTATTTCCCCAGAAGGGTCACCATCCCACCCCACCCACACCACACCCCCAGAGACTATGTCACCAAAAGGGTCACCCACCCACCCCACCCACACCACCTCCCCAGAGACTATGTCCCCAAAAGGGTCACACACCCACACCCCCACACCACCCCCACAGAGACTATGTGCCCAAAAGTGTCACCAACCCACACCCCCACATACCACCCCCAGAGACTATGTCCCCAAAAGGGTCACCCACCCACCCTCACACACCACCCCCCCAGAGACTCTGTCCCCAAAATGGACACCCACCCACCCCCCCACACCACCGCCCCAGAGACTATGTCCCCAAAAGGGTCACCCAACCACCCCCCTCACCACCCCCACAAGAGACTATGTCCCCATAAGGGTCACCTACCCACCACCCCCACACCACCCCCCCAGAGACTATGTCCACAAAACGGGCACCCAACGATCCCCCCACACCACCCCCCCAGAGACTATGCCCCAAAATGGACACCCACCCACCCCCCCACACCACCGCCCCAGAGACTATGTCCCCAAAAGGGTCACCCAACCACCCCCCTCACCACCCGCACAAGAGACTATGTCCCCATAAGGGTCACCTACCCACCACCTCACACCACCCCCCCAGAGACTATGTCCCCAAAAGTGTCACCCAACCAGACCCCCACACCACCCCCTCAGAGACAATGTCCCCAAAATGGTCACCAACCCACACCCCCAAACCAACCCCACAGAGACTATGTCCCCAAAAGGATCACGAACCCACCAAACACACATCACCCCCCCAGAGACTAAGTCCCCAAAATGGTCACCCACCCACCCCACCCACACCACCCCCCCAGAGACTATGTCCCCGAAAGGGTCACCCACCCACCCCACCAAAACAACCCCCCAAGAGACTATGTCCCCAAAAGGTTCACCCACCCACCACACCCACAACACCGCCCCAGAGACTATGTCCCCAAAAGGGTCACCCACCCACACCCCCACACCACCACCACAGAGACTATTCCCCAAAAGGGTAACCCACCCACCCACCCACATCCCACCCCCAGAGACTACGTCCCAAAAGGGTCACCCACCCACCCCCCCGCACCACCCCCCGAGAGACTATGCCCGCAAAAGGGGCACCCACCCACCCCCCCACACCACCCCCCAGAGACTATGTCCCCAAATGGTCACCCACCCACCCCCCACACCACCCCCCAGAGACTATGTCCCCAAAAAGGGTCACCCACCCACCCCACCCACACCACCCCCCAGAGACTATGGTCCCCAAAAGGGTCACCCACCCACACCCCACACCACCCCCCAGAGACTATGTCCCCAAAAGGGTCACCACCCACCCCCCACACAACCACCCCAGAGACTATGTCCCCAAAAGGGTCACCCACCCACCCCCCACACCACCACCCCAGAGACTATGTCCCCAAAAGGGTCACCAACCACACCCCCACACCACCCCCCAGAGACTATGTCCCCAAAAGGGTCACCACCCACACCCCCACACACCCCCTCCAGAGACTATGTCCCCAAAAGTGTCACCCAACCACCCCCCCACACCACCCACCAGAGACTATGTCCCCAAAAGGGTCACCAACCCACCCACCCCCACCCCCCCCCAGAGACTATGTCCCCAGAAGGGTCACCATCCCACCCCCACCCACACCACACCCCCAGAGACTATGTCACCAAAAGGGTCACCACCCACCCCACCCACACCACCTCCCCCAGAGACTATGTCCCCCAAAAGGGTCACATACCCACACCCCCACACCACCCCCCCAGAGACTATGTACCCAAAAGGGTCACCAACCCACACCCCCCCACACCACCCTCCTGAGTCTATGTCCCCAAAAGGGTCACCTACCCAACCCCCCACACCATCCTCCTGAGACTATGTCCCCAAAAGGGTCACCTACCCACCCTCACCCACCACCCCCCCAGAGACTCTGTCCCCAAACCGGTCACCCACCCACCCCCCCACACCACCGCCCCAGAGACTATGTCCCCAAAAGGGTCACCTACCCACCCCCCTCACCACACCACTCAAGGAGACTATGTCCCCATAAGGGTCACCTACCCACACCCCCCACCCCCCCTCCTGATACTATGTCCACAAAAGGGTCACCCACCCACACCCCCAAACCACCCCCCCGAGACTATGTCCCCAAAAGGGTCACCCACCCACCCCAATCCCCCCCGAGACTATGTCCCCAAAAGGGTCACCCACCAACCCCCACCCCCGCCCGAGACTATGTCCCCAAAAGGGTCACCCACCACACCCCGACACCCCCCGAGACTATGTCCCCAAAAGGTTCACCTACTCACCCCCCCACACCACGCTCCAGAGACTATGTCCCCAAAATGGTCACCCACCAACCCCCCACCCCAGAGACTATGTCCCCAAAAAGGTCACCCACCAGCCTCCCCAACCCCCCCTCCAGAGACTATGTCCCCAAAAGGGTCACCCACCCACCCCCTCACCACCACCTCCAGAGACTATGTCCCCAAAAGGGTCACCCACCACACCCCCCAAACCACCCCCGAGACTATGTCCCCAAAAGGGTCACCCACCACCCCGCCCAACCACCCCGAGACTATGTCCCCAAAAGGGTCACCCACCACCCCCACAACTCCCTCCGAGACTATGTCCCCAAAAGGGTCACCACCCACACCCCCACACCACCCCTCCAGAGACTATGTCCCCAAAAGGGTCACCACCCCACCCCCCACCCCACCCTCCTGAGACTATGTCCCCAAAAGGTTCACCTATCCAGCCCCCCACACCACCCCCCCAGAGACTATGTCCCCAAAAGGGTCACCTACCCACCCCACCCACACCACCCTCCTGAGACTATGTCCCCAAAAGGGTCACCTACCCACCCCACCACACCACCCCACAGAGACTATGTCCCCAAAAGGGTCACCCACCCACCCCACCCACACCACCCCCCCAGAGACTATGTCCCCAAAGGGTCACCCACCCACCCCACCCACACCACCCCCCAGAGACTATGTCCCCAAAAGGGTCACCCACCCACCCCCCACCACACTCCCGAGACTATGTCCCCAAAAGGGTCAACCACCCACACCCCCACACCCCACCCCCAGAGACTATGTCCACAAAATGGTCACACACCCACCCCCCACACCACCCCCCCAGAGACTATGTCCCCAAAAGGCTCACCCACCCACCCCCCCACATCCCACCCCCCAGAGACTACGTCCCCAAAAGGGTCACCCACCCACACCCCACACCAACCCCCCAGAGACTATATCCCCAAAAGGATCACCCAACCATGCCCATACACCACCCCCCCAAGAGACTATGTTCCCAAAAGGGTCACCCACCCACACCCCACACCACATCCCCAGAGACAATGTCCCCAAAAGGGTCACCCACCCACCCCCACTCACCACCCCCCCAGAGACTCTGTCCCCAAAATGGTCACCCACCCACTCCCCCACACCACCCCCTCAGTGACTATGTCACCAAAAGGGTCACACAACCACACCCCCCACACCACCCCCCCAGAGACTATGTCCCCAAAAGGGTCACCCACCCACCACCCCACACCACCCCCCCAGAGACTATGTCCCCAAAACATTCACCCACCCAATCACCCACACCACCCCCCCAGAGACTATGTCCCCAAAAGTGTAACCCACTCACACCCCCACACCACCCCCCCAGAGACTATGTCCCCAAAAGGGGCACCCACCAAAACCCCCACACCACCCCCCCAGAGACTATGTCCCCAAAAGGGTCACCCACTAAAACCACCACACCACCACCCCAGAGACTATGTCCCCAAAAGGGTCACCCACCCACCGCCCCACACCACGCCCCCAGAGACGATGTCACCAAAATGGTCACCCACCCACCCTCCCAAACCATCCCGCAGAGACTATGTCCCCAAAAGGGTCACACACCCACACCCCCACACCCCCCCAAGTGACTATGTCCCCAAAATGGTCACCCACCCCCCCCACACCACCTCCCCAGAGACTATGTTTCCAAAAGGGTCACCCACCCACCCCCCACACCACCCCCCCAGAGACTATGTCCCCAAAAGGGTCACACAACCACCCCCCGACACCACCCCCCCAGAGACTATGTACCCAAAAGGGTCACACACCCACCCCCCCACACCAAAATCCCAGAGACTATGTCCCCAAAAGGGTCACCCACCCATTCCCCCACACCACCCCCCCAGAGACTATGTCCCCAAAAGTGTCACCCCCCCCCCACACACCCAGACCACCACCCCAGAGACTATGTCCCCAAAAGGGTCACCCAAGCACATCCCCACACCACCCCCCCAGAGACTATGTCCCCAAATGCGTCACCCACCCATCCCCCCACACCACCGCCCCAGAGACTATGTCCCCAAAAGGGTCACACAAACCTCTCCCCAAACCAAACCCCCAGTGACTATGTCCCCAAAAGGGACACCCACCCAACCCCCACACCACCCCCCCAGAGACTATGTCCCCAAAAGTGTCACCCACCCAAACCCCCACAACACCACCCCAGAGACTATGTCCCCAAAAGGGTCACCCACCCAACCCCCCACACCACCCCCCCAGAGACTATGTCCCCAAAAGGGTCACCCACCCACCCCCACAAACCACCATCCCAGAGACTATGTCCCCAAAATGGTCACCCACCCACACCCCCACACCACCCCCCCAGAGACTATGTCCCCAAAAGGGTCAAAAAACCAAACCACCACACCACCCCCCCTAGACTATGTCCCCAAAATGGTCACCCACCCACCACCCCACACCACCCCCCCAGAGACTATGTACCCAAAACGGTCACCCACCCAATCCCACACACCACCCCTCCAGAGACTATGTCCCCAAAAGTGTCACGCACTCACACCCCCACACCACCCCCACAGAGACTATGTCCCCAAAAGGGTCAACCACCCACACTCCCACAGCAAACCCCCAGAGACTATGTCCCCAAAAGGGTCACCCACCCACCCCCCCACACAACGCCCCCAGAGGCTATGTCCCCAAAAGGTTCACCCACTCACCCCACCCACACCACCAACCCAGAGACTATGTCCCCAAAAGGGTCACCCACCCACCCCACGCACACCACCCCCACAGAGACTATGTCGCCGAAAGGGTCACCCACCCACCCCACCCACACAACCCCCCCAGAAACTATGTCCCCAAATGTTTCACCCACCCACCCCATGCACACCACCTCCCCAGAGACTATGTCCCCAAAAGATTCACCCACCCACACCCCCACACCACCCCCCTCCAGAGACTATGTCCACAAAATGGTCACACACCCACGCCCCCACACCACCCCCCCAGAGACTATGTCCCCAAAAGGCTCACCCACCCACCCCCCCACATCCCACCCCCAGAGACTACGTCCCCAAAAGGGTCACCCACCCACACCCCACACCAACCCCCCAGAGACTATATCCCCAAAAGGATCACCCAACCATGCCCATACACCACCCCCCCAAAGACTATGTCCCCAAAAGGGTCACCCACCCAACACCCCACACCACATCCCCAGAGACTATGTCCCCAAAAGGGTCACCCACCCACCCCCACTCACCACCCCCCCAGAGACTCTGTCCCCAAAATGGACACCCACCCACTCCCCCACACCACCCCCTCAGTGACTATGTCACCAAAAGGGTCACACAACCACACCCCCCACACCACCCCCCCAGAGACTATGTCCCCATAAGGGTCACCCACCCACCACCCCACACCACCCCCCCAGAGACTATGTCCCCAAAACATTCACCCACCCAATCACCCACACCACCCCCCCAGAGACTATGTCCCCAAAAGTGTAACCCACTCACACCCCCACACCACCCCCCCAGAGACTATGTCCCCAAAAGGGGCACCCACCAAAACCCCCACACCACCCCCCCAGAGACTATGTCCCCAAAAGGGTCACCCACTAAAACCACCACACCACCACCCCAGAGACTATGTCCCCAAAAGGGTCACCCACCCACCGCCCCACACCACGCCCCCAGAGACGATGTCACCAAAATGGTCACCCACCCACCCTCCCAAACCATCCCGCAGAGACTATGTCCCCAAAAGGGTCACACACCCACACCCCCACACCCCCCCAAGTGACTATGTCCCCAAAATGGTCACCCACCCCCCCCACACCACCTCCCCAGAGACTATGTTTCCAAAAGGGTCACCCACCCACCCCCCACACCACCCCCCCAGAGACTATGTCCCCAAAAGGGTCACACAACCACCCCCCGACACCACCCCCCCAGAGACTATGTACCCAAAAGGGTCACACACCCACCCCCCCACACCAAAATCCCAGAGACTATGTCCCCAAAAGGGTCACCCACCCATTCCCCCACACCACCCCCCCAGAGACTATGTCCCCAAAAGGGTCACCCCCCCCCCACACACCCAGACCACCACCCCAGAGACTATGTCCCCAAAACGGTCACCCAAGCACATCCCCACACCACCCCCCCAGAGACTATGTCCCCAAATGCGTCACCCACCCATCCCCCCACACCACCGCCCCAGAGACTATGTCCCCAAAAGGGTCACACAAACCTCTCCCCAAACCAAACCCCCAGTGACTATGTCCCCAAAAGGGACACCCACCCAACCCCCACACCACCCCCCCAGAGACTATGTCCCCAAAAGTGTCACCCACCCAAACCCCCACAACACCACCCCAGAGACTATGTCCCCAAAAGGGTCACCCACCCAACCCCCCACACCACCCCCCCAGAGACTATGTCCCCAAAAGGGTCACCCACCCACCCCCACAAACCACCATCCCAGAGACTATGTCCCCAAAATGGTCACCCACCCACACCCCCACACCACCCCCCCAGAGACTATGTCCCCAAAAGGGTCAAAAAACCAAACCACCACACCACCCCCCCTAGACTATGTCCCCAAAATGGTCACCCACCCACCACCCCACACCACCCCCCCAGAGACTATGTACCCAAAACGGTCACCCACCCAATCCCACACACCACCCCTCCAGAGACTATGTCCCCAAAAGTGTCACGCACTCACACCCCCACACCACCCCCCCAGAGACTATGTCCCCAAAAGGGTCAACCACCCACACTCCCACAGCAAACCCCCAGAGACTATGTCCCCAAAAGGGTCACCCACCCACCCCCCCACACAACGCCCCCAGAGGCTATGTCCCCAAAAGGTTCACCCACCCACCCCACCCACACCACCAACCCAGAGACTATGTCCCCAAAAGGGTCACCCACCCACCCCACGCACACCACCCCCACAGAGACTATGTCGCCGAAAGGGTCACCCACCCACCCCACCCACACAACCCCCCCAGAAACTATGTCCCCAAATGTTTCACCCACCCACCCCATGCACACCACCTCCCCAGAGACTATGTCCCCAAAAGATTCACCCACCCACACCCCCACACCACCCCCCTCCAGAGACTATGTCCACAAAATGGTCACACACCCACGCCCCCACACCACCCCCCCAGAGACTATGTCCCCAAAAGGCTCACCCACCCACCCCCCCACATCCCACCCCCAGAGACTACGTCCCCAAAAGGGTCACCCACCCACACACCACACCAACCCTTCAGAGACTATATCCCCAAAAGGATCACACAACCATGCCCATACACCACCCCCCCAAAGACTATGTCCCCAAAAGGGTCACCCACCCAACACCCCACACCACCTCCCCAGAGACTATGTCCCCAAAAGGGTCACCCACCCACCCCCACTCACCAACCCCCCAGAGACTCTGTCCCCAAAATGGACACCCACCCACTCCCCCACACCACCCCCTCAGAGACTATGTCCCCAAAAGGGTCACACAACCACACCCCCCACACCACCCCCCCAGAGACTATGTCCCCATAAGGGTCACCCACCCACCACCCCACACCACCCCCCCAGAGACTATGTCCCCAAAACATTCACCCACCCAATCCCCCACACCACCCCCCCAGAGACTATGTCCCCAAAAGTGTAACCCACTCACACCCCCACACCACCCCCCCAGAGACTATGTCCCCAAAAGGGGCACCCACCAAAACCCCCACACCACCCCCCCAGAGACTATGTCCCCAAAAGGGTCACCCACTAAAACCACCACACCACCACCCCAGAGACTATGTCCCCAAAAGGGTCACCCACCCACCGCCCCACACCACGCCCCCAGAGACGATGTCACCAAAATGGTCACCCACCCACCCTCCCAAACCATCCCCCAGAGACTATGTCCCCAAAAGGGTCACACACCCACACCCCCACACCTCCCCCAAGAGACTATGTCCCCAAAATGGTCAACCACCCCCCCCACACCACATCCCCAGAGACTATGTTTCCAAAAGGGTCACCCACCCAACCCCCACACCACCCCCCCAGAGACTATGTCCCCAAAAGGGTCACACAACCACCCCCCGACACCACCCCCCCAGAGACTATGTACCCAAAAGGGTCACACACCCACCCCCCCACACCAAAATCCCAGAGACTATGTCCCCAAAAGGGTCACCCACCCATTCCCCCACACCACCCCCCCAGAGACTATGTCCCCAAAACGGTCACCCCCCCCCCACACACCCAGACCACCCCCCCAGAGACTATGTCCCCAAAAGGGTCACCCAAGCACATCCCCACACCACCCCCCCAGAGACTATGTCCCCAAAAGGGTCACAAACCCACACCCCGACACCACCACAACCGAGACGATGTCCCAAAATGGGTCACCCAGCCACGCCCCCCATACCACCCCCCCAGAGACTATGTCCCCAAAAGTGTCTCCCACCCACCCCCGCACACACCCCCAGAGACTATGTCCCCAAAAGGATCACCAACCCAACCCACCCACAACAACCCCCAGAGACTATGTCCCCAAAATTGTCACCCACCAACCCCACCCACACCACCCCCCCAGAGACTATGTCCCCAAAAGGGTCACCCACCCACCACACCCACACCACCCCCCCAGAGACTATGTCCCCATAAGGGTCACCCACCCACCACCCCACACCACCCCCCCAGAGACTATGTCCCCAAAACATTCACCCACCCAATCCCCCACACCACCCCCCCAGAGACTATGTCCCCAAAAGTGTAACCCACTCACACCCCCACACCACCCCCCCAGAGACTATGTCCCCAAAAGGGGCACCCACCAAAACCCCCACACCACCCCCCCAGAGACTATGTCCCCAAAAGGGTCACCCACTAAAACCACCACACCACCACCCCAGAGACTATGTCCCCAAAAGGGTCACCCACCCACCGCCCCACACCACGCCCCCAGAGACGATGTCACCAAAATGGTCACCCACCCACCCTCCCAAACCATCCCACAGAGACTATGTCCCCAAAAGGGTCACACACCCACACCCCCACACCCCCCCCAAGAGACTATGTCCCCAAAATGGTCAACCAACCCCCCCACACCACATCCCCAGAGACTATGTTTCCAAAAGGGTCACCCACCCACCCCCCACACCACCCCCCCAGAGACTATGTCCCCAAAAGGGTCACACAACCACTCCCCGACACCACCCCCCAAGAGACTATGTACCCAAAAGGGTCACACACCCACCCCCCCCACACCAAAATCGGAGAGACTATGTCCCCAAAAGGGTCACCCACCCATTCCCCCACACCACCCCCCCAGAGACTATGTCCAAAAAAGGGTCACCCCCCCCCCACACACCCAGACCACCACCCCAGAGTCTATGTCCCCAAAAGGGTCACCCAAGCACATCCCCACACCACCCCCCCAGAGACTATGTCCCCAAAAGGGTCACAAACCCACACCCCGACACCACCACCACCGAGACTATGTCCCAAAATGGGTCACCCAGCCACGACCCCCATACCACCCCCCCAGAGACTATGTCCCCAAAAGTGTCTCCCACCCACCCCCGCACACACCCCCAGAGACTATGACCCCAAAAGGATCACCAACCCAACCCACCCACAACACCCCCCCAGAGACTATGTCCCCAAAATTGTCACCCACCAACCCCACCCACACCACCCCCCCAGAGACTATGTCCCCAAAAGGGTCACCCACCCACCCCACCCACACCACCCCCCCAGAGACTATGTCCCCATAAGGGTCACCCACCCACCACCCCACACCACCCCCCCAGAGACTATGTCCCCAAAACATTCACCCACCCAATCCCCCACACCACCCCCCCAGAGACTATGTCCCCAAAAGTGTAACCCACTCACACCCCCACACCACCCCCCCAGAGACTATGTCCCCAAAAGGGGCACCCACCAAAACCCCCACACCACCCCCCCAGAGACTATGTCCCCAAAAGGGTCACCCACTAAAACCACCACACCACCACCCCAGAGACTATGTCCCCAAAAGGGTCACCCACCCACCGCCCCACACCACGCCCCCAGAGACGATGTCACCAAAATGGTCACCCACCCACCCTCCCAAACCATCCCCCAGAGACTATGTCCCCAAAAGGGTCACACACCCACACCCCCACACCTCCCCCAAGAGACTATGTCCCCAAAATGGTCAACCACCCCCCCCACACCACATCCCCAGAGACTATGTTTCCAAAAGGGTCACCCACCCAACCCCCACACCACCCCCCCAGAGACTATGTCCCCAAAAGGGTCACACAACCACCCCCCGACACCACCCCCCAGAGACTATGTACCCAAAAGGGTCACACACCCACCCCCCCACACCAAAATCCCAGAGACTATGTCCCCAAAAGGGTCACCCACCCATTCCCCCACACCACCCCCCCAGAGACTAT
The DNA here is from genome assembly GCF_017639515.1 of Carcharodon carcharias. NCBI lineage: Eukaryota > Metazoa > Chordata > Chondrichthyes > Lamniformes > Lamnidae > Carcharodon > Carcharodon carcharias. The sequence continues at coordinate 249,739 of NW_024470629.1, read as the reverse complement.
GTCCCCAAAAGGGTCACCCCCCCCCACACACCCAGACCACCCCCCCAGAGACTATGTCCCCAAAAGGGTCACCCAAGCACATCCCCACACCACCCCCCCAGAGACTATGTCCCCAAAAGGGTCACAAACCCAAACCCCGACACCACCACCACCGAGACGATGTCCCAAAATGGGTCACCCAGCCACGCCCCCCATACCACCCCCCCAGAGACTATGTCCCCAAAAGTGTCTCCCACCCACCCCCGCACACACCCCCAGAGACTATGTCCCCAAAAGGATCACCAACCCAACCCACCCACAACACCCCCCCAGAGACTATGTCCCCAAAATTGTCACCCACCAACCCCACCCACACCACCCCCCCAGAGACTATGTCCCCAAAAGGGTCACCCACCCACCCCACCCACACCACCCCCCCAGAGACTATGTCCCCATAAGGGTCACCCACCCACCACCCCACACCACCCCCCCAGAGACTATGTCCCCAAAACATTCACCCACCCAATCCCCCACACCACCCCCCCAGAGACTATGTCCCCAAAAGTGTAACCCACTCACACCCCCACACCACCCCCCCAGAGACTATGTCCCCAAAAGGGTCACCCACTAAAACCACCACACCACCACCCCAGAGACTATGTCCCCAAAAGGGTCACCCACCCAACCCCCACACCACGCCCCCAGAGACGATGTCACCAAAATGGTCACCCACCCACCCTCCCAAACCATCCCCCAGAGACTATGTCCCCAAAAGGGTCACACACCCACACCCCCACACCCCGCCAAGAGACTATGTCCCCAAAATGGTCACCCAACCCCCCCACACCACCTCCCCAGAGACTATGTTTCCAAAGGGGTCACCTTCCCACCCCCCACACCACCCCCCCAGAGACTATGTCCCCAAAAGGGTCACACAACCACCCCCCGACAACACCCCCCCAGAGACTATGTACCCAAAAGGGTCACACACCCACCCCCCCACACCAAAATCCCAGAGACTATGTCCCCAAAAGGGCCACCCACCCATTCCCCCACACCACCCCCAAAGAGACTATGTCCCCAAAAGGGTCAACCCCCCCACACACCCAGACCACCCCCCCAGAGACTATGCCCCCAAAAGGGTCACCCAAGCACACCCCCACACCACCCCCCCAGAGACTATGTCCCCAAAAGGGTCACCAACCCACACCCCGACACCACCACCACCGAGACTATGTCCCAAAATGGGTCACCCAGCCACGCCCCCCATACCACCCCCCCAGAGACTATGTCCCCAAAAGTGTCTCCCACCCACCCCCGCACACAACACCCACAGAGACTATGTCCCCAAAAGGATCACCAACCCAACCCACCCACAACACCCCCCCAGAGACTATGTCCCCAAAATTGTCACCCACCAACCCCACCCACACCACCCCCCCAGAGACTATGTCCCCAAAAGGGTCACCAACCCACCCCACCCACACCACCCCCCCAGAGACTATGTCCCCAAAAGGATCACCCACCCAAACCCCCAAACCACCCCCCCAGAGACTATGTCCCCAAAAGGGTCACCCACCCACCCCCAAACACCACCACCCCAGAGACTATGTCCCCAAAATGGTCACCCACCCACACACCCACACCACCCCCCCAGAGACTATGTCCCCAAAAGGGTCTCCAAACCACCCCCCCACACAACCCCCCCAGAGACTATGTCCCCAAAAGGGTCACCAACCCACCCCTCCCAGACCACCCCCCCAGAGACTATATCCCCAAAAGGATCACCCACCCAACACCCCACAACACCCCCCCAGAGACTATGTCCCCAAAAGGGTCACCCACCCACTCCCACACACCACCACCCCAGAGACTATGTCCCCAAAATGGTCACCCACCCACACCCCCACACCACCCCCCCATAGACTATGTCCCCAAAAGGGTCACCAAACCACCCCCCCACACCACCCCCCCAGAGTCGATGTCCCCAAAAGGGTCACCCACCCACCACCCCACACCACCCCCCCAGAGACTATGTCCCCAAAACGGTCACCCACCCAATCCCCCACACCACCCCCCCAGAGACTATGTCCCCAAAAGTGTCACCCACTCACACCCACACACCACTCCCCCAGAGACTATGACCCCAAAGGGTCACACACCCACCCCCCCCACACCACCCCCCCAGAAACTATGTCCCCAAAATGGTCACCCACCCCCCCCCACACCACCCTCCCAGAGACTATGTTTCCAAAAGGGTGACCCACCCAACCCCCACACCTCCCCCCCAGCGACTATGTCCCCAAAAGGGTCACCCAACCACCCCCCCACACCACCCCCCCAGAGGCTATGTCCCCAAAAGTGTCTCCCACCCACACCCCCAAACCAACCCCACAGAGACTATGTCCCCAAAAGGATCACGAACCCACCACACCCACATCACCCCCCCAGAGACTATGACCCCAAAAGTGTCACCCACCCACCCCACCCACACCACCCCCCCAGAGACTAATTCCCCAAAATGGTCACCCACCCACCCCACCCTCACCACCCCCCCAGAGACTATGTCCCCGAAAGGGTCACCCACCCACCCCACCAAAACAACCCCCCAAGAGACTATGTCCCCAAAAGGTTCACCCACCCACGCCACCCACACCACCCCCCCAGAGACTATGTCCCCAAAAGGGTCACCCACCCACCCCCCCACATCCCACCCCCAGAGACTACGTCCCCAAAAGGGTCACCCACCCACCCCCCCGCACCACCCCCGAGAGACTATGCCCGCAAAAGGGGCACCCACCCACCCCACCACACACAACCCCCCCAGAGACTATGTCCCCAAAAGGATCACCCGCCCACCACCCCCCCCACACCACCCCACAGAGACTATGTCCCCAAAAGGGTCACCCACCCACCCCACACCCACACCACCACCCAGAGACGATGTCCCCATAAGGGTCACCCACTCACACCCCCACGCAAGACCCCCCCAGAGACTATGTCCCCAAAGGTTTCATCCACCCACACCCCCCACGCCACACCCCAGAGACTATATCCCCAAAAGGGTCACCCAGCCACCCCCACGAACTCCACCACCCCATAGACTATGTCCCCAAAAGGTTCACGCAACCACCACCCCCACACCACCCCCCCAGAGACTATGTCCCCAAAATGGTCTCCCACCCACCCCCGCCACACCACCCCCCCAGAGACTATGTCCCCAAAAGTGTCTCCCACCCACCCCCCGCACACAACACCCCCAGAGACTATGTCCCCAAAAGGGTCACCCAACCGCCCCCCTCACCACCCCCACAAGAGACTATGTCCCCATAAGGGTCACCTACCCACCACCCCACACCACCCCCCCAGAGACTATGTCCACAAAACGGTCACCCAACGATCCCCCCACACCACCCCCCCAGAGACCATGTCCCCAACATGGTCACCCACCCACACCCCCAGACAACCCCCCCAGAGCCTATGTCCACAAAACGGTCACCCACCCAACCCCCACACCTCCCCCCCAGCGACTATGTCCCCAAAAGGGTCACCCAACCACCCCCCCACACCACCCCCCCAGAGACTATGTCCCCAAAAGTGTCTCCCACCCACACCCCCAAACCAACCCCACAGAGACTATGTCCCCAAAAGGATCACGAACCCACCACACCCACATCACCCCCCCAGAGACTATGACCCCAAAAGTGTCACCCACCCACCCCACCCACACCACCCCCCCAGAGACTAATTCCCCAAAATGGTCACCCACCCACCGCACCCACACCACCCCCCCAGAGACTAGGTCCCCGAAAGGGTCACCCACCCACCCCACCAAAACAACCCTCCAAGAGACTATGTCCCCAAAAGGTTCACCCACCCACCCCACCCACACCACCCCCCCAGAGACTATGTCCCCAAAAGGGTCACCCACCCACACCCCCACACCACCACCACAGAGACTATTCCCCAAAAGGGTCACCCACCCGCCCCCCCACATCCCACCCCCAGAGACTATGTCCCCAAAAGGGTCACCCACCCACCCCCCCGCACCACCCCCCGAGAGACTATGCCCGCAAAAGGGGCACCCACCCACCCCACCACACACAACCCCCCCAGAGACTATGTCCCCAAAAGTATCACCCGCCCACCCCCCCACACCACCCCACAGAGACTATGTCCCCAAAAGGGTCACCCACCCACCCCACACCCACACAACCACCCAGAGACGATGTCCCCATAAGGGTCACCCACTCACACCCCCACGCCAGACCCCCCCAGAGACTATGTCCCCAAAAGTTTCATCCACCCACACCCCCCACGCCACACCCCAGAGACTATATCCCCAAAAGGGTCACCCAGCCACCCCCACGAACTCCACCACCCCATAGACTATGTCCCCAAAAGGTTCACGCAACCACCACCCCCACACCACCCCCCCAGAGACTATGTCCCCAAAATGGTCTCCCACCCACCCCCGCCACACCACCCCCCCAGAGACTATGTCCCCAAAAGTGTCTCCCACCCACCCCCCGCACACAACACCCCCAGAGACTATGTCCCCAAAAGGGTCACGCACCCACCCCACCCACACCACCCTCCCAGAGACTATTTCCCCAGAAGGGTCACCATCCCACCCCACCCACACCACACCCCCAGAGACTATGTCACCAAAAGGGTCACCCACCCACCCCACCCACACCACCTCCCCAGAGACTATGTCCCCAAAAGGGTCACACACCCACACCCCCACACCACCCCCCCAGAGACTATGTGCCCAAAAGGGTCACCAACCCACACCCCCACATACCACCCCCAGAGACTATGTCCCCAAAAGGGTCACCTACCCAACCCCCCACACCACCCCCCCAGAGACGATGTCCCCAAAAGGGTCACCCACCCACCCTCACACACCACCCCCCCAGAGACTCTGTCCCCAAAATGGTCACCCACCCACCCCCCCACACCACCGCCCCAGAGACTATGTCCCCAAAAGGGTCACCCAACCACCACCCTCACCACCCCCACAAGAGACTATGTCCAGATAAGGGTCACCTACCCACCACCCCACACCACCCCCCCAGAGACTATGTCCACAAAACGGTCACCCAACGATCCCCCCACACCACCCCCCAGAGACTATGTCCCCAAAATGGTCACCCACCCACACCCCCAGACCACCCCCCCAGAGACTATGTCCACAAAACGGTCACCCAACCATCCCCCAAACCACCCCCCCAGAGACTATGTCCCCAAAAGGGTCACCCACCCACACCCCCAAACCACCCCCCTAGAGACTATGTCCCCAAAAGTGTCACCCAACCAGACCCCCACACCACCCCCTCAGAGACAATGTACACAAAAGGGTCACCAACCCACACCCCCACACCACCCCTCCAGAGATTATGTCCCCAAAAGTGTCTCCCACCTACCCCCAGCACACAACCCCCCAAGAGACTATGTCCCCAAAAGGGTCACCAACCCACCCCACCCATACCACCCCCCCAGAGACTATGTCCCCAAAAGGATCACCCACCCAAACCCCCACACCACCCCCCCAGAGACTATGTCCCCAAAAGGGTCACACAAACCTCCCCCCAAACCACCCACCCAGTGACTATGTCCCCAAAAGTGTCATCCACACAACCCCCACACCACCCCCCCAGAGACTATGTCCCCAAAAGGGTCACCCACCCACCCCCACACACCACCACCCCAGAGACTATGTCCCCAAAATGGTCACCCACCCACACACCCACACCACCCCCCAGAGACTATGTCCCCAAAAGGGTCTCCAAACCACCCCCCACACAACCCCTCCAGATACTATGTCCCCAAAATGTTCACCCACCCACACCCCCAGACAACCGCCCTAGAGACTATGTCCCCAAAAGTGTCACCCAACCAGACCCCCACACCACCCCCCCAGAGACTATGTCCCCAAAAGGGTCACGAACCCACACCCCAACACCACCCCCCCAGAGACTATGTCCCCAAAAGTGTCTCCCTCCCACCACCCGCACACAACCCCCCCAGAGACTATGTCCCCAAAAGGGTCACCAACCCACCCCACCCAGACCACTCCCCCAGAGACTATGTCCCCAAAAGGATCACCCACCCAACACCCCACACCACCCCCCCCAGAGACTATGTCCCCAAAAGGGTCACCCACCCACTCCCACACACCACCACCCCAGAGACTATGTCCCCAAAATGGTCACCCACCCACACCCCCACACCACCCCCCCAGAGACTATGTCCCCAAAAGGGTCACCAAACCATCCCCCCACACCACCCCCCAGAGTCTATGTGCCCAAAAGGGTCACCCACCCACCACCCCACACCACCCCCCCAGAGACTATGTCCCCAAAACGGTCACCCACCCAATCCCCCACACCAACCCCCAGAGACTATGTCCCCAAAAGTGTCACCCACTCACACCCACACACCACCCCCCCAGAGACTATGTCCCCAAAAGGGTCACCAAACCATCCCCCCACACCACCCCCCAGAGTCTATGTCCCCAAAAGGGTCACCCACCCACCACCCCACACCACCCCCCCAGAGACTATGTCCCCAAAACGGTCACCCACCCAATCCCCCACACCACCCCCCCAGAGACTATGTCCCCAAAAGTGTCACCCACTCACACCCACACACCACCACCCCAGAGACTATGACCCAAAAGGGTCACACACCCACCCCCCCCACACCACCCCCCCAGAAACTATGTCCCCAAAATGGTCACCCAGCCCCCCCCACACCACCCTCCCAGAGACTATGTTTCCAAAAGGATCACCCACCCAACCCCCACACCTCCCCCCCAGCGACTATGTCCCCAAAAGGGTCACCCAACCCCCCCCCCACACCACCGCCCCAGAGACTATGTCCCCAAAAGTGTCTCCCACCCACCCCCAGCACACAACCCCCCAAGAGACTATGTCCCCAATTTGGTCACCAACCCACCCCACCCACACCACCCCCCCAGAGACTATGTCCCCAAAAGGATCACCCACCCAAACCCCCACACCACCCCCCCAGAGACTATGTCCCCAAAAGGGTCACCCACCCACCCCCCCACACCACCCCCCGAGAGACTATGCCCGCAAAAGGGGCACCCACCCACCCCACCACACACAACCCCCCCAGAGACTATGTCCCCAAAAGTATCACCCGCCCACCCCCCCACACCACCCCACAGAGACTATGTCCCCAAAAGGGTCACCCACCCACCCCACACCCACACAACCACCCAGAGACGATGTCCCCATAAGGGTCACCCACTCACACCCCCACGCAAGACCCCCCCAGAGACTATGTCCCCAAAAGTTTCATCCACCCACACCCCCCACGCCACACCCCAGAGACTATATCCCCAAAAGGGTCACCCAGCCACCCCCACGAACTCCACCACCCCATAGACTATGTCCCCAAAAGGTTCACGCAACCACCACCCCCCACACCACCCCCCCAGAGACTATGTCCCCAAAATGGTCTCCCACCCACCCCCGCCACACCACCCCCCCAGAGACTATGTCCCCAAAAGTGTCTCCCACCCACCCCCCGCACACAACACCCCCAGAGACTATGTCCCCAAAAGGGTCACGCACCCACCCACCCACACCACCCTCCCAGAGACTATTTCCCCAGAAGGGTCACCATCCCACCCCACCCACACCACACCCCCAGAGACTATGTCACCAAAAGGGTCACCCACCCACCCCACCCACACCACCTCCCCAGAGACTATGTCCCCCAAAGGGTCACACACCCACACCCCCACACCACCCCCCCAGAGACTATGTGCCCAAAAGGGTCACCAACCCACACCCCCACATACCACCCCCAGAGACTATGTCCCCAAAAGGGTCACCTACCCAACCCCCCACACGACCCCCCCAGAGACTATGTCCCCAAAAGGGTCACCCACCCACCCTCACACACCACCCCCCCAGAGACTCTGTCCCCAAAATGGTCACCCACCCACCCCCCCACACCACCGCCCCAGAGACTATGTCCCCAAAAGGGTCACCCAACCACCACCCTCACCACCCCCACAAGAGACTATGTCCCCATAAGGGTCACCTACCCACCACCCCACACCACCCCCCCAGAGACTATGTCCACAAAACGGTCACCCAACGATCCCCCCACACCACCCCCCCAGAGACTATGTCCCCAAAATGGTCACCCACCCACACCCCCAGACCACCCCCCCAGAGACTATGTCCACAAAACGGTCACCCAACCATCCCCCAAACCACCCCCCCAGAGACTATGTCCCCAAAAGGGTCACCCACCCACACCCCCAAACCACCCCCCTAGAGACTATGTCCCCAAAAGTGTCACCCAACCAGACCCCCACACCACCCCCTCAGAGACAATGTACACAAAAGGGTCACCAACCCACACCCCCACACCACCCCTCCAGAGATTATGTCCCCAAAAGTGTCTCCCACCCACCCCCAGCACACAACCCCCCAAGAGACTATGTCCCCAAAAGGGTCACCAACCCACCCCACCCATACCACCCCCCCAGAGACTATGTCCCCAAAAGGATCACCCACCCAAACCCCCACACCACCCCCCCAGAGACTATGTCCCCAAAAGGGTCACACAAACCTCCCCCCAAACCACCCACCCAGTGACTATGTCCCCAAAAGTGTCATCCACACAACCCCCACACCACCCCCCCAGAGACTATGTCCCCAAAAGGGTCACCCACCCACCCCCACACACCACCACCCCAGAGACTATGTCCCCAAAATGGTCACCCACCCACACACCCACACCACCCCCCAGAGACTATGTCCCCAAAAGGGTCTCCAAACCACCCCCCACACAACCCCTCCAGAGACTATGTCCCCAAAATGTTCACCCACCCACACCCCCAGACAACCGCCCTAGAGACTATGTCCCCAAAAGTGTCACCCAACCAGACCCCCACACCACCCCCCCAGAGACTATGTCCCCAAAAGGGTCACGAACCCACACCCCAACACCACCCCCCCAGAGACTATGTCCCCAAAAGTGTCTCCCACCCACCACCCGCACACAACCCCCCCAGAGACTATGTCCCCAAAAGGGTCACCAACCCACCCCACCCAGACCACTCCCCCAGAGACTATGTCCCCAAAAGGATCACCCACCCAACACCCCACACCACCCCCCCCAGAGACTATGTCCCCAAAAGGGTCACCCACCCACTCCCACACACCACCACCCCAGAGACTATGTCCCCAAAATGGTCACCCACCCACACCCCCACACCACCCCCCCAGAGACTATGTCCCCAAAAGGGTCACCAAACCATCCCCCCACACCACCCCCCAGAGTCTATGTCCCCAAAAGGGTCACCCACCCACCACCCCACACCACCCCCCCCAGAGACTATGTCCCCAAAACGGTCACCCACCCAATCCCCCACACCACCCCCCCAGAGACTATGTCCCCAAAAGTGTCACCCACTCACACCCACACACCACCCCCCCAGAGACTATGTCCCCAAAAGGGTCACCAAACCATCCCCCCACACCACCCCCCAGAGTCTATGTCCCCAAAAGGGTCACCCACCCACCACCCCACACCACCCCCCCAGAGACTATGTCCCCAAAACGGTCACCCACCAAATCCCCCACACCACCCCCCCCAGAGACTATGTCCCCAAAAGTGTCACCCACTCACACCCACACACCACCACCCCAGAGACTATGACCCAAAAGGGTCACACACCCACCCCCCCCACACCGCCCCCCCAGAAACTATGTCCCCAAAATGGTCACCCAGCCCCCCCCCCCACACCACCCTCCCAGAGACTATGTTTCCAAAAGGGTCACCCACCCAACCCCCACACCTCCCCCCCAGCGACTATGTCCCCAAAAGGGTCACCCAACCACCCCCCCACACCACCGCCCCAGAGACTATGTCCCCAAAAGTGTCTCCCACCCACCCCCAGCACACAACCCCCCAAGAGACTATGTCCCCAATTTGGTCACCAACCCACCCCACCCACACCACCCCCCCAGAGACTATGTCCCCAAAAGGATCACCCACCCAAACCCCCACACCACCCCCCCAGAGGCTATGTCCCCAAAAGGGTCACCCACCCACCCCCACACACCACCACCCCAGAGACTATGTCCCCAAAATGGTCACCCACCCACACACCCACACCACCCCCCCAGAGACTATGTCCCCAAAAGGGTCTCCAAACCAATACCCCGCACCACCCCCCCAGAGACTCTGTCCCCAAATCGGTCACCCACCCAATCCCCCACACCACCCCCCCAGAGACTATGTCCCCAAAAGTGTCACGCACTCACACCCCCACACCACCCCACCAGAGACTATGTCCCCAAAAGGGTCACGCACCCACACCCCCACACCACCCCCCCAGAGACTATGTCCCCAAAAGTGTCACCCACTAACACCCCCATACCACCCCCCCAGAGACTATGTCCCCAAAAGGGTCACCCACCCACCCACCCACACCACTTCCCCAGAGACTATGTCCCCAAAACGTTCACACACCCACCCACCCACACCACCCCCCCAGAGACTATGTCCCCAAAAGGGTCACCCACCCACCCCACGCACACCACCCCCCCAGAGACTATGTCCCTGAAAGGGTCACCCACCAACCCCACCAACACAACCCCCCCAGAAACTATGTCCCCAAAAGGGGCACCCTCCAAAACCCCCACACCACCCCCCCAGAGACTTTGTCCCCAAAAGGGTCAACCACTAAAAACACCACACCACCACCCCAGAGACTATGTCCCCAAAAGGGTCAACCACCCACCCCCCCACACCATGCCCCCAGAGACTATGTCACCAAAATGGTCACCCACCCACCCTCCCACACCATCCCCCGGAGACTATGTCCCCAAAATGGTCACGCACCACCCCCCCCACACCACCTCCCCAGAGACTATGTTTCCAAAAGGGTCACCCACCCACCCCCCACACCTCCCCCCCAGAGACTATGTCCCCAAACGTGTCTCCCACCCACCCCCGCACACAACACCCCCAGAGACTATGTCCCCAAAAGGATCACCAACCCACCCCACACACAACACCCCCCAGAGACTATGTCCCCAAAACTGTCACCCACCAACCCCCCACACCACTCCCCCAGAGACTATGTCCCCAAAAGGGTCACCCACCCACCCCCACACACCACCACCCCAGAGACTATGTCCCCAAAATGGTCACCCACCCACACACCCACACCACCCCCCCAGAGACTATGTCCCCAAAAGGGTCTCCAAACCAACCCCCCACACAACCCCTCCAGGGACTATGTCCCCAAAAGGGTCACCAACCCACCACCCCGCACCACCCCCCAGAGACTGTGTCCCCAAATCGGTCACCCACCAATCCCCCACACCACCCCCGCAGAGACTATGTCCCCAAAAGTGTCACGCACTCACACCCCCACACCACCCCACCAGAGACTATGTCCCCAAAAGGGTCACGCACCCACACCCCCACACCACCCCCCCAGAGACTATGTCCCCAAAAGTGTCACCCACTAACACCCCCATACCACCCCCCCAGAGACTATGTCCCCAAAAGGGTCACCCACCCACCCACCCACACCACTTCCCCAGAGACTATGTCCCCAAAACGTTCACACACCCACCCCACCCACACCACCCCCCCAGAGACTATGTCCCCAAAAGGGTCACCCACCCACCCCACGCACACCACCCCCCCAGAGACTATGTCCCCGAAAGGGTCACCCACCAACCCCACCCACACAACCCCCCCAGAAACTATGTCCCCAAAAGGGGCACCCACCAAAACCCCCACACCACCCCCCCCAGAGACTATGTCCCCAAAAGGGTCAACCACTAAAAACACCACACCACCACCCCAGAGACTATGTCCCCAAAAGGGTCAACCACCCACCCCCCCACACCATGCCCCCAGAGACTATGTCACCAAAATGGTCACCCACCCACCCTCCCACACCATCCCCCAGAGACTATGTCCCCAAAATGGTCACGCACCACCCCCCCACACCACCCCCCCAGAGAGTATCTCACCAAAAGGGTCACCCACCCACCCCACGCACACCACCCCCCCAGAGACTATGTCCCCGAAAGGGTCACCCACCAACCCCACCCACACAACCCCCCCAGAAACTATGTCCCCAAAAGGGGCACCCACCAAAACCCCCACACCACCCCCCCAGAGACTATGTCCCCAAAAGGGTCACCCACCCACCCACCCACACCACTTCCCCAGAGACTATGTCCCCAAAACGTTCACACACCCACCCCACCCACACCACCCCCCCAGAGACTATGTCCCCAAAAGGGTCACCCACCCACCCCACGCACACCACCCCCCCAGAGACTATGTCCCTGAAAGGGTCACCCACCAAAACCCCCACACCACCCCCCCAGAGACTATGTCCCCAAAAGGGTCAACCACTAAAAACACCACACCACCACCCCAGAGACTATGTCCCCAAAAGGGTCAACCACCCACCCCCCCCCACACCATGCCCCCAGAGACTATGTCACCAAAATGGTCACCCACCCACCCTCCCACACCATCCCCCAGAGACTATGTCCCCAAAATGGTCACCCACCACCCCCCCACACCACCTCCCCAGAGACTATGTTTCCAAAAGGGTCACCCACCCACCCCCCACACCTCCCCCCCAGAGACTATGTCGCCAAACGTGTCTCCCACCCACCCCCGCACACAACACCCCCAGAGACTATGTCCCCAAAAGGATCACCAACCCACCCCACCCACAACACCCCCCCAGAGACTATGTCCCCAAAACTGTCACCCACCAACCCCCCACACCACCCCCCCAGAGACTATGTCCCCAAAAGGGTCACCCACCCACCCCCACACACCACCACCCCAGAGACTATGTCCCCAAAATGGTCACCCACCCACACACCCACACCACCCCCCCAGAGACTATGTCCCCAAAAGGGTCTCCAAACCACCCCCCCACACAACCCCTCCAGGGACTATGTCCCCAAAAGGGTCACCAACCCACCACCCCGCACCACCCCCCAGAGACTGTGTCCCCAAATCGGTCACCCACCCAATCCCCCACACCACCCCCCCAGAGACTATGTCCCCAAAAGTGTCACGCACTCACACCCCCACACCACCCCACCAGAGACTATGTCCCCAAAAGGGTCACGCACCCACACCCCCACACCACCCCCCCAGAGACTATGTCCCCAAAAGTGTCACCCACCAACCCACCCACACCACTTCCCCAGAGACTATGTCCCCAAAACGTTCACACACCCACCCCACCCACACCACACCCCCAGAGACTATGTCCCCAAAAGGGTCACCCACCCACCCCACGCACACCACCCCCCCAGAGACTATGTCCCCGAAAGGGTCACCCACCAACCCCACCCACACAACCCCCCCAGAAACTATGTCCCCAAAAGGGGCACCCACCAAAACCCCCACACCACCCCCCCAGAGACTATGTCCCCAAAAGGGTCAACCACTAAAAACACCACACCACCACCCCAGAGACTATGTCCCCAAAAGGGTCAACCACCCACCCCCCCACACCATGCCCCCAGAGACTATGTCACCAAAATGGTCACCCACCCACCCTCCCACACCATCCCCCAGAGACTATGTCCCCAAAATGGTCACGCACCACCCCCCCCACACCACCTCCCCAGAGACTATGTTTCCAAAAGGGTCACCCACCCACCCCCCACACCTCCCCCCCAGAGACTATGTCCCCAAACGTGTCTCCCACCCACCCCCGCACACAACACCCCCAGAGACTATGTCCCCAAAAGGATCACCAACCCACCCCACCCACAACACCCCCCCAGAGACTATGTCCCCAAAACTGTCACCCACCAACCCCACCCACACCACCCCCCCAGAGACTAAGTCCCCAAAAGGGTCACTCACACACCCCACCCACACCTCCCCCCCAGAGTCTATGTCCCCGAAAGGGTCACCCACCCACACCACCCAAACAAACCCCCCAGAGACTATGTCCCCAAAATGGGCACCACCCACCCCCCCACACCACCCCCTAAGAGACTATGTCCCCAAAATGGTCACCCACCCACGCCCACGCACCACCCCCCCAGAGACTATGTCCCCAAAAGGGTCACCCACACAAACCCCCACACCACCACCCCAGAGACTATGTCCCCAAATGCGTCACCCACCCATCCCCCCACACCACCGCCCCAGAGACTATGTCCCCAAAAGGGTCACACAAACCTCTCCCCAAACCAAACCCCCAGTGACTATGTCCCCAAAAGGGACACCCACCCAACCCCCACACCACCCCCCCCAGAGACTATGTCCCCAAAAGGGTCACCCACCCAAACCCCCACGCCACCACCCCAGAGACTATGTCCCCAAAAGGGTCACCCACCCAACCCCACACACCACCCCCCCAGAGACTATGTCCCCAAAAGGGTCACCCACCCACCCCCACACACCACCATCCCAGAGACTATGTCCCCAAAATGGTCACCCACCCACACACCCACACCACCCCCCCAGAGACTATGTCCCCAAAAGGGTCTCCAAACCACCCCCCCCACACAACCCCTCCAGAGACTATGTCCCCAAAAGGGTCACCAACCCACCACCCCGCACCACCCCCCCAGAGACTGTGTCCCCAAATCGGTCACCCACCCAATCCCCCACACCACCCCCCCAGAGACTATGTCCCCAAAAGTGTCACGCACTCACACCCCCACACCACCCCACCAGAGACTATGTCCCCAAAAGGGTCACGCACCCACACCCCCACACCACCCCCCCAGAGACTAGGTCCCCAAAAGTGTCACCCACTAACACCCCCATACCACCCCCCCAGAGACTATGTCCCCAAAAGGGTCACCCACCCACCCACACCACTTCCCCAGAGACTATGTCCCCAAAACGTTCACACACCCACCCCACCCACACCACCCCCCCAGAGACAATGTCCCCAAAAGGGTCACCCACCCACCCCACGCACACCACCCCCCCAGAGACTATGTCTCCGAAAGGGTCACCCACCAACCCCACCCACACAACCCACCCAGAAACTATGTCCCCAAAAGGGGCACCCACCAAAACCCCCACACCACCCCCCCAGAGACTATGTCCCCAAAAGGGTCAACCACTAAAAACACCACACCACCACCCCAGAGACTATGTCCCCAAAAGGGTCAACCACCCACCCCCCCACACCATGCCCCCAGAGACTATGTCACCAAAATGGTCACCCACCCACCCTCCCACACCATCCCCCAGAGACTATGTCCCCAAAATGGTCACGCACCACCCCCCCACACCACCTCCCCAGAGACTATGTTTCCAAAAGGGTCACCCACCCACCCCCCACACCTCCCCCCCAGAGACTATGTCCCCAAACGTTTCTCCCACCCACCCCCGCACACAACACCCCCAGAGACTATGTCCCCAAAAGGATCACCAACCCACCCCACCCACAACACCCCCCAGAGACTATGTCCCCAAAACTGTCACCCACCAACCCCACCCACACCACCCCCTCAGAGACTAAGTCCCCAAAAGGGTCACTCACACACCCCACCCAAACCTCCCCCCCAGAGTCTATGTCCCCGAAAGGGTCACCCACCCACACCACCCAAACAACCCCCCCAGAGACTATGTCCCCAAAATGGGCACCACCCACCCCCCCACACGACCCCCTAAGAGACTATGTCCCCAAAATGGTCACCCACCCACGCCCACGCACCACCCCCCCAGAGACTATGTCCCCAAAAGGGTCGCCCACACAAACCCCCACACCACCACCCCAGAGACTATGTCCCCAAATGCGTCACCCACCCATCCCCCCACACCACCGCCCCAGAGACTATGTCCCCAAAAGGGTCACACAAACCTCTCCCCAAACCAAACCCCCAGTGACTATGTCCCCAAAAGGGACACCCACCCAACCCCCACACCACCCCCCCCAGAGACTATGTCCCCAAAAGGGTCACCCACCCAAACCCCCACACCACCACCCCAGAGACTATGTCCCCAAAAGGGTCACCCACCCAACCCCCCACACCACCCCCCCAGAGACTATGTCCCCAAAAGGGTCACCCACCCACCCCCACAAACCACCATCCCAGAGACTATGTCCCCAAAAGGGTCAAAAAACCACCCCCCCACACCACCCCCCCTAGACTATGTCCCCAAAAGGGTCACCCACCCACCACCCCACACCACCCCCCCAGAGACTATGTCCCCAAAACGGTCACCCACCCAATCCCACACACCACCCCTCCAGAGACTATGTCCACAAAAGTGTCACCCACTCACACCCACACACCACCCCCCCAGAGACTATGTCCGCAAAAGGGTCAACCACCCACACTCCCACAGCAAACCCCCAGAGACTATGTCCCCAAAAGGGTCACCCACCCACCCCCCCACACAACGCCCCCAGAGGCTATGTCCCCAAAAGGTTCACCCACCCACCCCACCCACACAACCAACCCAGAGACTATGTCCCCAAAAGGGTCACCCACCCACCCCACGCACACCACCCCCACAGAGACTATGTCCCCGAAAGGGTCACCCACCCACCCCACCCACACAACCCCCCCAGAAACTATGTCCCCAAATGTTTCACCCACCCACCCCATGCACACCACCTCCCCAGAGACTATGTCCCCAAAAGATTCACCCACCCACACCCCCACACCACCCCCCTCCAGAGACTATGTCCCCAAAATGGTCACACACCCACCCCCCCACACCACCCCCCCAGAGACTATGTCCCCAAAAGGCTCACCCACCCACCCCCCCACATCCCACCCCCAGAGACTACGTCCCCAAAAGGGTCACCCACCCACACCCCACACCAACCCCCCAGAGACTATATCCCCAAAAGGGTCACCCACCCATGCCCACACACCACCCCCCCAAAGACTATGTCCCCAAAAGGGTCACCCACCCAACACCCCACACCACCTCCCCAGAGACTATGTCCCCAAAAGGGTCACCCACCCACCCCCACTCACCACCCCCCCAGAGACTATGTCCCCAAAATGGACACCCACCCTTTCCCCCACACCACCCCCTCAGAGACTCTGTCCCCAAAAGGGTCACACAACCACACCCCCCACACCACCCCCCCAGAGACTATGTCCCCATAAGGGTTACCCACCCACCACCCCACACTACCCCCCCAGAGACTATGTCCCCAAAACATTCACCCACCCAATCCCCCACACCACCACCCCAGAGACTATGTCCCCAAAAGTGTAACCCACTCAAACCCCCACACCACCCCCCCAGAGACTATGTCCCCAAAAGGGGCACCCACCAAAACCCCCACACCACCCACCCAGAGACTATGTCCCCAAAAGGGTCACCCACTAAAACCACCACACCACCACCCCAGAGACTATGTCCCCAAAAGGGTCACCCACCCACCGCCCCACACCACGCCCCCAGAGACGATGTCACCAAAATGGTCACCCACCCACCCTCCCAAACCATCCCTCAGAGACTATGTCCCCAAAAGGGTCACACACCCACACCCCCACACCCACCCCAAGAGACTATGTCCCCAAAATGGTCACCCACCACCCCCACACCACCTCCCCAGAGACTATGTTTCCAAAAGGGTCACCCACCCACCCCCCACACCACCCACCCAGAGACTATGTCCCGAAAAGGGTCACACAACCACCCCCCGACACCACCCCCCCAGAGACTATGTACCCAAAAGGGTCACACACCCACCCCCCACACCAAAATCCCAGAGACTATGTCCCCAAAAGGGTCACCCACCCATTCCCCCACACCAACCCCCCAGAGACTATGTCCCCAAAAGGGTCACCCCCCCACACACCCAGACCACCCCCCCAGAGACTATGTCCCCAAAAGGGTCACCCAAGCACACTCCCACACCACCCCCCCAGAGACTATGTCCCCAAAAGGGTCACAAACCCACACCCCGACACCACCACCACCGAGACTATGTCCCAAAATGGGTCACCCAGCCACGCCCCCCATACCACCCCCCCAGAGACTATGTCCCCAAAAGTGTCTCCCACCCACCCCCGCACACACCCCCAGAGACTATGTCCCCAAAAGGATCACCAACCCAACCCACCCACAACACCCCCCCAGAGACTATGTCCCCAAAATTGTCACTCACCAACCCCACCCACACCACCCCCCCAGAGACTATGTCCCCAAAAGGGTCACCCACCCACCCCACCCACACCACAACCCCAGAGACTATGTCCCCATAAGGGTCACCCACCCACCACCCCACACCACCCCCCCAGAGACTAAGTCCCCAAAACATTCACCCAAACAATCCCCCACACCACCCCCCCAGAGACTATGTCCCCAAAAGTGTAACCCACTCACACCCCCACACCACCCCCCCAGAGACTATGTCCCCAAAAGGGGCACCCACCAAAATCCCCACACCACCCCCCCATAGACTATGTCCCCAAAAGGTTCACCCACTAAAACCACCACACCACCACCCCAAGGACTATGCCCCCAAAAGGGTCACCCACCCAACCCCCACACCACGCCCCCAGAGACGATGTCACCAAAATGGTCACCCACCCACCCTCCCAAACCATCCCCCAGAGACTATGTCCCCAAAAGGGTCACACACCCACACCCCCACACCCCCCCCAAGAGACTATGTCCCCAAAATGGTCACCCAACCCCCCCACACCACCTCCCCAGAGACTATGTCCCCAAAAGGGTCACACAACCACCCCCCGACACCACCCCCCCAGAGACTATGTACCCAAAAGGGTCACACACCCACCCCCCCACACCAAAATCCCAGAGACTATGTCCCCAAAAGGGTCACCCACCCATTCCCCCACACCACCCCCCCAGAGACTATGTCCCCAAAAGGGTCACCCCCCCCACACACCCAGACCACCTCCCCAGAGACTATGTCCCCAAAAGGGTCACCCAAGCACACCCCCACACAACACCCCCAGAGACTATGTCCCCAAAAGGATCACCAAACCAACCCATCCACAACACCCCCCCAGAGACTATGTCCCCAAAATTGTCACCCACCAACCCCACCCACACAACCCCCCCAGAGACTATGTCCCCAAAAGTGTCACCCCCCCCACACACCCAGACCACCCCCCCAGAGACTATGTCCCCAAAAGGGTCACCCAAGCACACCCCCACACCACACTCCCAGAGACTATGTCCCCAAAAGGGTCACCAACCCACACCCCGACACCACCACCACCGAGACTATGTCCCAAAATGGGTCACCCAGCCACGCCCCCCATACCAACCCCCAGAGACTATGTCCCCAGAAGAGTCTCCCACACACCCCCGCACACAACACCCCCAGAGACTATGTCCCCAAAAGGATCACCAACGCAACCCACCCACAACAACCCCCAAGAGACTATGTCCTAAAATTGTCACCCACCAACCCCACCCACACCACCCCCCCAGAGACTATGTCCCCAAAAGGGTCACCCACCCACCCCACCCACACCACCCCCCCAGAGACTATGTCCCCAAAAGGGTCACCCACCCACCCCACCCAAACAACCCCCCCAGAGACTATGTCCCCAAAATGGGCACCCACCCACCCCCCCACACCACCCCCTAAGAGACTATGTCCCCAAAATGGTCACCCACCAACGCCCACGCACCACCCCCCCAGAGACTATGTCCCCAAAAGGGTCACCCACCCACCCCACCCACACCACCCCCCCAGAGACTATGTCCCCATAAGGGTCACCCACCCACCACCCCACACCACCCCCCCAGAGACTATGTCCCCAAAACATTCACCCACCCAATCCCCCACACCACCCCCCCAGAGACTATGTCCCCAAAAGTGTAACCCACTCACACCCCCACACCACCCACCCAGAGACTATGTCCCCAAAAGGAGCACCCACCAAAATCCCCACACCACCCCCCCAGAGACTATGTCCCCAAAAGGGTCACCCACTAAAACCACCACACCACCACCCCAGAGACTATGTCCCCAAAAGGGTCACCCACCCAACCCCCACACCACGCCCCCAGAGACGATGTCACCAAAATGGTCACCCACCCACCCTCCCAAACCATCCCCCAGAGACTATGTCCCCAAAAGGGTCACACACCCACACCCCAACACCCCCCCCCCAAGAGACTATGTCCCCAAAATGGTCACCCAACCCCCCCACACCACCTCCCCAGAGACTATGTTTCCAAAAGGGTCACCCACCCACCCCTCACACCACCCCCCCAGAGACTATGTCCCCAAAAGGGTCACACAACCACCCCCCGACACCACCCCCCCAGAGACTATGTACCCAAAAGGGTCACACACCCACCCCCCCACACCAAAATCCCAGAGACTATGTCCCCAAAAGGGTCACCCACCCATTCCCCCACACCACCCCCCCAGAGACTATGTCCCCAAAAGGGTCACCCCCCCCACACACCCAGACCACCCCCCCAGAGACTATGTCCCCAAAAGGGTCACCCAAGCACACCCCCACACCACCCCCCCAGAGACTATGTCCCCAAAAGGGTCACCAACCCACACCCCGACACCACCACCACAGAGACAATGTCCCCGAAAGGGTCACCCACCCACCCCACCCACACAACCCCCCCAGAGACTATGTCCCCAAATGGTTCACCCACCCACCCCACCCACACCATCTCCCCAGAGACAATGTCCCCAAAAGATTCACTAACCCACCCCCCCACACCCCCCCCCCCCGAGACTATGTCCCCAAAAGGGTCACACACCCACCCCCCCCACACCACCCCCCCAGAGACTATGTCCCCAAAAGGGTCACCAACCCAACCCCCCACATCCCAGCCCCAGAGACTACGTCCCCAAGAGGGTCACCCACACACCCCCCCACACCACCCCCCCAGAGACTATGTCCACAAAAGGGTCACCCACCCACTCCCACACACCACCCCCCCAGAGACTATGTCGCCAAAAGGGTAAACAAACCAACCCCCCCATACCACCCCTCCAGAGACTATGTCCCCAAAAGGGTCACCCACCCACCACCCCACACCACCCCCCAGAGACTATGTCCCCAAAACGGTCACCCAAACAATCCCCCACACCAGCCCCCCAGAGACTATGTCCCCAAAAGTGTCACCCACTCAAACCCCCACACCACCCCCCCCAGAGACTATCTCCCCAAAAGGGTCACACACCCACCCCCACACACCACCCCCCCAGAGTCTATGTCCCCAAAAGGGTGACCCACCCACTCCCACACACCAACCCCCCAAAGACTATGTCCCCAAAAGGGTCACCCACCCAACACCCCACACCACCTCCCCAGAGACTATGTCCCCAAAAGGGTCACCCACCCACCCCCACACACCACCACCGCAGAGACTATGTCCCCAAAATGGTCACCCACCCACAGCCCCACACCACCCCCCCAGAGACTATGTCCCCAAAAGGGTCACCAAACCACACACCCACACCACCTCTCCAGAGACTATGTCCCCAAAAGGGTCACCCACCCCCCCCCCCCACAACATCGCCCCAGAGGCTATGTTTCCAAAAGGGTCACCCACCCACCCCCACACCTCCCCCCCAGAGACTATGTCCCCAAAAGGGTCACACAACCACCCCCCCCACACCACCCCCCCAGAGACTATGTCCCCAAGTGGGTCACCCAACCATTCCTTCACACCACCCCCCCAGAGACTATGTCCCCAAAACGGTCACCCAAAGAATCCCCCACACCAGCCCCCCAGAGACTATGTCCCCAAAAGTGTCACCCACTCAAACCCCCACACCACCCCCCCAGAGACTATCTCCCCAAAAGGGTCACCCACCC
Organism: Carcharodon carcharias; assembly: GCF_017639515.1. Classification (NCBI taxonomy): domain Eukaryota; kingdom Metazoa; phylum Chordata; class Chondrichthyes; order Lamniformes; family Lamnidae; genus Carcharodon; species Carcharodon carcharias. The sequence goes on along the minus strand of NW_024470629.1, from coordinate 227,936 downwards.
ACCCCCACATACCACCCCCCCAGAGACTATGTCCCCAAAAGGGTCACCCACCCACTCCCACACACCAACCCCCCAAAGACTATGTCCCCAAAAGTGTCTCCCACCCACCCCCGCACACAACACCCCCAATGACTATGTCCCCAAAAGGATCACCAACCCAACCCACCCACAACAACCCCCAAGAGACAATGTCCCCAAAATTGTCACCCACCAACCCCACCCACACCACCCCCCTGAGACTATGTCCCCAAAAGGGTCACCCACCCACCCCACCCACACCACCCCCCCAGAGACTATGTCCCCAAAAGGGTCACCCACCCACCCCACGCAAACAACCCCCCCAGAGACTATGTCCCCAAAATGGGCACCCACCAACCCCCCCACACCACCCCCTAAGAGACTATGTCCCCAAAATGGTCACCCACCCACGCTCACGCACCACCCCCCCAGAGACTATGTCCCCAAAAGGGTCACCCACCCAAACCCCCACACCACCCCCCCAGAGACTATGTCCCCAAAACCGTCACCCACCCAATCCCCCACACCACCCCTCCAGAGACAATGTCCCCAAAAGTGTCACCCACTCACACCCCCACACCCCCCCCCCCAGAGACTATGTCCCCAAAAGGGTCAACCACCCACACTCCCACACCACCCCCCCAGAGACTATGTCCCCAAAACGGTCACCCACTAACACCCCAACCCCACCCCACCAGAGACTATGTCTCCAAAAGGGTCAACCACCAACACCCCCACACCACGCCCCCAGAGGCTATGTCCCCAAAAGGTTCACCCACCCACCCCACCCACACCACCCCCCCAGAGACTATGTCCCCAAAAGGGTCACCCACCCACCGCACGCACACCACCCCCCCAGAGACAATTTCCCCGAAAGGGTCACCCACCCACCCCACCGACACAACCCCCCCAGAGACTATGTCCCCAAATGGTTCACCCACCCACCCCACCCACACCATCTCCCCAGAGACTATGTCCCCAAAAGATTCACTAACCTACCCCCCCACACCCCCCCCGCGAGACTATGTCCCCAAAAGGGTCACACACCCACCCCCCCCACACCACCCCCCCAGAGACTATGTCCCCAAAAGGGTCACCAACCCAACCCCCCACATCCCAGCCCCAGAGACTACGTCCCCAAGAGGGTCACCCACACACCCCCCCACACCACCCCCCCAGAGACTATGTCCACAAAGGGGTCACCCACCCACTCCCACACACCACCCCCCCAAAGACTATGTCTCCAAAAGGGTCACCCACCCAACACCCCACACCACCTCCCAGAGACTATGTCCCCAAAAGGGTCACCCACCCACCCTCACACACCACCCCCCCAGAGACTATGTCCCCAAAATGGTCACCCACCCACACCCCCACACCACCCCCCCAGAGACTATGTCGCCAAAAGGGTAAACAAACCAACCCCCCCACACCACCCCTCCAGAGACTATGTCCCCAAAAGGGTCACCCACCCAACACCCCACACCACCTCCCAGAGACTATGTCCCCAAAAGGGTCACCCACCCACCCTCACACACCACCCCCCCAGAGACTATGTCCCCAAAATGGTCACCCACCCACACCCCCACACCACCCCCCCAGAGACTATGTCGCCAAAAGGGTAAACAAACCAACCCCCCCACACCACCCCTCCAGAGACTATGTCCCCAAAACGGTCACCCAAACAATCCCCCACACCAGCCCCCCAGAGACTATGTCCCCAAAAGTGTCACCCACTCAAACCCCCACACCACCCCCCCAGAGACTATCTCCCCAAAAGGGTCACCCACCCACCCCCACACACCACCCCCCCAGAGACTATGTCCCCAAAAGGGTGACCCACCCACTCCCACACACCAACCCCCCAAAGACTATGTCCCCAAAAGGGTCACCCACCCAACACCCCACACCACCTCCCCAGAGACTATGTCCCCAAAAGGGTCACCCACCCACCCCCACACACCACCACCGCAGAGACTATGTCCCCAAAATGGTCACCCACCCACAGCCCCACACCATCCCCCAGAGACTATGTCCCCAAAAGGTTCACCCACCCACACACCCAGACCACCCCCCCAGAGACTATGTCCCCAAAAGGGTCACCCAAGCACACCCCCACACCACCCTCCCAGAGACTATGTCCCCAAAAGGGTCACCAACCCACACCCCCACACCACCACCACCGAGACTATGTCCCAAAATGGGTCACCCAGCCACGCCCCCCATACCACCCTCCCAGAGACTATGTCCCCAAAAGTGTCTCCCACCCACCCCCACACACAACACCCCCACAGACTATGTCCCCAAAATGGGCACCCACCCACCCCACCCATACCACCCCCTAAGAGACTATGTCCCCAAATTTGTCACCAACCAACCCCACCCACGCCACCCCCCCAGAGACTAAGTCCCCAAAAGGGTCACCAAACCACCCCCCCACACCACCCCTCCAGCAACTATGTCCCCAAAAGGGTCATTCACCCACCACCCCACACCACCCCCCCAGAGACTATGTCCCCAAAAAGGTCATCCACCCAATCCCCCACACCACCCCCCCAGAGACTATGTCCCTAAAAGTGTCACCCACTCACACCCCCACACCACCCCTCCAGAGACTATGTCCCCAAAAGGGTCACGCACCCACACCCCCACACCACACCCCCAGAGATAATGTCCCCAAATGTGTCACCCACTAACTCCCCCACACCCCCCCCCAGAGACTGTGTACCCAAAAGGGTCACCCAACCACCCGCCCACACCACTTCCCCAGAGACTATGTCCCCAAAAGGTTCACACACCCACCCCACCCACACCACCCCCCCAGAGACTATGTCCCCAAAAGGGTCACCCACCCACCCCACGCACACCACCCCCTCAGAGACTATGTCCCCGAAAGGGTCACCCATCCACCCCACCCACACAACCCCCCCAGAAACTAAATCCCCAAATGGTTCACCCACCCACCCCACGCACACCACCTCCCCAGAGACTATGTCCACAAAAGATTCACCCACCCACACCCCCACACCACCCCCCTCCAGAGACTATGTTCCCAAAAGGGTCACACACCCACCCCCCCACACCACCCCCCCAGATACTATGTCCCCAAAAGGGTCACCCACCCACCCCACCCACACCACCCCCCCAGAGTCTATGTCCCCGCAAGGGTCACCCACCCACCTCACCCAACAACCCCCCCAAGAGATTATGTCCCCAAAATGGTCACCCACCCAACCCCCCACACCGCCCACTCAGAGACTATGTCCCCAAAATGGTCACCCACCCACGCCCACGCACCACCCCCCCAGAGACTATGTCCCCAAAAGGGTCACCCACCCAAACCCCCACACCACCACCCCAGAGACTATGTCCCCAAAAGGGTCACCCACCCATCCCCCCACACGACCCAACCAGAGACTATGTCCCCAAAAGGGTCACACAAACCTTCCCCGAAACCAAACCCCCAGTGACCATGTCCCCAAAAGGCTCCCCCACCCAACCCCCACACCGCCCCCCCAGAGACTATGTCCCCAAAAGGGTCACACACACCCCGCCACACCACCCCCCCCAGAGACTATTTCCACAAAATGGGCACCCACCCACCCCCCCACAACACACCCCCAGAGACTATGTCCCCAAAATGTTCACCCACCCACGCCCACACACCACACCCGCAGAGACTATGTCCAGAAAAGGGTCACCCACCCAAACCCCCACAGCACCACCCCAGAGACTATGTCCCCAAAAGGGTCACCCACCCACCCCCACACACCACCACCCCAGAGACTATGTCCCCAAAATGGTCACCCACCCACCCCCCCACACCACCCCCCCAGAGACTATGTCCCCAAAAGGGTCAGAACCCCCCCCCCCACACCCCCCCCGAGACTATGTCCCCAAAAGGGTCACCCACCCACCACCCCACACCACCCCCCCAGAGACTTTGTCCCCAAAACGGTCACCCACCCAATCCCCCACACCACCCCACCAGAGACTATGTCCCCAAAAGGGTCACCCACCCATCCCGCCACACCACCCCCCCAGAGACTATTTCCACAAAATGGGCACCCACCCAACCCCCACACCACCCCCCCCAGAGACTATGACCCCAAAATGTTCACACACCCACGCCCACACACCACCCCCCCAGAGACGATGTCCCCAAAAGGGTCAACCACCCACACCCCCACACCACCCCCCCAGAGACTATGTCCCCAAAAGGGTCACCCACTAACAACCCCACACCCCCCCCAGAGACTATGTCCCCAAAAGGGTCACCCACCCACGCCCACACACCACCCCCCCAGAGACAATTCCCCAAAAGGGTCAACCACCCACACCCCCCCACCCCACCCCCTGAGACTATGTCCCCAAAAGGGTCACCTACACACCCCGCCACACCACCCCCCCCAGAGACTATTTCCACAAAATGGGCACCCACCCACCCCCCACAACACACCCCCAGAGACTATGTCCCCAAAATGTTCACCCACCCACGCCCACACACCACACCCGCAGAGACTATGTCCAGAAAAGGGTCACCCACCCAAACCCCCACAGCACCACCCCAGAGACTATGTCCCCAAAAGGGTCACCCACCCACCCCCACACACCACCACCCCAGAGACTATGTCCCCAAAATGGTCACCCACCCACCCCCCCACACCACCCCCCCAGAGACTATGTCCCCAAAAGGGTCAGAACCCCCCCCCCCACACCCCCCCCGAGACTATGTCCCCAAAAGGGTCACCCACCCACCACCCCACACCACCCCCCCAGAGACTTTGTCCCCAAACGGTCACCCACCCAATCCCCCACACCACCCCACCAGAGACTATGTCCCCAAAAGGGTCACCCACCCATCCCGCCACACCACCCCCCCAGAGACTATTTCCACAAAATGGGCACCCACCCAACCCCCACACCACCCCCCCCAGAGACTATGTCCCCAAAATGTTCACACACCCACGCCCACACACCACCCCCCCAGAGACGATGTCCCCAAAAGGGTCAACCACCCACACCCCCACACCACCCCCCCAGAGACTATGTCCCCAAAAGGGTCACCCACTAACAACCCCACACCCCCCCCAGAGACTATGTCCCCAAAAGGGTCACCCACCCACGCCCACACACCACCCCCCCAGAGACGATGTCCCCAAAAGGGTCAACCACCCACACCCCCACACCACCCCCCCAGAGACTATGTCCCCAAAAGGGTCACCCACTAACACCCCCACACCCCCCCTCAGAGACTATGTCCCCAAAAGGGTCACCCACCCAGCCCCCCACACCACTTCCCCAGAGACTATGTCCCCAAAAGGTTCACACACCCACCCCACGCACACCAACCCCCAGAGACTAGGTCCCCAAAAGGGTCAACCACCCAAACTCCCACAGCACCCCCCCAGAGACTATGTCCCCAAAAGGGTCACCCACCCACCCCCCCACACCACTTCCCCAGAAACTATGTCCCCAAAAGGGTCACCCACCCACCCCGCCACACCACCCCCCAGAGACTATTTCCACAAAATGGGCACCCAAACACCCCCCCACACCACCTTCCCCAGAGACTATGTCCCCAAAATGTTCACTCACCCAACACCCCACACCACACACCAGAGACTATGTCCCCAAAAGGTTCACCCACCCACCCCCACACACCACCACCCCAGAGACTATGTCCCCAAAATGGTCACCCACCGACCCCCCCACACCATCACCCCAGAGACTATGTCCCCAAAAGGGTCACCAAACCACCCCCCCACACCACCCCCCCCAGAGACTATGTCCCCAAAAGGGTCACCCACCCACCCAGCCACACCACCCCCCCAGAGACTATTTCCACAAAATGGGCACGCACCCACCCACCCACACCACCCCCCCCAGAGACTATGTCCCCAAAATGTTCACCCACCCACGCCCACACACCACCCCCCCAGAGACTATGTCCCCAAAAGGGTCACCCACCCAAACCCCCACACCACCACCCCAGAGACTATGTCCCCAAAAGGGTCACTCACCCAACACCCCACACCACACACCAGAGACTATGTCCCCAAAAGGGTCACCCACCCACCCCCACACACAACCACCCCAGAGACTATGTCCCCAAAATGGTCACCCACCGACCCCCCCACATCATCACCCCAGAGACTATGTCCCCAAAAGGGTCACCAAACCACCACCCCACACCACCCCCCCCAGAGACTATGTCCCCAAATGGGTCACCCACCCACCACCCCACACCACCCCCCCAGAGACTTTGTCCCCAAAACGGTCACCCACCCAATCCCCCACACCACCCCACCAGAGACTATGTCCGCAAAAGGGTCAGCCACCCACACCCCCACACCACCCCCCCATAGACTATGTCCCCAAAAGTGTCACCCACCAACACCCCCACACCACCCCCCCAGAGACTATGTCGCCAAAAGGTTCACACTCCCACCCCCCCACACCACCCCCCCAGAGACTATGTCCCCAAAAGGGTCAGAACCCCCCCCCACACCCCCCCCGAGACTATGTCCCCAAAAGAGTCACCCACCCACCACCCCACACCACCCCCCCAGAGACTTTGTCCCCAAAACGGTCACCCACCCAATCCCCCACACCACCCCACCAGAGACTATGTCCCCAAAAGGGTCACCCACCCATCCCGCCACACCACCCCCCCAGAGACTATTTCCACAAAATGGGCACCCACCCAACCCCCACACCACCCCCCCCAGAGACTATGTCCCCAAAATGTTCACACACCCACGCCCACACACCACCCCCCCAGAGACGATGTCCCCAAAAGGGTCAACCCCCCACACCCCCACACCACCCCCCCAGAGACTATGTCCCCAAAAGGGTCAACCACCCACACCCCCACACCACCCCCCCAGAGACTATGTCCCCAAAAGGGTCACCCACTAACACCCCCACACCCCCCCCCAGAGACTATGTCCCCAAAAGGGTCACCCACCCAGCCCCCACACCACTTCCCCAGAGACTATGTCCCCAAAAGTTTCACACACCCACCCCACGCACACCAACCCCCAGAGACTAGGTCCCCAAAAGGGTCAACCACCCACACTCCCACAGCACCCCCCCAGAGACTATGTCCCCAAAAGGGTCACCCACCCACCCCCCCACACCACTTCCCCAGAAACTATGTCCCCAAAAGGGTCACCCACCCACCCCGCCACACCACCCCCCAGAGACTATTTCCACAAAATGGGGCACCCAAACACCCCCCCACACCACCTTCCCCAGAGACTATGTCCCCAAAATGTTCACTCACCCAACACCCCACACCACACACCAGAGACTATGTCCCCAAAAGGTTCACCCACCCACCCCACACACCACCACCCCAGAGACTATGTCCCCAAAATGGTCACCCACCGACCCCCCCACACCATCACCCCAGAGACTATGTCCCCAAAAGGGTCACCAAACCACCCCCCCCCACCACCCCCCCCAGAGACTATGTCCCCAAAAGGGTCACCCACCCACCCCGCCACACCACCCCCCCAGAGACTATTTCCACAAAATGGGCACCCACCCACCCCCCCACACCACCCCCCCCTTGAGACTATGTCCCCAAAATGTTCACCCACCCACGCCCACACACCACCCCCCCAGAGACTATGTCCCCAAAAGGGTCACCCACCCAAACCCCCACACCACCACCCCAGAGACTATGTCCCCAAAAGGGTCACTCACCCAACACCCCACACCACACACCAGAGACTATGTCCCCAAAAGGGTCACCCACCCACCCCCACACACAACCACCCCAGAGACTATGTCCCCAAAATGGTCACCCACCGACCCCCCCACATCATCACCCCAGAGACTATGTCCCCAAAAGGGTCACCAAACCACCACCCCACACCACCCCCCCCAGAGACTATGTCCCCAAATGGGTCACCCACCCACCACCCCACACCACCCCCCCAGAGACTTTGTCCCCAAAACGGTCACCCACCCAATCCCCCACACCACCCCACCAGAGACTATGTCCCCAAAAGGGTCAGCCACCCACACCCCCACACCACCCCCCCATAGACTATGTCCCCAAAAGTGTCACCCACCAACACCCCCACACCACCCCCCCAGAGACTATGTCGCCAAAAGGTTCACACTCCCACCCTACCCACACCACCCCCCCAGAGACTATGTCCCCACAAGGGTCACCCACCCACACCACGCACACCACCCCCCCAGAAACTATGTCCCGGAAAGTGTCAGCCACCCACCCCACCCACACAACCCCCCCAGAAACTATGACCCCAACTGGTTCACGCACCCACCCAACGCACACCACCTCCCCAGAGACTATGTCCCCAAAAGATTCAACCACCCACCCCCTCCCACCACCCCCCTCCAGAGACTATGTCCCCAAAAGGGTCACACACCCACCCCCCCACACCACCCCCCCAGATACTATGACCCCAAAAGAGTCACGCACCCACCCCCCCACATCCCACCCCCAGATACTACGGCCCCAAAAGGGTCACCCACCCAGCCCCCACACCACCCCCCCAGTGACTATATCCCCAAAAGGGTCACCCACCCACCACCCCACACCACCCCCCCCAGAGACTTTGTCCCCAAAACGGTCACCCACCCAATCCCCCACACCACCCCACCAGAGACTATGTCCCCAAAAGGGTCAGCCACCCACACCCCCACACCACCCCCCCCGAGACTATGTCCCCAAAAGTGTCACCCACCAACACCCCCACACCACCCCCCCAGAGACTATGTCGCCAAAAGGTTCACACTCCCACCCTACCCACACCACCCCCCCAGAGACTATGTCCCCACAAGGGTCACCCACCCACACCACGCACACCACCCCCCCAGAAAATATGTCCCAGAAAGGGTCACCCACCCACCCCACCCACACAACCCCCCCAGAAACTATGACCCCAACTGGTTCACGCACCCACCCCACGCACACCACCTCCCCAGAGACTATGTCCCCAAAAGATTCAACCACCCACCCCCTCCCACCACCCCCCTCCAGAGACTATGTCCCCAAAAGGGTCACACACCCACCCCCCCACACCACCCCCCCAGATACTATGACCCCAAAAGAGTCAGGCACCCACCCCCCCACATCCCACCCCCAGATACTACGTCCCCAAAAGGGTCACCCACCCAGCCCCCACACCACCCCCCCAGTGACTATATCCCCAAAAGGGTCACCTACCCACGCCCACACACCACCCCCACAAAGACTATGTCCCCAAAAGGGTCACCGACCCAACACCCCGCACCACCTCCCCAGAGACTATGTCCCCAAAAGGGTCACCCACCCACCCCCACACACCACCACCCCAGAGACTCTGTCCCCAAAATGGTCACCAATCCACTCCCCCACACCACCCCCCCAGAGACTATGTCCACAAAAGGGTCACACAACCACACCCCCCACACCACCCCCCCAGAGACTATGTCCCCAAAACGTTCACCCACCCAATCCCCCACAACACCCCCCCTGAGACTATGTCCCCAAAAGTGTCACCCACGCACAACCCCACACCACCCCCCCAGAGACTATGTCCCCAAAAGGGGCACCCACCAAAATCCCCACACCACCCACCCAGAGACTATGTCCCCAAAAGGGTCACCCACTAATCCCCCCACACCACCACCCCGGAGACTATGTCCCCAAAAGGGTCACCCACCAACCCCCCCACACCACGCCCCCAGAGACTATGTCACCAAAATGGTCACCCACCCACACTCCCACACCACCCCCCCAGAGACTATGTCCCCAAAAGGATCACACCCCCACGCCCCCACACCACCCCCCCAGAGACTATGACCCAAAATGGTCACCCACCCACCCCCACACCACCTCCCCAGAGACTATGTTTCCAAAAGGGTCACCCACCCACACCCCACACCTCCCCCCCAGAGACTATGTCCCCAAAAGGGACACACAACCACCCCCCCACACCTCCCCCCCAGAGACTATGTCCCCAAAAGGATCACACACCCACCCCACCACACCAACTTCCAAGAGACTATGTCCCCAAAAGGGTCACCCACACACCCACACACCCCCCCCGAGACTATGTCCCCAAAAGGTCACCCACCCACCCAACCACACCACACCCCCAGAGACTATGTCCCCAAAAGGGTCACCCACCACACCCCGACACCCCCCTCCAGAGACTATGTCCCCAAAAGGGTCACCCACCACACCCCACCCACCCCCACCCTCCTGAGACTATGTCCCCAAAAGGGTCACCCACCCACCCCCACCACCCCCCCAGAGACTATGTCCCCAAAAGGTCACCCACCCACCCCCCCACACCACCCCCCGAGACTATGTCCCCAAAAGGGTCACCCACCCACCCCCCAAACCCCCAGAGACTATGTCCCCAAAAGGGTCAGCTACCCACCCCCCCACAACCCCCCCAGAGACTATGTCCCCAAAAGTGTCACCCACCCACCCCCCCCACACACCCCTCCTGAGACTATGTCCCCAAAAGGGTCACCCACCCACCCCACAACGCCCCCTCAGAGACTATCTCCCCAAAATGGTCACCCACCCTTCGCCCATGCACCACCCCCCCAGAGACGATGTCCCCAAAAGGGTCACCCACCCAAACCCCCACACCACCACCCCAGAGACTATGTCCCCAAAATGGTCACCCACCCATCCCCCCACACCACCCCCCCAGAGACTATGTCCCCAAAAGGGTCACACAAACCTCCCCCCAAACCAAACCCCCAGTGACTATGTCCCCAAAAGGGTCACCCAACCAACCCCCACACCACCCCCCCAGAGACTATGTCCCCAAAAGGGTCACCCACACACCCCGCCACACCACCCCCCCAGAGACTATTTCCACAAAATGGGCACCCACCCACCCCCCCACATCACCCCCCCAGAGACTATGTCCCCAAAATGTTCACCCACCCACGCCCACACACCACACCCCCAGAGACTATGTCCCCAAAAGGGTCACCCAACCAACCCCCACACCACCCCCCCAGTGACTATGTCCACAAAAGGGTCACCCACCCACCCCCACACACCACCACCCCAGAGACTATGTCCCCAAATTGGTCACCCACCCACCCCCCCACACCGCCCCCCCAGAGACTATGTCCCCAAAAGGGTCACCACATGACCCCCCCACACCACCCCCCCCCAGAGACTATGTCCCCAAAAGGGTCACCCACCCACCCCAGGCACACCACCCCCCCAGAGACTTTGCCCCCAAAACGGTCACCCACCCAATCCCCCACACCACCCCACCAGAGACTATGTCCCCAAAAGGGTCAACCACCCACACCCCCACACCACCCCCCCAGAGAGTATATCCCCAATAGGGTCACCCACTAACACCCCCACACCACCCCCCCAGAGACTATTTCCACAAAATGGGCACCCACCCACCCCCCCACACCACCCCCCCGAGACTATGTCCCCAAAATGTTCACCCACCCACGCCCACACACCACCCCCCCAGAGACTATGTCCTCAAAAGGGTCACCCACCCAAACCCCCACACCACCACCCCAGAGACTATGTCCCCAAAAGGGTCACTCACCCAACACCCCACACCACACACCAGAGACTATGTCCCCAAAAGGGTCACCCACCCACCCCCACACACAACCACCCCAGAGACTATGTCCCCAAAATGGTCACCCACCGACACCCCCACATCATCACCCCAGAGACTATGTCCCCAAAAGGGTCACCAAACCACCCCCCCACACCACCCCCCCCGAGACTATGTCCCCAAAAGGGTCAGCCACCCACACCCCCACACCACCCCCCCATAGACTATGTCCCCAAAAGTGTCACCCACCGACACCCCCACACCACCCCCCCAGAGACTATGTCGCCAAAAGGTTCACACTCCCACCCTACCCACACCACCCCCCCAGTGACTATGTCCCCACAAGGGTCACCCACCCACACCACGCACACCACACCCCAGAAACTATGTCCCGGAAAGGGTCACCCACCCACCCCACCCACACAACCCCCCCAGAAACTATGACCCCAACTGGTTCACGTACCCACGCCACGCACACCACCTCCCCAGAGACTATGTCCCCAAAAGATTCAACCACCCACCCCCTCCCACCACCCCCCTCCAGAGACTATGTCCCCAAAAGGGTCACACACCCACCCCCCCACACCACCCCCCCAGATACTATGACCCCAAAAGAGTCACGCACCCACCCCCCCACATCCCACCCCCAGATACTACGTCCCCAAAAGGGTCACCCACCCAGCCCCCACACCACCCCCCCCAGTGACTATATCCCCAAAAGGGTCACCCACCCACCACCCCACACCACTCCCCAGAGACTTTGTCCCCAAAACGGTCACCCACCCAATCCCCCACACCACCCCACCAGAGACTATGCCCCCAAAAGGGTCAGCCACCCACACCCCCACACCACCCCCCCGAGACTATGTCCCCAAAAGTGTCACCCACCAACACCCCCACACCACCCCACCAGAGACTATGTCGCCAAAAGGTTCACACTCCCACCCTACCCACACCACCCCCCCAGAGACTATGTCCCCACAAGGGTCACCCACCCACACCACGCACACCACCCCCCCAGAAACTATGTCCCGGAAAGGGTCACCCACCCACCCCACCCACACAACCCCCCCAGAAAATATGACCCCAACTGGTTCACGCACCCACCCCACGCACACCACCTCCCCAGAGACTATGTCCCCAAAAGATTCAACCACCCACCCCCTCCCACCACCCCCCTCCAGAGACTATGTCCCCAAAAGGGTCACACACCCACCCCCCCACACCACCCCCCCAGATACTATGACCCCAAAAGAGTCACGCACCCACCCCCCCCACATCCCACCCCCAGATACTACGTCCCCAAAAGGGTCACCCACCCAGCCCCCACACCACCCCCCCAGTGACTATATCCCCAAAAGGGTCACCTACCCACGCCCACACACCACCCCCTCAAAGACTATGTCCCCAAAAGGGTCACCCACCCAACACCCCACACCACCTCCCCAGAGACTATGTCCCCAAAAGGGTCACCCACCCACCCCCACACACCACCACCCCAGAGACTCTGTCCCCAAAATGGTCACCCATCCACTCCCCCACACCACCCCCCCAGAGACTAGGTCCACAAAAGGGTCACACAACCACACCCCCCACACCACCCCCCCAGAGACTATGTCCCCAAAACGTTCACCCACCCAATCCCCCACAACACCCCCCCTGAGACTATGTCCCCAAAAGTGTCACCCACGCACAACCCCACACCACCCCCCCAGAGACTATGTCCCCAAAAGGGGCACCCACCAAAATCCCCACACCACCCACCCAGAGACTATGTCCCCAAAAGGGTCACCCACTTACCCCCCCACACCACCACCCCGGAGACTATGTCCCCAAAAGGGTCACCCACCAACCCCCCCACACCACGCCCCCAGAGACTATGTCACCAAAATGGTCACCCACCCACACTCCCACACCACCCCCCCAGAGACTATGTCCCCAAAAGGATCACACCCCCACGCCCCCACACCACCCCCCCAGAGACTATGACCCAAAATGGTCACCCACCCACCCCCACACCACCTCCCCAGAGACTATGTTTCCAAAAGGGTCACCCACCCACCCCCCACACCTCCCCCCCAGAGACTATGTCCCCAAAAGGGACACACAACCACCCCCCCACACCACCCCCCCAGAGACTATGTCCCCAAAAGGATCACACACCCACCCCACCACACCAACTTCCTAGAGACTATGTCCCCAAAAGGGTCACCCACACATTCCCCCACACCAGCCCCCCAGAGACTATGTCCCCAAAATGGTCACCCACCCACACACCCAGACCACACCCCCAGAGACTATGTCCCCAAAAGGGTCACCCAAGCACACCCCCACACCACCCCCCCAGAGACTATGTCCCCAAAAGGGTCACCAACCCACACCCCCACACCACCACCCCCGAGACTATGTCCCCAAAACTGTCACCCACCCACCCCGCCCACACCACCCCACCAGAGACTGTCCCCAAAAGTGTCACCCACCCACCCCACCCACACCACACCCCCAGAGACTATGTCCCCGAAAGGGTCACCCACCCACCCCACCCAAACAACCCCCCCAGAGACTATGTCCCCAAAATGGGCACCCACCCACCCCCCCACAACGCCCCCTCAGAGACTATCTCCCCAAAATGGTCACCCACCCTTCGCCCATGCACCACCCCCCAGAGACTATGTCCCCAAAAGGGTCACCCACCCAAACCCCCACACCACCACCCCAGAGACTATGTCCCCAAAAGGGTCACCCACCCATCCCCCCACACCACCCCCCCAGAGACTATGTCCCCAAAAGGGTCACACAAACCTCCCCCCAAACCAAACCCCCAGTGACTATGTCCCCAAAAGGGTCACCCAACCAACCCCCACACCACCCCCCCAGAGACTATGTCCCCAAAAGGGTCACCCACACACTCCGCCACACCACCCCCCCAGAGACTATTTCCACAAAATGGGCACCCACCCACCCCCCCACATCACCCCCCCAGAGACTATGTCCCCAAAATGTTCACCCACCCACGCCCACACACCACACCCCCAGAGACTATGTCCCCAAAAGGGTCACCCAACCAACCCCCACACCACCCCCCCAGAGACTATGTCCACAAAAGGGTCACCCACCCACCCCCACACACCACCACCCCAGAGACTATGTCCCCAAATTGGTCACCCACCCACCCCCCCACACCGCCCCCCCAGAGACTATGTCCCCAAAAGGGTCACCACATGACCCCCCCACACCACCCCCCCCAGGGACTATGTCCCCAAAAGGGTCACCCACCCACCCCAGGCACACCACCCCCCCAGAGACTTTGCCCCCAAAACGGTCACCCACCCAATCCCCCACACCACCCCACCAGAGACTATGTCCCCAAAAGGGTCAACCACCCACACCCCTACACCACCCCCCCAGAGAGTATATCCCCAATAGGGTCACCCACTAACACCCCCACACCACCCCCCCAGAGACTATGTCCCCAAAAGGTTCACCCACCCACCCGACCCACACCACCCCCCCAGAGACTATGTCCCCAAAAGGTTCACCCACCCACCCGACCCACACCACCCCCCCAGAGACTATGTCCCCAAAAGGGTCACCCACCCACCCCACGCACACCACCCCCCCGGAGACTATGTCCCCGAAAAGGTCAACCACCCACCCCACCCACACAACCCCCCCAGAGACTATGTCCCCAATTTGTTCACTCTCCCACCCCATCCACACCAAGTCCCCAGAGACTATGTCCTCAAAAGATT
This sequence comes from Carcharodon carcharias, assembly GCF_017639515.1. Lineage (NCBI taxonomy): Eukaryota > Metazoa > Chordata > Chondrichthyes > Lamniformes > Lamnidae > Carcharodon > Carcharodon carcharias. The sequence continues at coordinate 212,584 of NW_024470629.1, read as the reverse complement.
CACCCACCCACCACCCCCAGAGACTATGTCCCCAAAAGGGTCACGCACCCCCCCCACACCACCCACCCAAAGAATATGTCCCCAAAAGTGTCACGCACCCACCCCCCCACATCCCATCCCCAGAGACTACGTCCCCAAAAGGGTCACCCACCAACCCCCCCACATCACCCCCCCAGAGACTATGTCCCCAAAAGGGTCACCCACCCACTCCCACACACCACCCCCCCAAAGACTATGTCCCCAAAAGGGTCACCCACCCATCCCCCCACAACACCCCCCCAGAGACTATGTCCCCAAAAGGGTCACACAAACCTTCCCCGAAACCAAAGCCCCAGTGACCATGTCCCCAAAAGGGTCACCCACCCAACCGCAACACCGCCCCCCGAGAGACTATGTCCCCAAAAGGGTCACCCACACGCCCCGCCACACCACCCCCCCAGAGACTATTTCCACAAAATGGGCACCCACCCACCCCCTCACACCACACCCCCAGAGACTATGTCCCCAAAATGTTCACCCACCCACGCCCACACACCACACCCGCAGAGACTATGTCCAGAAAAGGGTCACCCACCCAAACCCCCACACCACCACCCCAGAGACTATGTCCCCAAAAGGGTCACCCACCCACCCCCACACACCACCACCCCAGAGACTATGTCCCCAAAATGGTCACCCACCCACCCCCCCACACCACCCCCCCAGAGACTATGTCCCCAAAAGGGTCAGAAACCCCCCCCCACACCCCCCCCCAGAGACTATGTCCCCAAAAGGGTCACCCACCCACCACCCCACACCACCCCCCCCGAGACTTTGTCCCCAAAACGGTCACCCACCCAATCCCCCACACCACCCCACCAGAGACTATGTCCCCAAAAGGGTCACCCACCCACCCCGCCACACCACCCCCCCAGAGACTATTTCCACAAAATGGGCACCCACTCAACCCCCACACCACACCCCCCAGAGACAATGTCCCCAAAATGTTCACCCCCCCACGCACACACACCACCCCCCCCCAGAGACTATGTCCCCAAAAGGGTCACCCACCCAAACCCCCACACCACCACCCCAGAGACTATGTCCCCAAGAGGGTCACTCACCCAACACCCCACACCACACACCAGAGACTATGTCCCCAAAAGGGTCACCCACCCACCCCCACACACCACCACCCCAGAGACTATGTCCCCAAAATGGTCACCCACCGACCCCCCCACACCATCACCCCAGAGACTATGTCCCCAAAAGGGTCACCCACCCAAACCCCCACACCACCACCCCAGAGACTATGTCCCCAAAAGGGTCACTCACCCAACAACCCACACCACACACCAGAGACTATGTCCCCAAAAGGGTCACCCACCCACCCCCACACACAACCACCCCAGAGACTATGTCCCCAAAATGGTCACCCACCGACCCCCCCACATCATCACCCCAGAGATTATGTCCCCAAAAGGGTCACCAAACCACCCCCCCACACCACCCCCCCCAGAGACTATGTCCCCAAAAGGGTCACCCACCCACCACCCCACACCACCCCCCCAGAGGCTATGTCCCCAAAAGGGTCAGAAACCCCCCCCCCCCCACACCCCCCCCAGAGACTATGTCCCCAAAAGGGTCACCCACCCACCACCCCACACCACCCCCCCCAGAGACTTTGTCCCCAAAACGGTCACCACATGACCCCCCCACACCACCCCCCCCAGAGACTATGTCCCCAAAACGGTCACCCAGCCACCCCACGCACACCACCCCCCCCAGAGACTTTGCCCCCAAAACGGTCACCCACCCAATCCCCCACACCACCCCACCAGAGACTATGTCCCCAAAAGGGTCAACCACCCACACCCCCACACCACCCCCCCAGAGACTATATCCCCAAAAGGGTCACCCACTAACACCCCCACACCACCCCTCCAGAGACTATGTCCCCAAAAGTGTCACCCACCCACCCCCCCACACCACGCCCCACGAGACTATGTCCCCAAAAGGTTCACCCACCCACCCGACCCACACCACCCCCCCAGAGACTATGTCCCCAAAAGGGTCACCCACCCACCCCACGCACACCACCCCCCCAGAGACTATTTCCCCGAAAGTGTCAACCACCCACCCCACCCACACAACCCCCCCAGAGACTATGTCCCCAAATGGTTCACTCACCCAGCCCACCCACACCAAGTCCCCAGAGACTATGTCCTCAAAAGATTCACCCACCCACCACCCCCAGAGACTATGTCCCCAAAAGGGTCATGCACCCATCCCCCCACACCACCCACCCAAAGAATATGTCCCCAAAAGTGTCACGCACCCACCCCCCCACATCCCACCCCCAGAGACTACATCCCCAAAAGTGTCACCCACCAACCCCCCCACATCACCCCCCCAGAGACTATGTCCCCAAAAGGGTCACCCACCCACTCCCACACACCACCCCCCCAAAGACTATGTCCCCAAAAGGGTCACCCACCCATCCCCCCACACCACCCCCCCAGAGACTATGTCCCCAAAAGGGTCACACAAACCTTCCCCGAAACCAAAGCCCCAGTGACCATGTCCCCAAAAGGGTCACCCACCCAACCCCCACACCGCCCCCCCAGAGACTATGTCCCCAAAAGGGTCACCCACACACCCCGCCACACCAACCCCCAGAGACTATTTCCACACAATGGGCACCCACCCACCCCCCCACACCACACCCCCAGAGACTATGTCCCCAAAATGTTCACCCACCCACGCCCACACACCACACCCGCAGAGACTATGTCCAGAAAAGGGTCACCCACCCAAACCCCCACACCACCATCCCAGAGACTATGTCCCCAAAAGGGTCACCCACCCACCCCCACACACCACCACCCCAGAGACTATGTCCCCAAAATGGTCACCCACCCACCCCCCCACACCACCCCCCCAGAGACTATGTCCCCAAAAGGGTCACCCACCCACCACCCCACACCACCCCCCCAGAGACTTTGTCCCCAAAACGGTCACCCACCCAATCCCCCACACCACCCCACCAGAGACTATGTCCCCAAAAGGGTCACCCACCCACCCCGCCACACCACCCCCCCAGAGACTATTTCCACAAAATGGGCACCCACCCAACCCCCACACCACCCCCCCCAGAGACTATGTCCCCAAAATGTTCACCCACCCACGCCCACACACCACCCCCCCAGAGACTATGTCCCCAAAAGTGTCACCCACCCATTCCCCCACACCACCACCCCAGAGACTATGTCCCCAAAAGGGTCACCCACCCAAACCCCCACACCACCACCCCAGAGACTATGTCCCCAAAAGGGTCACCCACCCACCCCCACACACCACCACCCCAGAGACTATGTCCCCAAAATGGTCACCCACCGACCCCCCCACACCATCACCCCAGAGACTATGTCCCCAAAAGGGTCACCCACCCACCCCCACACACCACCACCCCAGAGACTCTGTCCCCAAAATGGTCACCCATCCACTCCCCCACACCACCCCCCCAGAGACTATGTCCACAAAAGGGTCACACAACCACACACCCCACACCAACCCCCCAGAGACTATGTCCCCAAAACGTTCACCCACCCAATCCCCCACAACACCCCCCCAGAGACTATGTCCCCAAAAGTGTCACCCACGCACAACCCCACACCAGCCCCCCAGAGACTATGTCCCCAAAAGGGGCACCCACCAAAATCCCCACACCACCCACCCAGAGACTATGTCCCCAAAAGGGTCAGCCACTAAACCCCCCACACCACCACCCCGGAGACTATGTCCCCAAAAGGGTCACCCACCAACCCCCCCACACCACGCCCCCAGAGACTATGTCACCAAAATGGTCACCCACCCACACTCCCACACCACCCCCCCAGAGACTATGTCCCCAAAAGGGTCACACCCCCACGCCCCCACACCACCCCCCCAGAGACTATGACCCAAAATGGTCACCCACCCACCCCCACACCACCTCCCCAGAGACTATGTTTCCAAAAGGGTCACCCACCCACACCCCACACCTCCCCCCCAGAGACTATGTCCCCAAAAGGGACACACAACCACCCCCCCACACCTCCCCCCCAGAGACTATGTCCCCAAAAGGATCACACAAACACCCCACCACACCAACTTCCAAGAGACTATGTCCCCAAAAGGGTCACCCACACATTCCCCCACACCAGCCCCCCAGAGACTATGTCCCCAAAAGGGTCACCCACCCACACACCCAGACCACACCCCCAGAGACTATGTCCCCAAAAGGGTCACCCAAGCACACCCCCACACCACCCCCCCAGAGACTTTGTCCCCAAAAGGGTCACCAACCCACACCCACACACCACCACCCCCGAGACTATGTCCCAAAGTGGGTCACCCAGCCACGCCCCCCATACCACCACCCCAGAGACTATGTCCCCAAAAGTGTCTCCCACCCACCCCCCGCACACAACACCCCCAGAGACTATTTCCCCAAAAGGATCACCAACCCACCCCACCCACATCACCCCCCCAGAGACTATGTCCCCAAAACTGTCACCCACCCTCCCCGCCCACACCACCCCACCAGAGACTGTCCCCAAAAGTGTCACCCACCCACCCCACCCACACCACACCCCCAGAGTCTATGTCCCCGAAAGGGTCACCCACCCACCCCACCCAAACAACCCCCCCAGAGACTATGTCCCCAAAATGGGCACCCACCCACACCCCCACAACGCCCCCTCAGAGACTATCTCCCCAAAATGGTCACCCACCCTTCGCCTATGCACCCCCCCCCAGAGACTATGTCCCCAAAAGGGTCACCCACCCAAACCCCCACACCACCCCCCCAGAGACTATGTCCCCAAAAGGGTCACCCACCCACCCCACGCTCACCACCCCCGCGGAGACTATGTCCCCGAAAGGGTCAACCACCCACCCCACCCACACAACCCCCCCAGAGAGTATGTCCCCAAATGGTTCACTCACCCACCCCACCCACATCAAGTCCCCAGAGACTATGTCCTCAAAAGATTCACCCACCCACCCCCCCCAGAGACTATGTCCCCAAAAGGGTCACACACCCACCCCCGCACACCACCCACCCAGAGACTACGTCCCCAAAAGGGTCACCCACCCACCACCCCACAACACCCGCCCAGAGACTATGTCCCCAAAAGGGTCACCCACCCACTCCCACACACCACCCCCCCAAAGACTATGTCCCCAAAAGTGTCACCCACCCAACACCCCACACCACCTCCCCAGAGACTATGTCCCCAAAAGCGTCTCCCACCCACCCCCCGCACACAACACCCCCAGAGACTATGTCCCCAAAAGGATCACCAACCCACCCCACCCACATTACCCCCCCAGAGACTATGTCCCCAAAACTGTCACCCACCCACCCCACCCACACCACCCCCCCAGAGACTAAGTCCCCAAAAGGGTCACCCACCCACGCCACCCACACCACCCCCACAGAAACTATGTCTACGAAAGTGTCACCCACCCACCCCACCCAAACAACCCCCCCAGAGACTATGTCCCCAAAAGGGTCACCCACCCAAAACCCCACACCACCAGCCCAAAGACTATGTCCCCAAAAGGGTCACCCACCCAACCCCCCACACCACCCCCACAGAGACTATGTCCCCAAAAGGGTCACCCACCCACCCCCACACACCACCACCCCAGAGACTATGTCCCCAAAAATGTCACCCACCCACCCCCCCACACCACCACCCCAGAGACTATGTCCCCAAAAGGGTCACCAAACCACCCCGCCACACCACCCCCCCCAGAGACTATGTCCCCAAAAGGGTCACCCACCCACCACCCCACACCACCACCCAGAGACTTTGTCCCCAAAACGGTCACCCACCCAAAACCCCACACCACCCCACCAGAGACTATGTCCCCAAAAGGGTCAACCACCCACAACCCCACATCCAACCCCCAGAGACTACGTCCCCAAAAGGGTCACCCACCAAACCCCCCACATCACCCCCCCAGAGACTATGTCCCCAAAAGGGTCACCCACCCACTCCCACACACCACCCCCCCAAAGACTATGTCCCCAAAAGGGTCACCCACCCAACACCCCACACCACCTCCCCAGAGACTATGTCCCCAAAAGCGTCTCCCACCCACCCCCCGCACACAACACCCCCAGAGACTATGTCCCCAAAAGGATCACCAACCCACCCCACCCACATTACCCCCACAGAGACTATGTCCCCAAAACTGTCACCCACCCACCCCACCCACACCACCCCCCCAGAGACTATGTCGCCAAAAGGGTCACCCACTAAACCACCACACCACCACCCCAGAGACTATGTCCCCAAAAGGTCACCCACCCACCCCCCCACACCACGCCCCCAGAGACTATGTCACCAAAATGGTCACCCACCCACACTCCCACACCACCCCCCCAGAGACTATGTCCCCAAAAGGGTCACACCCCCACGCCCCCACACCACCCCCCCAGAGACTATGACACAAAATGGTCACCCACCCAACCCCCAAACCAACTCCCCAGAGACTATGTTTCCAAAAGGGTCACCCACCCACCCCCCACACCTCCCCCCCAGAGACTATGTCCCCAAAAGGGTCACACAACCACCCCCCCACACCACCCCCCAGAGACTATGTACCCAAAAGGATCACACACCCACCCCCCCACACCAACTTCCCAGAGACTATGTCCCCAAAAGGGTCACCCACCCATTCACCCACACCACCCCCCCAGAGACTATGTCCCCAAAAGGGTCACCCACCCACACACCCAGACCACACCCCCAGAGACTATGTCCCCAAAAGGGTCACCCAAGCACACCCCCACACCACCCCCCCCAGAGACTATGTCCCCAAAAGGGTCACCAACCCACACACCCACACCACCACCCCGGAGACTATGTCCCAAAGTGGGTCACCCAGCCACGCCCCCCATACCACCACCCCAGAGACTATGTCCCCAAAAGTGTCTCCCACCCACCCCTCGCACACAACACCCCCAGAGACTATGTCCCCAAAAGGATCACCAACCCACCCCACCCACATCACCCCCCCAGAGACTATGTCCCCAAAACTGTCACCCACCCACCCCACCCACACCACCCCCCCAGAGACTGTCCCCAAAAGTGTCACCCACCCACCCCACCCACACCACCCCCCCAGTGACTATGTCCCCAAAATGGGCACCCACCCACCCCCCCACACCGCCCCCTCAGAGGCTATGTCCCCAAAATGGTCACCCACCCTTCGCCCATGCACCACCCCCCCGAGACTATGTCCCCAAAAGGGTCACACAGCCAAACCCCCACACCACCACCCCAGAGACTATGTCCCCAAAAGGGTCACCCACCCATCCCCCCACAGCACCCCCCCAGAAACTATGTGCCCAAAAGGGTCACTCAAACCTCCCCCCAAACCAAACCCCCACTGACTATGTCCCCAAAAGGGTCACCCACCCAAACCCCACACCAACCCCCAGAGACTAGGTCCCCAAAAGGGTCACCCACCCACTCCCACACACCACCCCCCCAGAGACTATGTCCCCAAATGGTTCACTCACCCACCCCACACACACCACCTCCCCAGAGACTCTGTCCTCAAAAGATTCACCCACCCACCCCCCCCAGAGACTATGTCCCCAAAAGGGTCACACACCCACCCCCGCACACCACCCACCCAGAGACTACGTCCCCAAAAGGGTCACCCACCCACCACCCCACAACACCCGCCCAGAGACTATGTCCCCAAAAGGGTCACCCACCCACTCCCACACACCACCCCCCCAAAGACTATGTCCCCAAAAGTGTCACCCACCCAACACCCCACACCACCTCCCCAGAGACTATGTCCCCAAAAGCGTCTCCCACCCACCCCCCGCACACAACACCCCCAGAGACTATGTCCCCAAAAGGATCACCAACCCACCCCACCCACATTACCCCCCCAGAGACTATGTCACCAAAACTGTCACCCACCCACCCCACCCACACCACCCCCCCAGAGACTAAGTCCCCAAAAGGGTCACCCACCCACCCCACCCACACCACCCCCCCAGAAACTATGTCTACGAAAGTGTCACCCACCCACCCCACCCAAACAACCCCCCCAGAGACTATGTCCCCAAAAGGGTCACCCACCCAAAACCCCACACCACCAGCCCAAAGACTATGTCCCCAAAAGGGTCACCCACCCAACCCCCCACACCACCCCCACAGAGACTATGTCCCCAAAAGGGTCACCCACCCACCCCCACACACCACCACCCCAGAGACTATGTCCCCAAAAATGTCACCCACCCACCCCCCCACACCACCACCCCAGAGACTATGTCCCCAAAAGGGTCACCAAACCACCCCGCCACACCACCCCCCCCAGAGACTATGTCCCCAAAAGGGTCACCCACCCACCACCCCACACCACCACCCAGAGACTTTGTCCCCAAAACGGTCACCCACCCAAAACCCCACACCACCCCACCAGAGACTATGTCCCCAAAAGGGTCAACCACCCACACCCCCACACCACCCCCCCAGAGACTATGTCCCCAAAAGTGTCACCCACTAACACCCCCAAACAACCACCCCAGAGACTATGTCCCCAAAAGGGTCCCCCACCCACCCCACCCACCACTTCCCCAGAGACTATGTCCCCAAAAGGGTCACCCACCCACCCCCACACACCACCACCCCAGAGACTCTGTCCCCAAAATGGTCACCATTCCACTCCCCCACACCACCCCCCCTGAGACTATGTCCCCAAAAGGGTCACCCACCCACCCCACGCACACCACCCCCCCAGAGACTATGTCACCGAAAGGGTCACACACCCACCCCACCCACACAACCACCCCAGAATCTATGTCCCCTAATGGTTCACGCACCCACCCCACGCACACCACCTCACCAGAGACTATGTCCCCAAAAGGGTCACCCACCCACGCCCACACACCACCCCCACAAAGACTATGTCCCCAAAAGTGTCACCCACCCAACTCCCCACACCACCTCCCCAGAGACTATGCCCCCAAAAGGGTCAACCACCCACCCCCACACCCCACCCCCCCAGAGACTCTGTCCCCAAAATGGTCACCCACCCACTCCACCAAACCACCCCCCCAGAGACTATGTCCCCAAAAGGGTCACACTACCACACCCCCCACACCACCCCCCCAGAGACTATGTCCCCATAAGTGTCACCCACCCACCACCCCACACCACCCCCCCAGAGACTATGTCCCCAAAACTGTCACCCACTCACACCCCCACACCACCCCCCCAGAGACGATGTCCCCAAAAGGGGCACCCACCAAAATTCCCACACCACCCCCCCAGAGACTATGTCCCCAAAAGGGTCACCCACTAAAACCCCCACACCACTACCCCAGAGACTATGTCCCCGAACGGGTCACCCACCCACCCCCCACACCACGCCCCCAGAGACTATGTCACCAAAATGGTCACCCACCCACACTCCCACACCACCCCCCCAGAGACTATGTCCACAAAAGGGTCACACCCCCACCCCCCTACACCACCCCCCCAGAGACTATGTCCCCAAAATGGTCACCCACCCCCCCCCCCACACCACCTCCCCAGAGACTATGTTTCCAAAAGGGTCACCCACCCACCCCCCACACCTCCCCCCCAGAGACTATGTCCCCAAAAGGGTCACACAACCACCCCCCACACCACCCCCCCAGAGACTATGTCCCCAAAAGGGTCACCCACCCATTCCCCCACACAACCCCCCCAGAGACTATGTCCCCAAAAGGGTCACCCACCCACACACCCAGACCACCCCCCCAGAGACTGTCCACAAAAGGGTCACCCAAGCACACCCCCACACCACCCCCCCAGAGACTATGTCCCCAAAAGCGTCACCAACCCACCCCCCCACACCCCCACCCCCGAGACTATGTCCCAAAATGGGTCACCCAGCCACGCCCCCCACACCACCCCCCCAGTGACTATGTCCCCAAAAGTGTCTCCCACCCAGCCCCCGCACACAACACCCCCAGAGACTATGTCCCCAAAAGGATCACCAACCCACCCCACCCACATCACACCCCCAGAGACTATGTCCCCAAAACTGTCACCCACCCACCCCACCCAAACCACCCCCCCAGAGATTATGTCCCCGAAAGAGTCACCCACCCACCCCACCCAAACAACCCCACCAGAGACTATGTCCCCAAAATGGGCACCCACACACCCCCCCACAACGCCCCCTCAGAGACTATGTCCCCAAAATGGTCACCCACCCACGCCCACGCACCACCCCCCCAGAGACAATGTCCCCACAAGGGTCACCCACCCAAACCCCCACATCACCACCCCAGAGACTATGTCCCCAAACGGGTCACCCTCCCATCTCCCCACACCACCCCCCCAGAGACTATTTCCCCAAAAGGGACACACAAACCTCCCCCCAAACCAAACCCCCCGTGACTATGTCCCCAAAAGGGTCACCCACCCAACCCCCACACGACCCCACCGGAGACTATGTCCCCAAAAGGGTCACCCACACACCCCGCCACACCACCACCCAGAGACTATTTCCACAAAATGAGCTCACACCCACCCCCCCACACCACCCCCCCAGAGACTATGTCCCCAAAATATTCACCCAACCACGCCCACACACCACCCCCCCAGAGACTATGTCCCCAAAAGGGTCACACTACCACACCCCCCACACCACCCCCCCAGAGACTATGTCCCCAAAAGGGTCACACTACCACACCCCCCACACCACCCCCCAGAGACTATGTCCCCAAAAGGGTCACACTACCACACCCCCCACACCACCCCCCCAGAGACTATGTCCCCAAAAGGCTCACACTACCACACCACCCACACCACCCCCCCAGAGACTATGTCCCCATAAGTGTCACCCACCCACCACCCCACACCACCCCCCCAGAGACTATGTCCCCAAAACTGTCACCCACTCACACCCCCACACCACCCCGCCAGAGACGATGTCCCCAAAAGGGGCACCCACCAAAACTCCCACACCACCCCCCCAGAGACTATGTCCCCAAAATGGTCACCCACCCCCCCCCCCCACACCACCTCCCCAGAGACTATGTTTCCAAAAGGGTCATCCACCCACCCCCCACACCTCCCCCCCAGAGACTATGTCCCCAAAAGGGTCACCCACCCATTCCCCCACACAACCCCTCCAGAGACTATGTCCCCAAAAGGGTCACCCACCCACACACCCAGACCACCCCCCCAGAGACTGTCCCCAAAAGGGTCACCCAAGCACACCCCCACACCACCCCCCCAGAGACTATGTCCCCAAAAGCGTCACCAACCCACCCCCCGACACCCCCACCCCCGAGACTATGTCCCAAAATGGGTCACCCATCCACGCCCCCCACACCACCCCCCCAGTGACTATGTCCCCAAAAGTGTCTCCCACCCAGCCTCCGCACACAACACCCCCAGAGACTATGTCCCCAAAAGGATCACCAACCCACCCCACCCACATCACACCCCCAGAGACTATGTCCCCAAAACTGTCACCACCCACCCCACCCACACCACCCCCCCAGAGATTATGTCCCCGAAAGAGTCACCCACCCACCCCACCCAAACAACCCCCCCAGAGACTATGTTCCCAAAATGGGCATCCACCCACCCCCCCACACCGCCCCCTCAGAGACTATGTCCCCAAAATGGTCACCCACCCACGCCCACGCACCACCCCCCCAGAGACAATGTCCCCACAAGGGTCACCCACCCAAACCCCCACAACACCACCCCAGAGACTATGTCCCCAAAAGGGTCACCCTCCCATCTCCCCACACCACCCCCCCAGAGACTATTTCCCCAAAAGGGACACACAAACCTCCCCCCAAACCAAAACCCCCGTGACTATGTCCCCAAAATGGTCACCCACCCCCCCAGAGACCATGTTTCCAAAAGGGTCACCCACCCACCCCCCACCCACCCCCCCAGAGACTATGTCCCCAAAAGGGTCACCCACCCACCCCCCCACCAACATCCCAGAGACTATGTCCCCAAAAGGGTCACCCAAGCATCCCCCCACACCACCCCCCCCAGAGACTATGTCCCCAAAAGGGTCACCCACCCACACACCCAGACCACCCCCCCCAGAGACTATGTCCCCAAAAGGTTCACCCAAGCACACCCCACACCACCCCCTCAGAAACTATGTCCCCAAAAGTGTCACCAACCCACACCCCCACACCACCACCCCAGAGACTATATCCCAAAATTGGTCACTCACCCACGCCACCCACACCACCCCCCCAGAGACTATGTCCCCAAAAGTGTCTCCCACCAACCCCCCGCACACAACACACCCAGAGACTATGTCCCCAAAAGGATCACCATCCCACCCCACCCACATCACCCCCCCAGAGACTATGTCCCCAAAAGTGTCACCCACCCACCCCACCCACACCACCCCCCCAGAGACTAGGTCCCCAAAAGGGTCACCCACCCACCCCACCTACACCACCCCCCCAGAGACTATGTCCCCGAAAGTGTCACCCACCCACCCCACCCAAACAACGCCCCCAGAGACTATGTCCCCAAAAGGTTCACCCACCCACCCCACCCACACCACCCCCCCAGAGACTATGTCCCCAAAAGTGTCACCCACCCACCCCCCCACATCCCACCCCCAGAGACTATGTCCTCAAAAGGGTCACCCACCCACCCCGCCCCACACCACCCCCCCAGAGACTTTGCCCTCAAAAGGGGCACCCATCCACCCCACCACACACAACCCCCCCAGAGACTATGTCCCCAAAAGGATCACCCGCCCACCCCCCCCACACCACCCCCCAGAGACAATGTCCCCAAAAGGGTCACCCACCCACCCCACACCCACACCACCACCCAGAGACGATGTCCCCATAAGGGTCACCCACCCATCCCCCCATGCAAGACCACCCCAGAGACTATGTCCCCAAAAGTTTCATCCACCCACAACCCCCACACCACACCCCAGAGTCTATATCCCCAAAAGGGTAACCCACCCAAAACCCCCACTCCACCCCCCCCAGAGACTATGTCCCCAACAGGGTCACACACCCACCCCCCCACATCCCACCCCCAGAGACTACGTCCACAAAAGGGTCACACACCCACCCCCCCAACACCACCCCCTCAGAGACTATGTCCCCAAAAGGGGCACCCACCCACCCCCCCACACACAAACCCACCAGAGACTCTGTTCCCAAAAGGGTCACCCAAACATACCCCCCCACAACAGCACACCCCAGAGACTATATCCCCAAAAGCGTCAACCACCCACCCCATACCCACACCACCCCCCAGAGACTATGTCCCCAAAAGGGTGACCCACCCACCCCACCCCGCACCACCACCCCAGAGACTATGTCCCCAAAAGTTTCACCCACCCACACACCCCACGCCACCCCCCAGAGACTATGGACCCAAAAGGGTCACCCACCCACCCCCTCCCACGCCACCTCCCCAGAGACTATGTCCCCAAAAGTGTCTCCAACCCACCACCGCACACAACCCCCCCAGAGACTATGTCCCCAAAAGGGTCACCCACCCTCCCCACCCACACCATCCCCCCAGAGACTATGTCACCAAAAGGGTCACCCACCCACACCACCCCCCCAGAGACTATGTCCCCAAAAGGGTCACCCACCCACCACAACCACACAACCCCCCCAGAGACTATGTCCCCAAAAGGGTCACACACCCACCCCCCCACACCACCCCCCCAGAGATTATGTCCCCAAAAGGGTCACCCACACACCACCCCACATCCCACCCCCAGAGACTACGTCCCCAAAAGGGTCACACACCCACCCCCCCAACACCACCGCCCCAGAGACTATGTCCCCAAAAGGGGCACCCACCCACACCCCCACACACAAACCCCCCAGAGATTCTGTTCCCAAAAGGGTCACCCAACCACACCCCCCCACACCACCCCCCCGAGACTATATCCCCAAAATGGTCACCCACCCCCCCCGCACCACCACCCCAGAGTCTTTGTCCCCAAAAGTTTCACCCACCCACAACCCCCACGCCACCCCCCCAGAGACTATGGCCCCAAAAGGTCACCCACCCACCCCACCCACACCACCCCCCAGGGACTATGTCACCAAAAGGGTCACCCACCCACCCCACCCACACCACCCCCCCAGAGACTAGGTCCCCAAAATGGTCACCCACCCACCCCACCCACACAACCCTTCCAGAGACTATGTGCCCAAAAGGGTCACCCACCCACCCCACCCACACCACCCCCCCAGAGACTAAGTCCCCAAAAGGTTCACCCACACACCCCACCCACACAAACACCCCAGAGACTATGTCCCCAAAAGGGTAACCCACCCAAAACCCCACAACATCCCCACAGAGACTATGTCCCCAAAAGGGTCACCCACCCACTCCCACATACCACCACCCCAGAGACTATGTCCCCAAAATGGTCACCCACCCACACCCCCACACCACCCCCACAGAGACTATGTCCCCAAAATGGGCACCCACCCATCCCCCCACACCAACCCCCCAGAGACTATGTCCCCAAAAGGGTCACCCACCCACACACCCAGACCACCCCCCCCAGAGACTATGTCCCCAAAAGGTTCACCCAAGCACACCCCCACAGCACTCCCTCAGAGACTATGTCCCCAAAAGTGTCACCAACCCACACCCCCACACCACCACCCCAGAGACTATATCCCAAAATTGGTCACTCACCCACGCCCCCCACACCACCCCCCCAGAGACTATGTCCCCAAAAGTGTCTGCCACCAACCCCCCGCACACAACACACCCAGAGACTATGTCCCCAAAAGGATCACCATCCCACCCCACCCACATCACCCCCCCAGAGACTATGTCCCCAAAAGTGTCACCCACCCACCCCACCCACACCACCCCCCCAGAGACTATGTCCCCAAAAGGGTCACCCACCCACCCCACCCACACCACCCCCCCAGAGACTATGTCCCCAAAATGGTCACCCACCCACCCCACCCACACAACCCTTCCAGAGACTATGTGACCAAAAGGGTCACCCACCCACCCCACCCACACCACCCCCCCAGAGACTAAGTCCCCAAAAGGTTCACCCACACACCCCACCCACACAAACACCCCAGAGACTATGTCCCCAAAAGGGTAACCCACCCAAACCCCCACAACATCCCCACAGAGACTATGTCCCCAAAAGGGTCACCCACCCACCCCCCCACACCACCCCCCCAGAGACTATGTCCCCAAAAGGGTCACCCACCCACCCCCCCACACCCCCCCCAGAGACTATGTCCCCAAAATGGGCACCCACCCATCCCCCACACCAACCCCCCAGAAACTATGTCCCCAAAAGCGTCACCCACCCACACCCCAACACCACCACGACAGAGACTATGTCCCCAAAAGGGTCACCCACCCACCCCCCCCCACACCACCCCCCCAGAGACTATGTGCCCAGAAGTGCCTCCCACCCACCCCCTGCACACAAACCCCCCAGAGACTGTGTCCCCTAAAGGGTCACCCAACCACCCCACCCACTCCATCCCCCCAGAGACTATGTCCCCAAAAGGGTCACCCACCCACCACACCCACACCAAACCCCCAGGGACTATGTCACCAAAACGGTCAGCCACCCACCCCACCCACACCACCCCCCCAGAGACTATGTCCCCAAAAGGGTCACCTACCCACCCCACCCACACAACCCCCCCAGAGACTATGTCCCCAAAAGGGTCACCCACCCACACCCCCACACCACCCCCACAGAGACTATGTCCCCAAAAGGGTCACCCACCCACACCCCCACACCACCCCCCCAGAGACTATGTCCCCAAAAGGGTCACCCACTCACACCCCAAACCACCCCCCCCAGAGACTACGCCCCAAACGGGTCACCCACCCACCCCCCCACACCACGCCCCCAGAGTCTATGTCCCCAAAAGTGTCACCCATCCACCCCTCCAACACCACCCCCTCAGAGACTATGTCCCCAAAAGGGGCACCCACCCACCCCCCCACACACAAACCCCCCAGAGACTCTGTCCCCAAAAGCGTCACCCAAACATACCCCCCCACAACAGCACACCTCAGAGACTATATCCCCAAAAGCGTCAACCACCCACCCCACACCCACACCACCCCCAAGAGACTATGTCCCCAAAAGGGTCACCCACCCACCCCACCCCGCACCACCACCCCAGAGACTATGTCCCCAAAAGTTTCACCCACCCACACCCCCCACGCCACCCCCCAGAGACTATGGACCCAAAAGGGTCACCCACCCACCCCCTCCCACGCCACCTCCCCAGAGACTATGTCCCCAAAAGTGTCTCCAACCCACCCCCTGCACACAACCCCCCCAGAGACTATGTCCCCAAAAGGGTCACCCACCCACCCCACCCACACCACCCCCCCAGAGACTATGTCCCCAAAAGGGTCACCCACCCACCACAACCACATAACCCCCCCAGAGACTATGTCCCCAAAAGGGTCACACACCCACCCCCCCACACCACCCCCCCAGAGATTATGTCCCCAAAAGGGTCACCCACACACCCCCCACATCCCACCCCCAGAGATTACGTCCCCAAAAGGGTCACACACCCACCACCCACACACCACCCCCCCCAGAGACTATGTCCCCAAAAGGGGCACCCACCCACCCCCCCACACACAAACCCCCCAGAGATTCTGTTCCCAAAAGGGTCACCCAACCACACCCCCCCACACCACCCCCCCGAGACTATATCCCCAAAAGGGTCAACCACACACCCCACACCCACACCACCCCCCAGAGTCTATGTCCCCAAAAGTTTCACCCACCCACACCCCCCACGCCACCCCCCCAAAGACTATGGCCGCAAAGGGTCACCCACCCACCCCCTCCCACGCCACCTCCCCAGAGACTATGTCCCCAAAAGTGTCTCCAACCCACCGCCCGCACACAACCCCCCCAGAGACTATGTCCCCAATAGGGTCACCCACCCACCCCACCCACACCACCCCCCCAGGGACTATGTCACCAAAAGGGTCACCCACACAACCACCCACACCACCCCCCCAGAGACTATGTCCCCAAAATGGTCACCCACCCACCCCACCCACACAACCCCCCCAGAGACTATGTCCCCAAAAGGGTCAAGCACCCAACCCCCCCACCCCCCCGAGACTATGTCCCCAAAAGGGTTACCCACACACACCCCACCCTCCCGAGACTATGTCCCCAAATGTGTCACCCACACACTCCCCCAACAACCACCCCAGAGACTATGTCCCCAAAAGGGTCACCCACCCACACCACCCCCCCAGAGACAATGTCCCCAAAAGGGTCACCCATCCACCCATCCACACCACACCCCCGAGACTATGTCGCAAAAAGGGACACCCACCCACCCACCCACACCAACCCCCCCAGAGACTATGTCCCCAAAAGGGTCACCCACACACCCCCCCACACCCCCAGAGTCTATGTCCCCAAAAGGGTCACCCACACCGCCCCCCACTCTTCTCAAGAGACTAATCCCCCAAAAGGGTCACCCACTCCACACCCCGCACACCCCCAGAGACTATGTCACCAAAATGCTCACCCACACCCCTCCCACCCTCCCCAGAGACCATGTCCCCAAAAGGGTCACCCACACCCCTCCCACCCCTCCCCCAGAGGCTATGTACCCAAAAGTTTCACCCCACCCCCAGCAGCTCCCCCTGAGACTATGACCCCAAAAGGGTCACCCACACCACCCCCCACACTCCCAGAGACTATGTCCCCAAAAGGGTCACCCACCCACCCACCCACACACCCAGAGACTATGTCCCCAAAAGGGTCACCCACACCCCTCCCACACCACTCCCCCCCCGAAATATGTCCCAAAATGGTCACCCACAGACCCACCCACACCACCCCCCCAGAGACTATGTCCCCAAAAGGGTCACCCACACCCCTCCCACCCCTCCCCCAGAGACTATGTCCCCAAAGGTTTCACCCGACCCCCACCCGCTCCCCCAGAGACTATGACCACAAAAGGGTCACCCACCCACCACCCCCCCCAGAGACTATGACCACAAAAGGGTCACCCACACACCACCCCTCCCCAGAGACTATGTCCCCAAAAGGGTCACCCACCCATCCACCCACACCACCCCCCCGAGAGTATGTCCCCAAAAGGGTCACCCACCCACCCACCCAAACCACCCCCCCAAAAACCCCCCCAGAGACTATGTCCCAAAAGGGTCACCCACACACCCCCCAACACCCACAGAGACTATGTCCCCAAAAGGGTCACCCAAACCACTCCCACACCTCCCCCAGAGGCTATGTACCCAAAAGTTTCACCCCACCCCCAGCCGCTCCCCCTGAGTCTATGACCCCAAAAGGGTCACCCACACACCACCCCACCCCCCCCCAGAGACTATGTGCCCAAAAGGGTCACCCACACCCCCCCACACCACCCCCCAGAGACTATGTCCCCAAAAGTGTCACACACCCACACAACCCCCACCCCCCCCAGAGACTATGTCCCCAAATGTGTCACCGACACACCCCCCGAACAACCCCCCCAGAGACTATGTCCCCAAAAGGGTCACCCACTCCACACCCCACACACCCCCAGAAACTGTGTCACCAAAATGGTCAGCCACACCCCTCCCAACTTCCCCACAGACCATGTCCCCAAAAGGGTCATCCACACCCCTCCCACCCCTCCCCCAGAGACTATGTCCCCAAAAGTTTCACCCCACCCCCACCCGCTCCCCCAGAGACTATGACCACAAAAGGGTGACCCACACACGACCCCCCACACAGACTATGTCCCCAAAAGGGTCACCCATCCACCCACCCACGCAACCCCCCAGAGACAATGTCCCCAAAAGGGTCACCCACCCACCCACCCACACCACCCCCCCCAGAGACTATGTCCCCAAAAGGTTCACCCACACAACCCCCCACACCACACCCCCAGAGACTATGTCCCCAAAAGGGTCACCCACCCACCCACCCCACCCCCCCAAGACTATGTCCACAAAAGGGTCACCCATACACCCCCCACCCCCCCAGAGACTATGTCCCCAAAAGGGTCACCAACACCACCCCCCACTCTCATCAAGAGACTATGTCCCCAAAAGGGTCACCCACACCACACCCCACACACCCCCAGAAACTATGTCACCGAAATGGTCAGCCACACCCCTCCCACCTTCCCCAGACACCATGTCCCCAAAAGGGTCACCCACACCCCTCCCACCCCTCCCCCAGAGGCTAGGTCCCCAATGTTTCACCACACCCCCACCCGCCCCCCCGACACTATGACCCCAAAAGGGTCACCCACACACCACCCCACCACCCCCAAAGAAACTATGTGCCCAAAAGTTTCACCCCACCCCCACTCCCACCCCAGAGACTATGACCCCAAAAGGGGCACCCACCCACCCATACCACCCCCCCGAGACTATGTCCCAAAAAGGGTCACCCACCAACCCACCTACACCATCCCCCCCGAGACTATGTCCCCAAATGGGTCACCCACCCACCCACCCACACCACCCCCCCCGAGACTATGTCCCAAAAAGGGTCACCCACCCACACACCCACACCACCCCCCTTCGAGACTATGTCCCCAAGAGGGTCACCCAAGCACCCACCCACACCACCCCCCCTCGAGACTATGTCCCCAAAAGTGTCACCCACCCACCCACCCACACCACCTCCACCTAGACTATGTCCCCAAAAGGGTCACCCTCAACACCCCCCAACCCCCCCAGAGACTATGTCCCCAAAAGGGTGACCCACTCCACACCCGGCACACCCCCAGAGACTATGTCCCCAAAAGGGTCATCCACACCCCTCCAGCCCTCCCCCAGAGACTATGTCCCCAAAACTTTCACCCCACCCCCACCCGCTCCCCCAGAGACTATGACCACAAAAGGGTCACCCACACACCACCCCAACCCCCCCAGAAACTATGTGCCCAAAAGGGTCACACACAACCCCCCCACACCCCCAGAGACTATGTCCCCAAAAGGGTCACCCACCCACCCACTCACACCATCCCCCCCGAGACTATGCCCCCAAAAGTGTCACCCACCCACCCTCCCACACCACCCCCCCCAGACTATGTCCCCAAAAGGGTCACCCACCCACCCCCCCACACCCCCCCACCAGGCTATGTCCCCAAAAGGGTCACCCACACACACACCCACACCACCCCCCAGAGACTATGTCCCCAAAAGGGTCACCCACCCACACCACCCCCCCAGAGACTATGTCCCCAGAAGGGTCACCCACCCACCCCCCCACACCACCCCCCCTCGAGATTATGTCCCAAAAAGGGTCACACACATTCCCCCCCACACCACCCCCCCTCGAGACTATGTCCCCAAAAGTGTCACCCACTCACCCTCCCACACCACCCCCTCGAGACTATGTCCCCAAAAGGGTCACCCACCCACCCCCCCACACCACACCTCCCTCGAGACTATGTCCCCAAAAGGGTCACCCACCCACCCACCCACACCCTCAGAGACTACGTCCCCAAAAGGTTCACCCCCCCGAGACTATGTCCCCAAAAGGGTCACACACCCCCCCACCACCCCAAGAGACTATGTCCCCAAAAGTCTCACCACCGCCCCCTCATACCCCCCACCGAGACTCTGTCCCGAAAAGGAAAAGTGTCACCCACCGCCCCCACACCCCCACCCCGAGGCTGTGTCCCCGAAAGTGTCACCCACCGCCCCCACACCCCCACCCCGAGGCTGTGTCCCCGAAAGGGTCAGCCAACCCCCCCACACCCCCACCCCGAGGCTGTGTCCCCGAAAGGGTCAGCCAACCCCCCCACACCCCCACCCCGAGGCTGTGTCCCCGAAAGGGTCAGCCAACCCCCCCACACCCCCACCCCGAGGCTGTGTCCCCGAAAGGGTCACCCACAACCCCCCGCCCACCACCCCCAAGACTGTATCCCCGAAAGGGTCACCCACACCCCCCCACCCCCACCCCCGAGACTGTGTCCCCGAAAGGCTCACCCACACCCCACCCGCCCAGCCTGAGGCTGCGTCCCCGAAAGGCTCACCCACACCACACCCGCCCAGCCCAAGGCTGCGTCCCCGAAAGGGTCACCCAACCCCTTCGCCCCCCCTGCCGAGACGACGTCCCCGAAAGGGTCACCCAGCCACCCCCCACCGCCCCTGCCGAGACGACATCCCCGAAAGGGTCACCCACCCTCCCCAACCACCTCCAGCAAGACGACGTCCCCGAAAGGGTCACCCACCCCCCCACCAACACCCCCGCCGCGACGACATCCCCGAAAGGGTCACCCACCCCCCCCAACGCCCCCCGCCGAGACGACGTCCCCAAAAGGTTCACCCACCCCCCCCCCCCACCCACCGAGACGACGTCCCCGAAAGGGTAACCCACCCCCACCCCACCCCCCCCACTGAGACGACATCCCCGAAAGGGTCACCCACACCACCCCGACACCCCCCGCCAAGACGACGTCCCCGAAAGTGTCACCCACCACCCCCACACCCCCCCGCCGAGATGACGTCCCCGAAAGGGTCACCCACCCCCCCCACCCCACCCGCCGAGACGACATCCCCGAAAGGGTAACCCACCCCCACCCCACCCCCCCCCCACCGAGACGACGTCCCCGAAAGGGTCACCCACACCCCCCCCACACCCCCCCCACACCCCCCCGCCGAGACGACGTCCCCGAAAGGGTCATCCACACCCTCCCCACCCCCCCGCCGAGACGACGTCCCCGAAAGGGTCACCCACCCCCCCCACACACCCCCGCCGAAACTTTGTCCCCAAAAGGGTCACCCACACCCGCCCCAACCCCCACCCCCAACACTATGTCCCAAAAGGGGTCACCCAACCCCCCCACCCCCCACCCCCAAGGCTATGTCCCCATAAGTTTCACCCCCCTGAGACTATGTCCCCAAAAGGGTCACCCACCCCCCCCACCTCACCCCCCGATACTATGTCAACAAAAGGGTCACCGCCCGAGACTATGTCCCCAAAAGGGTCACCCACCCCCCCACCACACCCCTGAGAATTTGTCCACAAAAGGATCTCCCCAACCCCAATACTATGTCCCCAAATGGGTCACCCACCTCACCCACACACCCCGAGACTATGTCCCCAAAAGTGTCACACCCCCCTGAGACTATGTCCCCAAAAGTGTCACCCACCCCTGAGACTATGTCCCCAAAACGGTCACCCCCCCGAGACTATGCCCCCAAAGTGTCACCCACCCCATCCACGCACCCCCCAAGACTATGTCCCCAAAAGGGTCACCCCACTCCAAGACTATGTCCCCAAAAGGGTCACCCACACCCCCCACACCACCCCCTCCGAGACTATGTCCCCAAAACGGTCACCCACCCACCCCACCCCCGAGACTATGTCCCCAAAATGGTCACCACCCCTAGACTATGTCCCCAAAATGGTCACCCACCCCCCCCAAACGCCCCCGGTACTATGTCTCCAAAATGGTCACCCAGCCCCCCCACCCCCCCGAGACTATGTCCCCAAAAGGGTCACACCCCCCCGACACTATGTCCCCAAAAAGGTCACACCCACCCACCCCCCCGAGAATATGTCCCCAAAAGCTTCACCACCCCCCGAGACTATGTCCCCAAAAGAGTCACTCCCCCCGAGACTATGTCCCGAAAAGCGTCACCCAACACCCCCATCCCCCCCGAGAATATGTCCCCAAAAGTTCGCCCATCCCACCACCCCCCCGCCGAGACTATGTCCCCAAAAGGGTTTACCCACCCGCCCCCCCCCACACCCCCGCCGAGACTACGTCCCCGAAAGGGTCGCCCACCCGCCCCCCACAACCCCCCGCCGAGACTACGTCCCCGAAAGGGTCACCCACCCGCCACCCCCCCCACTCACCGCCGAGACTACGTCCCCGAAAGGGTCACCCACCCGTCTCCCCCCCCACTCACCGCCGAGACTACGTCCCCGAAAGGGTCACCCACCCGTCTCCCACCCCATCCCCCCCGCCGAGACTACATCCCCGAAAGGGTCACCAACCTGCCCCCCCCACCACCCCCCCGCCGAGGCTACGTCCCCGAAAGGGTCACCCCCCGCCCCCCCCACCACACCCCCGCCGAGGCTACGTCCCCGAAAGGGTCACCCACCCGCCCCCCCCACCCCCCCGCCGAGACTATGTCCCCAAAAGGTTCGTGGGTGTTGGGTTTAGGGAAACAGTCTCGGGGGAGTTGGGGGCGTGCGTGGTGGGTTTAGGGACACAGTTCGGGGGGGTGGGGGTGTGGGAGGTCTGTTTAGGAACACCGTCTCGGGGGGGTGGGGGCGTGGGTGGTGTGTTCAGGGACACAGTCTCGGGGGGGTGGGGACGTGGGTGCTGGGTTTAGGGAAACAGTCTAGGCGGGGTGGGGGCATGTGTGGTGTGTTTAGGGGACACAGGCTCGGGAGGTGGGGGCGAGGGTGGTGGGTTTAGGGACACAGTCTCGGGGTGGTGAGGGCATGGGTGGTGCATTTAGGGACACAGTCTTGGGGTGATGGGGGCGTGGGTGCTGGTGTTAGGGACACAGTCTCGGGGGTTTGGGGGCGTGGGAGGTGGGTTTAGGGACACAATCTCGGGGGTGTGGGGTCATGGGTGGTGGGTTTAGGGACACAGTCTCCGGGGCATGGGTGATGGGTTTAGGGACAGAGTCTCGGGGGGTTGGGGGTGTGGGTGGTGGGTTTAGGGACACAGTCTCGGGGGCGTGGGTGTTTGGGTGGTGGGTTTCGGGACACAGTCTCGGGGGGGTGGGGGCGTGGTTGGTGGGTTTAGTGACACAGTCTCGGGGGGTGTGGGGGCATGTGTGGTGGGTTTAGG
Source organism: Carcharodon carcharias (assembly GCF_017639515.1). Taxonomy (NCBI): domain Eukaryota; kingdom Metazoa; phylum Chordata; class Chondrichthyes; order Lamniformes; family Lamnidae; genus Carcharodon; species Carcharodon carcharias. The sequence goes on along the minus strand of NW_024470629.1, from coordinate 188,745 downwards.
GACACAGTCTCGAGGGTCTGGGGGCGTCGGTGGTGTGTTTAGTGACACAGTTTCGGGGGGTGGGGGCATGGGTGGTGGGTTTAGGGACATAGACTCGGGGGGGTTGGGGCGTGGGTGGTGGGTTTAGGGACACAGTCTCGGGGTGTGTGCAGGAGTGGGTGGTGTGTTTAGAGACACAGTCTCGGTGGGGTGGGGGCATGGGTGGTGGATTTAGGGACGCAGTCTCGGGGAGGGTGGGGGCATGGTTGTTGAGTTTAGGAACACAGTCTCAGGGGGGTGGGGGCATGGGTGGCGGGTTTAGGGACACCGTCTCGGCGGGGTGGGGGCATGGGTGGTGGGTTTATGGACACAGTCTCGGAGGGGTGGGGGCGTGGGTGGTGGGTTTAGTGACACAGGCTCGGTGGGGGTAGGGGCGTGAGTGCTGGATTGAGGGACACAGTCTTGGGTCGGTGGCGGCGTTGGTGGTGAGTTTAGGGACATTGTCTCGGGGGTGTGGGGCGGGTGGGTGGTGGGTTTAGGGACATAGTCTCAGAGGTCTGGGTGCGTGGTGTGTTTAGGGACATAGTCTCGGGGGGGTTGGGGGCTTGGGTGAGTGTTGGGTTTATGGACATAGTCTCAGGGGGGGTGGGTGGTGGTCTTAGGGACATAGTCTGGGGGGGTGGGTGGTGGTTTTAGGGACATAGTCTCGGGGGGGTGGGTGCGTGGGTTGTGGGTTGAGGGACACAGTCTCCGGGGGGTGGGGGCGTGGGTGGTGGGTTTATGGAAACAGTCTCAGGGTGTTTGGGGGCATGGGTGGTGGGTTTAGGGACACAGTCTCGGGGGGTGAGCGCGTGGGTGGTGGGTTTAGGGACACAGTATCGGGGAGGTGGGGGCGTGGGTCGTGGGTTAGGGAAACAGTCTCGGGGGGGTGGGGGCGTGGGTGGTGGCTTTATGGAAACAGTCTCGGGGGGTGGGGGCGTGGGTGGTGTGTTTAGGGACACAGCCTCGGGGCGGTGGGGGCATGGGTGGTGGGTTTAGGGACACAGTCTCGGGGGGGGCATGGGTGGTGGGTTTTGGGGCACAGTTTCGGGTGGGTGGGGGCGTGGGTGGTGGGTTTAGGGTCACAGTCTCAGCGGGGTGGGGTTATGGGTGGTGGGTTTAGGGACACAGTCCCGTGGGGTCTGGGTGCTTGGATGGTGGGTTAAGGGTCACAGTCCCGGCGGGGGTGGGACGTGGGTGGAGGGTTTAGGGACACAGTCTCGGTGGGGTGGGGGCGTGGGTGGTTGTTTTAGGGACACAGTTTCGTGGGGGTTGGGGGCGTGGTGTGTTTAGGGACACTGTCGCGGGGGTGTGGGTTGTGGGTTTAGGGACATAGTCTCGGAGGTCTGGGTGCGTGGTGTGTTTAGCGACATAGTCTCGGGGGGGTTGGGGGGCGTGGGTGAGCGATGGGATAATGGACATAGTCTCGGGGGGGTGGGTGGTGGGTTTAGGGACATAGTCTGGGGGGGTGGGTGGTGGTTTTAGGGACATAGTCTCGGGGGGGGGTGGGTGCGTGGGTTGTGGGTTGAGGGACACAGTCTCCGGGGGGTGGGAGCGTGGGTGGTGAGTTTAGGGACACAGTCTCCGGGGGTTTGGGGGCGTGGGTGCTGGGTTTATGGAAACAGTCTCTGGGTGTTTGGGGGCGAGGGTGGTGGATTTAGGGACACAGTCTCGGGGGGGTGACCGTGTGGGTGATGGGTTTAGGGACACAGTATCGGGGGGGTGGGGCCGTGTGTCGTGGGTTTAGTGACACAGTCTCGGGGGGATAGGGGCGTGGGTGGTGGGTTTATGGACACAGTCTCGGGGGGTGGGGCCGTGGGTGGAACGTTTAGGGATAAAGTCTCGGAGGGGTGGGGGCATGGGTGGTGGGTTTAGGGACACAGTCTCGGGGGGGTGAGGGCGTGGGTGGTGGGTTTTGGGGCACATTTTCGGGTGGGTGGGGGCATGGGTGGTGTGTTTAGGGACACAGTCTCGGCGGGATGGGGACGTGGGTGGTGAGTTTAGGGACACAGTATCGGGGGGTTGGGGGCGTGGGTGGTGAGTTTAGGGACACAGTTTCGCGGGTGTGGGGGCGTTGGTGGTGGGTTTAGGGACACAATCGCGGGGGGTTGGACGCGCCGGTGGTGGGTTTATTGACACAGTCGCAGGCGGGTGGGGACGTGGGTGGTGGGTTTAGGGACACAGTCTCGGGGGTGTGGGGGCGTTGGTGGTGGGTTTAGGGACACAATCGGGGGGGGTTGGGCGCGCCGTTTGTGGGTTTATTGACACAGTCGGGGCGGGTGGGGGCGTGGGTGGTGGGTTTAGTGACACAGTCTCGGGGGCGGTGGAAGCATGGTTGCTGGGTTTAGGGACACAGTCTCGGGGGGGTGGTGTCATGGGTGGTGGGTTTTCTGACACAGTCTCGGGTGGGTGGGGGCGTGGATGGTGTATTTAGGGACACAGTATCAGAGGGGTGGGGGCGTGGGTGGTGGGTTTAAGGACACAGTCTCGGGGGTGGGCGCGTGGGTGGTGGTTTTAGGGACACAGTATCGGGGGCGTGGGGGTGTGGGTCGTGGGTTTAGGGACACAGTCTCGGGGGTGTGGGGGCGTGGGTGGTGGGTTTAGGGACACAGTCTCGGGGATTTGGGCGCACCGGTGGTGGGTTTAGTGACACAGTCGCGGGCGGGTGGGGGCGTGGGCGGAGGGTTTAGTGACACAGTATCGGGGGTTGGGGGCGTGGGTGGTGGGTTTGGGGACACAGTCTCGGGGGGGTTGGGGCTTGGGTTGTGGGTTTAGGGACACAGTCTCGGGGGGGAGGGGGCGTGGGTGGTGGGTTTAGGGACACAGTCTTGGGGGGGTGGGGGCGTGGGTGTGAGATTAGGGACACAGTCTCGATGGAGGTGGGGGCCTGTGTGGTGCGTTTAGGGACACAGTCTCGGAGGCGTGGGGGCGTGGGTGGTGTATTTAGGGACATAGTCTCGGGGCGGTGGGGGCATGGGTGGTGGGTTTAGGGATACATTCCCGTGGGGTCTGGGAGTTTGGGTGGTGGGTTAAGGGTCACAGTCCCGAGGGGGGTGGGACGTGGGTGGAGGTTTTATGGACACAGTCTCGGGGGTTGGAGGCGTGGGTGGTTCTTTTAGGGACACAGTATCGGGTGGGTGGTGGCGTGGGTGGTGGGTTTATGGACAGAGTCTCGGGCGGTGGAAACGTGGGTGGTGGGTTTAGGGACAAAGTCTCGGAGGGGGTGGGGGCATGGGTGGTGGGTTTAGGGACACAGTCTCGGGGGCGGCGTGGGTGGTGGGTTTTGGGGCACAGTTTTGGGTAGGTGGGGGCGTGGGTGGTTTGTTTAGGGACACAGTCTCGGAGGCGTGGGGGCGTGGGTGGTGTATTTAGTGACACAGTCTCGGGGGGGTGGGGGCGTGGGTGGTGGGTTTAGGGACACAGTCTCGGGGGCGGTGGGGGCGTGGTTGCTGTGTTTAGGGACACAGTCTCGGGGGGGTGGTGTCATGGGCGGTGGGTTTTCTGACACAGTCTCGGGGGGGTGGGGGCGTGGTTGGTGTATTTAGGGACACAGTCTCAGTGGGGTGGGGGCGTGGGTGGTGGGTTTTAGGACACAGTATCGGGGGCGTGGGGGTGTGGGTCGTGGGTTTAGGGACACAGTCTCGGGGGTGTGGGGGCGTGGGTGGTGGGTTTAGGGACACAGTCTCGGGGGATTTGGGTGCGCCGGTGGTGGGTTTAGTGACACAGTCGTGGGCGGGTGGGGGCGTGGGTGGTGGGTTTAGTGACACAGTCTCGGGGAGTGGGGGCGTGGGTGGTGGGTTTAAGGTCACAGTCCCGGGGGCGGTGGGGGCGTGGGTGGTGGGTTTAATGACACAGTCTCGGGGGTGTGGGGGTGTGGGTTGTCGGTTTAGGGACACAGTCTCGGGGGGGTGGGGGCGTGGGTGGTGGGTTTAGGGACACAGTCTCGGGGGGGTGGTGTCATGGGTGGTGGGTTTTCTGACACAGTCTCGGGGGGGTGGGGGCGTGGGTGGTGGGTTTAGGGACACAGTCTCAGAGGGGTGGGGGCGTGGGTGGTGGGTTTAGGGACACAGTATCGGGGGGGTGGGGGCGTGGTGCGTGGGTTTAGGGACACAGTCTCGGGGTGGGGCCGTGGGTGGTGGGTTTAGGGACATGGTCTCGGCGGGGTGGGGGCGTGGGTGGTGGGATTATGGACACAGTGTCGGGAGGTGGGGCCGCGGGTGGTGGGTTTAGGGACAAAGTCTCGGGGGGGTGGGGGCATGTGTGGTGGGTTTAGGGACACAGTCTCGGGCGGGTGGGGGCATGGGTGGTGGGTTTCGGGTCACAGTCTCGTGGGGGTGGGGGGCGTGGTGTTGGGTTTAGGGACACAGTTTCGGAGAGTTGGGTGCGTGGGTGGTTTGTTTAGGGACACAGTTTCGGGTGGGTGGGGGCGTGGGTGGTGTGTTTAGAGACACGGTCTTGGCGGGATGGGGGCGTGCGTGGTGAGTTTAGGGACGCAGTATCGGGTGGTGGGGCGTGGGTGGTGGGTTTAGGGACACAGTCTCGGGGGGGTGGGGGCGTGGGTGGTGGGTTTAGGGAAACAATCTCGGGGGGTTGGGCGCACCGGTGGTGGGTTTATTGACACAGTTGCTGGCGGGTGGGGGCGTGGGTGGTGGGTTTAGTGACACAGTCTCGGGGGCGGTGGGGGCATGGTTGCTGGGTTTAGGGACACAGTCTAGGGGGGGTGGTGTCATGGGTGGTGGGATTTCTGACACAGTCTCGGGGGTGTGGGGGCGTGTTTGGTGTATTTAGGGACACAGTCTCAGAGGGGTGGGGGCGTGGGCGGTGGGTTTAAGGACACAGTCTCGGGGTTGTGGGGGTGTGGGTGGTGGGTTTAGGGACACAGTCTCGGGGGAATTGGGCGCGCCGGTGGTGGGTTTAGTGACACAGTCGCGGGCGGGTGGGGGCGTGGGTGGTGGGTTTAGTGACACAGTCTTGGGGGGGTGGGGGCGTGGGTGGTGGGTTTAAGGACACAGTCTCGGGGGCGGTGGGGGCGTAGTTCCTGGGTTTAGGGACACAGTCTCGGGGGGGTGGTGTCAAGGGTGGTGGGTTTTCTGACACAGTCTCGGGGGGGTGGGGGCGTGGGTGGTGGGTTTAGGGACACAGTCTCAGAGGGGTGGGGTGTGGGTGGTTGGTTTAGGGACACAGTCTCGGGGGGTGTGTGCGTGGGTGGTGGTTTTAGGGACACAGTATCGGGGGGTGGGGGCGTGGGTCGTGGGTTTAGGGACACAGTATCGGGGGTGTGGGGTCATGGGTTGTGGGTTTAGGGACACAGTCACGGGGGGGTGGGGGCATGGTTGGTGGGTTTATGGACACAGTGTCGGGTGGTGGGGCCGTGGGTGGTGGGTTTTGGGACAAACACTCGGGGGGGGTGGGGGCGTGTGTGGTGGGTTTAGGTACACAGTCTCTGGCGGGTGGGGGCATGGGTTTTGGCTTTCGGGTCACAGTCTCGGGGGGTTGGGGGCGTGGGTGGTGGGTTTAGGGACACAGTCTTGGGGAGTTGGGTGCGTGGGTGGTCGGTTTAGGGACACAGTCTCGGAGGGGGTGGGGGCGTGGTTGGTGGGTTTAGGGACATAGTCTTGAAGGGTTTGGGGCGTAGATGTTACGTTTAGGGACAGAGTCTCGGGGGGTGGGGGAGTGGGTGGTGGTTTTTGAGACAGAGTCTCAGGGGGGTGGGGGCGTGGGTGGTGGGTTTAGGGACACAGGTTCGGGGGGCTGGGCTCGTGGGTGGTGGGTTTAAGAACACAGTCTTGGGGGGGTGGGGGCGTGGGTGTGGGTTTAGGGGCACAGTCTCGAGGGAGGTGGGTGCGTGTGTGGTGGGTTTAGGGACACAGTCTCGGAGGCGTGGGTGCATGGGTGGTGGGTTTAGGGACACAGTCTCGGGGTTGTGGGGGCGTGGGTGGTGGGTTTATGGACAGAGTCTCGGGCGGTGGAAACGTGGGTGGTGGGTTTAGGGACAAAGTCTCGGAGGGGGTGGGGGCATGGGTGGTGGGTTTAGGGACACAGTCTCGGGGGCGGCGTGGGTGGTGGGTTTTGGGGCACAGTTTTGGGTAGGTGGGGGCGTGGGTGGTTTGTTTAGGGACACAGTCTCGGAGGCGTGGGGGCGTGGGTGGTGTATTTAGTGACACAGTCTCGGGGGGGTGGGGGCGTGGGTGGTGGGTTTAGGGACACAGTCTCGGGGGCGGTGGGGGCGTGGTTGCTGTGTTTAGGGACACAGTCTCGGGGGGGTGGTGTCATGGGCGGTGGGTTTTCTGACACAGTCTCGGGGGGGTGGGGGCGTGGTTGGTGTATTTAGGGACACAGTCTCAGTGGGGTGGGGGCGTGGGTGGTGGGTTTTAGGACACAGTATCGGGGGCGTGGGGGTGTGGGTCGTGGATTTAGGGACACAGTCTCGGGGGTGTGGGGGCGTGGGTGGTGGGTTTAGGGACACAGTCTCGGGGGATTTGGGTGCGCCGGTGGTGGGTTTAGTGACACAGTCGTGGGCGGGTGGGGGCGTGGGTGGTGGGTTTAGTGACACAGTCTCGGGGAGTGGGGGCGTGGGTGGTGGGTTTAAGGTCACAGTCCCGGGGGCGGTGGGGGCGTGGGTGGTGGGTTTAATGACACAGTCTCGGGGGTGTGGGGGTGTGGGTTGTCGGTTTAGGGACACAGTCTCGGGGGGGTGGGGGCGTGGGTGGTGGGTTTAGGGACACAGTCTCGGGGGGGTGGTGTCATGGGTGGTGGGTTTTCTGACACAGTCTCGGGGGGGTGGGGGCGTGGGTGGTGGGTTTAGGGACACAGTCTCAGAGGGGTGGGGGCGTGGGTGGTGGGTTTAGGGACACAGTATCGGGGGGGTGGGGGCGTGGTGCGTGGGTTTAGGGACACAGTCTCGGGGTGGGGCCGTGGGTGGTGGGTTTAGGGACACGGTCTCGGCGGGGTGGGGGCGTGGGTGGTGGGATTATGGACACAGTGTCGGGAGGTGGGGCCGCGGGTGGTGGGTTTAGGGACAAAGTCTCGGGGGGGTGGGGGCATGTGTGGTGGGTTTAGGGACACAGTCTCGGGCGGGTGGGGGCATGGGTGGTGGGTTTCGGGTCACAGTCTCGTGGGGGTGGGGGCGTGGGTGTTGGGTTTAGGGACACAGTTTCGGAGAGTTGGGTGCGTGGGTGGTTTGTTTAGGGACACAGTTTCGGGTGGGTGGGGGCGTGGGTGGTGTGTTTAGAGACACGGTCTTGGCGGGATGGGGGCGTGCGTGGTGAGTTTAGGGACGCAGTATCGGGTGGTGGGGCGTGGGTGGTGGGTTTAGGGACACAGTCTCGGGGGGGTGGGGGCGTGGGTGGTGGGTTTAGGGAAACAATCTCGGGGGGTTGGGCGCACCGGTGGTGGGTTTATTGACACAGTTGCTGGCGGGTGGGGGCGTGGGTGGTGGGTTTAGTGACACAGTCTCGGGGGCGGTGGGGGCATGGTTGCTGGGTTTAGGGACACAGTCTCGGGGGGGTGGTGTCATGGGTGGTGGGATTTCTGACACAGTCTCGGGGGTGTGGGGGCGTGTTTGGTGTATTTAGGGACACAGTCTCAGAGGGGTGGGGGCGTGGGCGGTGGGTTTAAGGACACAGTCTCGGGGTTGTGGGGGTGTGGGTGGTGGGTTTAGGGACACAGTCTCGGGGGAATTGGGCGCGCCGGTGGTGGGTTTAGTGACACAGTCGCGGGCGGGTGGGGGCGTGGGTGGTGGGTTTAGTGACACAGTCTTGGGGGGGTGGGGGCGTGGGTGGTGGGTTTAAGGACACAGTCTCGGGGGCGGTGGGGGCGTAGTTCCTGGGTTTAGGGACACAGTCTCGGGGGGGTGGTGTCAAGGGTGGTGGGTTTTCTGACACAGTCTCGGGGGGGTGGGGGCGTGGGTGGTGGGTTTAGGGACACAGTCTCAGAGGGGTGGGGTGTGGGTGGTTGGTTTAGGGACACAGTCTCGGGGGGTGTGTGCGTGGGTGGTGGTTTTAGGGACACAGTATCGGGGGGTGGGGGCGTGGGTCGTGGGTTTAGGGACACAGTATCGGGGGTGTGGGGTCATGGGTTGTGGGTTTAGGGACACAGTCACGGGGGGGTGGGGGCATGGTTGGTGGGTTTATGGACACAGTGTCGGGTGGTGGGGCCGTGGGTGGTGGGTTTTGGGACAAACACTCGGGGGGGGTGGGGGCGTGTGTGGTGGGTTTAGGTACACAGTCTCTGGCGGGTGGGGGCATGGGTTTTGGCTTTCGGGTCACAGTCTCGGGGGGTTGGGGGCGTGGGTGGTGGGTTTAGGGACACAGTCTTGGGGAGTTGGGTGCGTGGGTGGTCGGTTTAGGGACACAGTCTCGGAGGGGGTGGGGGCGTGGTTGGTGGGTTTAGGGACATAGTCTTGAAGGGTTTGGGGCGTAGATGTTACGTTTAGGGACAGAGTCTCGGGGGGTGGGGGAGTGGGTGGTGGTTTTTGAGACAGAGTCTCAGGGGGGTGGGGGCGTGGGTGGTGGGTTTAGGGACACAGGTTCGGGGGGCTGGGCTCGTGGGTGGTGGGTTTAAGAACACAGTCTTGGGGGGGTGGGGGCGTGGGTGTGGGTTTAGGGGCACAGTCTCGAGGGAGGTGGGTGCGTGTGTGGTGGGTTTAGGGACACAGTCTCGGAGGCGTGGGTGCATGGGTGGTGGGTTTAGGGACACAGTCTCGGGGGTGTGGGGGCGTGGGTGGTGTGTTTAGGGACACAGCCTCGGGGCGGTGGGGGCATGGGTGGTGGGTTTAGGGACACAGTCCCGTGGGATCTGGGGGCTTGGGTTGTGGGTTAAGGGTCACAGTCACGGCGGGGGTGTGACGTGGGTGGAGGGTTTAGGGACACAGTCTCGGGTGTTGGGGGCGTGGGTGGTTGTTTTAGGGACACAGTTTCGTGGGGGGTGGGGGCGTTGTGTGTTTAGGGACATTGTCTCGGGGGTGGGGGGGTGGGTTTAAGGACATAGTCTCGGAGGTCTGGGTGCGTGGTGTGTTTAGGGATATAGTCTCGGGGGGTTGGGGGGCGTGGGTGAGTGGTGGTTTTATGGACATTGTCTCGGGGGGGTGGGTGGTGGGTTTAGGGACATAGTCTGGGGGGGTGGGTGGTGGTTTTAGGGACATAGTCGCGGGGGGGTTGGGTGCGTGGGTTGTGGGTTGAGGGACACAGTCTCCGGGGGATGGGGACGTGGGTGGTGAGCTTACCGACACATTCTCCGGGTGGGGGGTGGGGACGTGGGTGGTGGGTTTATGGAAACAGTCTCAGGGTGTTTGGGGGCGTGGGTGGTGGGTTTAGGGACACAGTATCGGGGAGTTGGGACCATGGGTGGTGGGTTTAGGGACAAAGTCTCAGGGTGGGTGCAGACGTGGGTGGTTGGTTTATGTACAAATTCTCGGGGGGGTGGGGGCGTGGGCGGTGGGTTTAGTCACAATGTCTCAGGGGGTGGACGCTTGGGTGGTGGGTTTAGAGACACAGACTCGGGCAGGTGGGGTCGTGGGTGGTGGGTTTAGTGACACAGTCACGGGCGGGTGGGGACGAGGGTGGTGGGTTTACGGACACAGTCTCGGGTGGGTAGGGGCGTGTGTGGTGGGTTTAGGGACACAGTCTCGGGGGCGGTGGGGGCGTGGTTGCTGGGTTTAGGGACACAGTCTCGGGGTGTGGTGTCATGGGTGGTGGGTTTTCTGACACAGTCTCGGGGCGGTGGGGGCGTGGGTGGTGGGTTTAGGGACACAGTCTCAGAGAGGTGGGGCATGGGTGGTGGGTTTAGCTACACAGTCGGGGGGGTGGGCGCATGGGTGGTGGTTTTAGGGACACAGTATCGGGGGTGTGGGGTCGTGGGTCGTGGGTTTAGGGACACAGTCTCGGGGATGGGGCCGTGGGTGGTGGATTTAGGGACACAGTCACGGGTTGGGTGTGGGCGTGGGTGGTGGGTTTATGGACACAGTGACGGGGGGTGGGGGTGTGGTTGGTGGGTTTAGGGACACAGTCTCGAGGTGGCTGGGGCGTAGATGGTACGTTTATGGACAGAGTCTCGGGGGGTGGGGGAGTGGGTGGTGGTTTTTGAGACACAGTCTCAGGGGGGTGGGGGCGTGTGTGGTGCGTTTAGTGACACAGTCTCGGGGAGGTTGGGGCATGGGTTGTGGGTTTAGGGACACAGTCTCGGGGGGGTGGGTTCGTGGGTGGTGGGTTTAGGAACACAGTCTTGGGGGGGTGGGGGCGTGGGTGTGGGTTTAGGGACACAGTCTCGAGGGAGGTGGGGGCGTGTGTGGTGGGTTTAGGGACACAGTCTCAGAGGCGTGCGGGCATGGGTGGTGGGTTTAGGGACACAGTCTCGGGGCGGTGGGTGCATGGGTGGTGGGTTTAGGGACACAGTCCCGTGGGGTCTGGGTGCTTGGATGGTGGGTTAAGGGTCACAGTCCCGGCGGGGGTGGGACGTGGGTGGAGGATTTAGGGACACAGTCTCGGTGGGGTGGGGGCGTGGGTGGTTGTTTTAGGGACACAGCTTCGTGGGGGGTGGGGGCGTGGTGTGTTTAGGGACACTGTCTCGGGGGTGTGGGTTGTGGGTTTAGGGACATAGTCTCGGAGGTCTGGGTGCGTGGTGTGTTTAGCGAGATGGTCTCGGGGGGGTTGGGGGCGTGGGTGAGCGGTGGGATAATGGACATAGTCTCGGGGGGGTGGGTGGTGGGTTTAGGGACATAGTCTGGGGGAGTGGGTGGTGTTTTTAGGGACATAGTCTCGGGGGGGTTGGGTGCGTGGGTTGTGGGTTGAGGGACACAGTCTCCAGGGGGTGGGAGTGTGGGTGGTGAGTTTAGGGACACAGTCTCCGGGGGTTTGGGGGCGTGGGTGCTGGGTTTATGGAAACATTCTCTGGGTGTTTGGGGGCGTGGGTGGTGGGTTTAGGGACACAGTCTCGGGGGGTGACCGTGTGGGTGATGGGTTTAGGGACACAGTATCGGGGGGGTGGGGCCGTGTGTCGTGGGTTTAGTGACACAGTCTCGGGGGGATAGGGGCGTGGGTGGTGGGTTTATGGACACAGTCTTGGGGGGTGGGGCCGTGGGTGGAGGGTTTAGGGATAAAGTCTCGGAGGGGTGGGGGCATGGGTGGTAGGTTTAGGGACACAGTCTCGGGGGTGTGGGGGCGTGGGTGGTGGGTTTTGGGGCACATTTTCGGGTGGGTGGGGGCGTGGGTGGTGGGTTTAGGGACACAGTCTCGGGGGTGTGAGGGTGTTGGTGGTGGGTTTAGGGACACAATCGCAGGGGGGTGGGCGCGCCGGTGGTGGGTTTATTGACACAGTCGCGGGCGGGTGGGGGCGTGGGTGGTGGGTTTAGGGACACAGTCTCGGGGGTGTGGGGGCGTTGGTGGTGGGTTTAGGGACACAATCGCGGGGGGTTGGGCGCGCCGTTTGTTGGTTTATTGACACAGTCGCGGGCGGGTGGGGGCGTGGGTGGTGGGTTTAGTGACACAGTCTCGGGGGTGTGGGGGCGTTGGTGGTGGGTTTAGGGACACAATTGCGGGGGGTTGGGCGCGCCGGTGGTGGGTTTATTGACACAGTCACGGGCGGGTGGGGGCGTGGGTGGTGGGTTTAGGGACACAGTCTCGGGTGGGTAGGGGCGTGGGTGGTGGGTTTAGGGACACAGTCTCGGGGGCGGTGGGGGGCGTGGTTGCTGGGTTTAGGGACACAGTCTCGGGGTGTGGTGTCATGGGTAGTGGGTTTTCTGACACAGTCTCAGGGCGGTGGGGGCATGGGTGGTGGGTTTAGGGACACAGTCTCAGAGAGGTGGGGCATGGGTGGTGGGTTTAGGGACACAGTCAGGGGGGGTGGGCGCATGGGTGGTGGTTTTAGGGACACAGTATCGGGTGTGTGGGGTCGTGGGTTGTGGGTTTAGGGACACAGTCTCGGTGTTGGGGCCTTGGGTGGTGGGTTTAGGGACACAGTCACGGGTTGGGTGTGGGCGTGGGTGGTGGGTTTATGGACACAGTGACGGGGGGTGGGGGTGTGGTTGGTGGGTTTAGGGACACAGTCTCGAGGAGGTTGGGGCTTAGATGGTACGTTTATGGACAGAGTCTCGGGGGGTGGGGGAATGGGTGGTGGTTTTTGAGACACAGTCTCAGGGGGGTGGGGGCGTGTGTGGTGGGTTTAGTGACACAGTCTCGGGGAGGTTGGGGCGTGGGTTGTGGGTTTAGGGACACAGTCTCGAGGGGGGTGGGTTCGTGGGTGGTGGGTTTAGGAACACAGTCTTGGGGGGGTGGGGGTGTGGGTGTGGGTTTAGGGACACAGTCTCGAGGGAGGTGGGGGCGTGTGTGGTGGGTTTAGGGACACAGTCTCGGAGGCGTGCGGGCATGGGTGGTGGGTTTAGGGACACAGTCTCGGGGCGGTGGGTGCATGGGTGGTGGGTTTAGGGACACAGTCCCGTGGGGTCTGGGTGCTTGGATGGTGGGTAAAGGGTCACAGTCCCGGCGGGGGTGGGACATGGGTGGAGGATTTTGGGACACAGTCTCGGTGGGGTGGGGGTGTGGGTGGTTGTTTTAGGGACACAGCTTCGTGGGGGGTGGGGGCGTGGTGTGTTTAGGGACACTGTCTCGGGGGTGTGGGTTGTGGGTTTAGGGACATAGTCTCGGAGGTCTGGGTGCGTGGTGTGTTTAGCGAGATGGTCTCGGGGGGGTTGGGGGGCGTGGGTGAGCGGTGGGATAATGGACATAGTCTCAGGGGGGGTGGGTGGTGGGTTTAGGGACATAGTCTGGGGGAGTGGGTGGTGTTTTTAGGGACATAGTCTCGGGGGGGTTGGGTGCGTGGGTTGTGGGTTGAGGGACACAGTCTCCGGCGGGTGGGAGCGTGGGTGGTGAGTTTAGGGACACAGTCTCCGGGGGTTTGGGGGCGTGGGTGCTGGGTTTATGGAAACATTCTCTGGGTGTTTGGGGGCGTGGGTGATGGGTTTAGGGACACAGTATCGGGGGGTGGGGCCGTGTGTCGTGGGTTTAGTGACACAGTCTCGGGGGGATAGGGGCGTGGGTGGTGGGTTTATGGACACAGTCTTGGGGGGTGGGGCCGTGGGTGGAGGGTTTAGGGATAAAGTCTCGGCGGGGTGGGGGCATGGGTGGTACATTTAGGGACACAGTCACGGGGGTGTGGGGGCGTGGGTGGTGGGATTTGGGGCACATTTTCGGGTGGGTGGGGGCATGGGTGGTGGGTTTAGGGACACAGTCTCGGGGGTGTGAGGGTGTTGGTGGTGGGTTTAGGGACACAATCGCAGGGGGGTGGGCGTGCCAGTGGTGGGTTTATTGACACAGTCATGGGCGGGTGGGGGCGTGGGTGGTGGGTTTAGGGACACAGTCTCGGGGGTGTGGGGGCGTTGGTGGTGGGTTTAGGGACACAATTGCGGGGGGTTGGGCATGCCGTTTGTGGGTTTATTGACACAGTCGCGGGCGGGTGGGGGCGTGGGTGGTGGGTTTAGTGACACAGTCTCGGGGCGGTGGAAGCATGGTTGCTGGGTTTAGGGACACAGTCTCGGGGGGGTGGTGTCATGGGTGGTGGGTTTTCTGACACAGTCTCGGGGGGTGGGGGCGTGGGTGGTGGGTTTAGGGACACAGACTCGGGGGTGTGGGGGCATTGGTGGTGGGTTTAGGGACACAATCGCGGGGGGTTGGGCGCGCCGGTGGTGGGTTTATTGACACAGTCGCGGGCGGGTGGGGGCGTGGGTGGTGGGTTTAGGGACACCGTCTCGGGGGTGTGGGGGCATTGGTGGCGGGTTTAGGGACACAATCGCGGGGGGTTGGGCGCGCCGTTTGTGGGTTTATTGACACAGTCGCGGGCGGGTGGGGGCGTGGGTTGTGGTTTAGTGACACAGTCTCGGGCGCGGTGGAAGCATGGTTGCTGGGTTTAGGGACACAGTCTCGGGGGGGTGGTGTCATGGGTGGTGGGTTTTCTGACACAGTCTCGGGGGGGTGGGGGCGTGGATCGTGTATTTAGGGACACAGTATCAGAGGGGTGGGGGCGTGGGTGGTGGTTTTAGGGACACAGTATCGGGGGCGTGGGGGTGTGGGTCGTGGGTTTAGGGACACAGTCTCGGGGGTGTGGGGGCGTGGGTGGTGGGTTTAGGGACACAGTCTCGGGGATTTGGGCGCGCCGGTGGTGGGTTTAGTGACACAGTCGCGGGCGGGTTGGGGCGTGGGTGGTGGGTTTAGTGACACCGTATCGGGGAGGTGGGGGCGTGGGTGGTGGGTTTGGGGACACAGTCTCGGGGTGGTTGGGGCTTGGGTTCTGGGTTTAGGGACAAAGTCTCGGGGGGGTGGGGGCGTGGGTGTGAGATTAGGGACACAGTCTCGATGGAGGTGGGGGCGTGTGTGGTGGGTTTAGGGACACAGTCTTGGGGGGGTGGGGGCGTGGGTGTGAGATTAGGGACACAGTCTCGATGGAGGTGGGGGCGTGTGTGGTGGGTTTAGGGACACAGTCTTGGAGGCGTGGGGGCGTGGGTGGTGTATTTAGGGACACAGTCTCGGGGCAGTGGGGGCATGGGTGGTGGGTTTAGGGATACATTCCCGTGGGGTCTGGAGGTTTGGGTGGTGGGTTAAGGGTCACAGTCCCGAGGGGGGTGGGACGTGGGTGGAGGTTTTATGGACACAGTCTCGGTGGGGGGGGTCGTGGGTGGTTCTTTTAGGGACACAGTCTCGGGGGGGTTGGGGCGTGGGTGGTTGTTTTAGGGACACAGTATCGGGTGGGTGGTAGCGTGGGTGGTGGGTTTATGGACAGATTCTCGGGCGGTGGAAACGTGGGTGGTGGGTTTAGGGACAAAGTCTCGGAGGGGGTGGGGGCATGGGTGGTGGCTTTAGGGCGACAGTCTCGGGGGGGGCGTGGGTGGTGGGTTTAGGGACACAATCTCGGGGGGTTGGGCGCGCCAGTGGTGGGTTTATTGACACAGTCGCGGGCGGGTGGGTGCGTGGGTGGTGGGTTTAGTGACACAGTCTCGGGGGGGGTGGGGGCGTGGGTGGTGGGTTTAGGGACACAGTTTCGGGGGCGGTGGGGGCGTGGTTTCTGGGTTTAGGGACACAGACTCAGGCGGGTGGTGCCATGGGTGGTGGGTTTTCTGACACAGTCTCGGGGGGTTGGGGGCGTGGGTGGTGGGTTTAGGGACACAGTCTCGGGGTTGTGGGGGCGTGGGTGGTGGGTTTAGGGACACAGTCTCGGGGGGGTGGGGGCGTGGGTGGTGGGTTTAGGGACAAAGTCTCGGAGGGGGTGGGGGCATGGGTGGTGGGTTTAGGGACACAGTCTCGGGGGCGGCGTGGGTGGTGGGTTTTGGGGCACAGTTTTGGGTAGGTGGGGGCGTGGGTGGTTTGTTTAGGGACACAGTCTCGGAGGCGTGGGGGCGTGGGTGGTGTATTTAGTGACACAGTCTCGGGGGGGTGGGGGCGTGGGTGGTGGGTTTAGGGACACAGTCTCGGGGGCGGTGGGGGCGTGGTTGCTGTGTTTAGGGACACAGTCTCGGGGGGGTGGTGTCATGGGCGGTGGGTTTTCTGACACAGTCTCGGGGGGGTGGGGGCGTGGTTGGTGTATTTAGGGACACAGTCTCAGTGGGGTGGGGGCGTGGGTGGTGGGTTTTAGGACACAGTATCGGGGGCGTGGGGGTGTGGGTCGTGGGTTTAGGGACACAGTCTCGGGGGTGTGGGGGCGTGGGTGGTGGGTTTAGGGACACAGTCTCGGGGGATTTGGGTGCGCCGGTGGTGGGTTTAGTGACACAGTCGTGGGCGGGTGGGGGCGTGGGTGGTGGGTTTAGTGACACAGTCTCGGGGAGTGGGGGCGTGGGTGGTGGGTTTAAGGTCACAGTCCCGGGGGCGGTGGGGGCGTGGGTGGTGGGTTTAATGACACAGTCTCGGGGGTGTGGGGGTGTGGGTTGTCGGTTTAGGGACACAGTCTCGGGGGGGTGGGGGCGTGGGTGGTGGGTTTAGGGACACAGTCTCGGGGGGGTGGTGTCATGGGTGGTGGGTTTTCTGACACAGTCTCGGGGGGGTGGGGGCGTGGGTGGTGGGTTTAGGGACACAGTCTCAGAGGGGTGGGGGCGTGGGTGGTGGGTTTAGGGACACAGTATCGGGGGGGTGGGGGCGTGGTGCGTGGGTTTAGGGACACAGTCTCGGGGTGGGGCCGTGGGTGGTGGGTTTAGGGACACGGTCTCGGCGGGGTGGGGGCGTGGGTGGTGGGATTATGGACACAGTGTCGGGAGGTGGGGCCGCGGGTGGTGGGTTTAGGGACAAAGTCTCGGGGGGGTGGGGGCATGTGTGGTGGGTTTAGGGACACAGTCTCGGGCGGGTGGGGGCATGGGTGGTGGGTTTCGGGTCACAGTCTCGTGGGGGTGGGGGCGTGGGTGTTGGGTTTAGGGACACAGTTTCGGAGAGTTGGGTGCGTGGGTGGTTTGTTTAGGGACACAGTTTCGGGTGGGTGGGGGCGTGGGTGGTGTGTTTAGAGACACGGTCTTGGCGGGATGGGGGCGTGCGTGGTGAGTTTAGGGACGCAGTATCGGGTGGTGGGGCGTGGGTGGTGGGTTTAGGGACACAGTCTCGGGGGGGTGGGGGCGTGGGTGGTGGGTTTAGGGAAACAATCTCGGGGGGTTGGGCGCACCGGTGGTGGGTTTATTGACACAGTTGCTGGCGGGTGGGGGCGTGGGTGGTGGGTTTAGTGACACAGTCTCGGGGGCGGTGGGGGCATGGTTGCTGGGTTTAGGGACACAGTCTCGGGGGGGTGGTGTCATGGGTGGTGGGATTTCTGACACAGTCTCGGGGGTGTGGGGGCGTGTTTGGTGTATTTAGGGACACAGTCTCAGAGGGGTGGGGGCGTGGGCGGTGGGTTTAAGGACACAGTCTCGGGGTTGTGGGGGTGTGGGTGGTGGGTTTAGGGACACAGTCTCGGGGGAATTGGGCGCGCCGGTGGTGGGTTTAGTGACACAGTCGCGGGCGGGTGGGGGCGTGGGTGGTGGGTTTAGTGACACAGTCTTGGGGGGGTGGGGGCGTGGGTGGTGGGTTTAAGGACACAGTCTCGGGGGCGGTGGGGGCGTAGTTCCTGGGTTTAGGGACACAGTCTCGGGGGGGTGGTGTCAAGGGTGGTGGGTTTTCTGACACAGTCTCGGGGGGGTGGGGGCGTGGGTGGTGGGTTTAGGGACACAGTCTCAGAGGGGTGGGGTGTGGGTGGTTGGTTTAGGGACACAGTCTCGGGGGGTGTGTGCGTGGGTGGTGGTTTTAGGGACACAGTATCGGGGGGTGGGGGCGTGGGTCGTGGGTTTAGGGACACAGTATCGGGGGTGTGGGGTCATGGGTTGTGGGTTTAGGGACACAGTCACGGGGGGGTGGGGGCATGGTTGGTGGGTTTATGGACACAGTGTCGGGTGGTGGGGCCGTGGGTGGTGGGTTTTGGGACAAACACTCGGGGGGGGTGGGGGCGTGTGTGGTGGGTTTAGGTACACAGTCTCTGGCGGGTGGGGGCATGGGTTTTGGCTTTCGGGTCACAGTCTCGGGGGGTTGGGGGCGTGGGTGGTGGGTTTAGGGACACAGTCTTGGGGAGTTGGGTGCGTGGGTGGTCGGTTTAGGGACACAGTCTCGGAGGGGGTGGGGGCGTGGTTGGTGGGTTTAGGGACATAGTCTTGAAGGGTTTGGGGCGTAGATGTTACGTTTAGGGACAGAGTCTCGGGGGGTGGGGGAGTGGGTGGTGGTTTTTGAGACAGAGTCTCAGGGGGGTGGGGGCGTGGGTGGTGGGTTTAGGGACACAGGTTCGGGGGGCTGGGCTCGTGGGTGGTGGGTTTAAGAACACAGTCTTGGGGGGGTGGGGGCGTGGGTGTGGGTTTAGGGGCACAGTCTCGAGGGAGGTGGGTGCGTGTGTGGTGGGTTTAGGGACACAGTCTCAGAGGCGTGGGGGCATGGGTGGTGGGTTTAGGGACACAGTCTCGGGGGTGTGGGGGCGTGGGTGGTGTGTTTAGGGACACAGCCTCGGGGCGGTGGGGGCATGGGTGGTGGGTTTAGGGACACAGTCCCGTGGGATCTGGGGGCTTGGGTTGTGGGTTAAGGGTCACAGTCACGGCGGGGGTGTGACGTGGGTGGAGGGTTTAGGGACACAGTCTCGGGTGTTGGGGGCGTGGGTGGTTGTTTTAGGGACACAGTTTCGTGGGGGGTGGGGGCGTTGTGTGTTTAGGGACATTGTCTCGGGGGTGGGGGGGTGGGTTTAAGGACATAGTCTCGGAGGTCTGGGTGCGTGGTGTGTTTAGGGATATAGTCTCGGGGGGTTGGGGGGCGTGGGTGAGTGGTGGTTTTATGGACATTGTCTCGGGGGGGTGGGTGGTGGGTTTAGGGACATAGTCTGGGGGGGTGGGTGGTGGTTTTAGGGACATAGTCGCGGGGGGGTTGGGTGCGTGGGTTGTGGGTTGAGGGACACAGTCTCCGGGGGATGGGGACGTGGGTGGTGAGCTTACCGACACATTCTCCGGGTGGGGGGTGGGGACGTGGGTGGTGGGTTTATGGAAACAGTCTCAGGGTGTTTGGGGGCGTGGGTGGTGGGTTTAGGGACACAGTATCGGGGAGTTGGGACCATGGGTGGTGGGTTTAGGGACAAAGTCTCAGGGTGGGTGCAGACGTGGGTGGTTGGTTTATGTACAAATTCTCGGGGGGGTGGGGGCGTGGGCGGTGGGTTTAGTCACAATGTCTCAGGGGGTGGACGCTTGGGTGGTGGGTTTAGAGACACAGACTCGGGCAGGTGGGGTCGTGGGTGGTGGGTTTAGTGACACAGTCACGGGCGGGTGGGGACGAGGGTGGTGGGTTTACGGACACAGTCTCGGGTGGGTAGGGGCGTGTGTGGTGGGTTTAGGGACACAGTCTCGGGGGCGGTGGGGGCGTGGTTGCTGGGTTTAGGGACACAGTCTCGGGGTGTGGTGTCATGGGTGGTGGGTTTTCTGACACAGTCTCGGGGCGGTGGGGGCGTGGGTGGTGGGTTTAGGGACACAGTCTCAGAGAGGTGGGGCATGGGTGGTGGGTTTAGCTACACAGTCGGGGGGGTGGGCGCATGGGTGGTGGTTTTAGGGACACAGTATCGGGGGTGTGGGGTCGTGGGTCGTGGGTTTAGGGACACAGTCTCGGGGATGGGGCCGTGGGTGGTGGATTTAGGGACACAGTCACGGGTTGGGTGTGGGCGTGGGTGGTGGGTTTATGGACACAGTGACGGGGGGTGGGGGTGTGGTTGGTGGGTTTAGGGACACAGTCTCGAGGTGGTTGGGGCGTAGATGGTACGTTTATGGACAGAGTCTCGGGGGGTGGGGGAGTGGGTGGTGGTTTTTGAGACACAGTCTCAGGGGGGTGGGGGCGTGTGTGGTGCGTTTAGTGACACAGTCTCGGGGAGGTTGGGGCATGGGTTGTGGGTTTAGGGACACAGTCTCGGGGGGGTGGGTTCGTGGGTGGTGGGTTTAGGAACACAGTCTTGGGGGGGTGGGGGCGTGGGTGTGGGTTTAGGGACACAGTCTCGAGGGAGGTGGGGGCGTGTGTGGTGGGTTTAGGGACACAGTCTCAGAGGCGTGCGGGCATGGGTGGTGGGTTTAGGGACACAGTCTCGGGGCGGTGGGTGCATGGGTGGTGGGTTTAGGGACACAGTCCCGTGGGGTCTGGGTGCTTGGATGGTGGGTTAAGGGTCACAGTCCCGGCGGGGGTGGGACGTGGGTGGAGGATTTAGGGACACAGTCTCGGTGGGGTGGGGGCGTGGGTGGTTGTTTTAGGGACACAGCTTCGTGGGGGGTGGGGGCGTGGTGTGTTTAGGGACACTGTCTCGGGGGTGTGGGTTGTGGGTTTAGGGACATAGTCTCGGAGGTCTGGGTGCGTGGTGTGTTTAGCGAGATGGTCTCGGGGGGGTTGGGGGCGTGGGTGAGCGGTGGGATAATGGACATAGTCTCGGGGGGGTGGGTGGTGGGTTTAGGGACATAGTCTGGGGGAGTGGGTGGTGTTTTTAGGGACATAGTCTCGGGGGGGTTGGGTGCGTGGGTTGTGGGTTGAGGGACACAGTCTCCAGGGGGTGGGAGTGTGGGTGGTGAGTTTAGGGACACAGTCTCCGGGGGTTTGGGGGCGTGGGTGCTGGGTTTATGGAAACATTCTCTGGGTGTTTGGGGGCGTGGGTGGTGGGTTTAGGGACACAGTCTCGGGGGGTGACCGTGTGGGTGATGGGTTTAGGGACACAGTATCGGGGGGGTGGGGCCGTGTGTCGTGGGTTTAGTGACACAGTCTCGGGGGGATAGGGGCGTGGGTGGTGGGTTTATGGACACAGTCTTGGGGGGTGGGGCCGTGGGTGGAGGGTTTAGGGATAAAGTCTCGGAGGGGTGGGGGCATGGGTGGTAGGTTTAGGGACACAGTCTCGGGGGTGTGGGGGCGTGGGTGGTGGGTTTTGGGGCACATTTTCGGGTGGGTGGGGGCGTGGGTGGTGGGTTTAGGGACACAGTCTCGGGGGTGTGAGGGTGTTGGTGGTGGGTTTAGGGACACAATCGCAGGGGGGTGGGCGCGCCGGTGGTGGGTTTATTGACACAGTCGCGGGCGGGTGGGGGCGTGGGTGGTGGGTTTAGGGACACAGTCTCGGGGGTGTGGGGGCGTTGGTGGTGGGTTTAGGGACACAATCGCGGGGGGTTGGGCGCGCCGTTTGTTGGTTTATTGACACAGTCGCGGGCGGGTGGGGGCGTGGGTGGTGGGTTTAGTGACACAGTCTCGGGGGTGTGGGGGCGTTGGTGGTGGGTTTAGGGACACAATTGCGGGGGGTTGGGCGCGCCGGTGGTGGGTTTATTGACACAGTCACGGGCGGGTGGGGGCGTGGGTGGTGGGTTTAGGGACACAGTCTCGGGTGGGTAGGGGCGTGGGTGGTGGGTTTAGGGACACAGTCTCGGGGGCGGTGGGGGCGTGGTTGCTGGGTTTAGGGACACAGTCTCGGGGTGTGGTGTCATGGGTAGTGGGTTTTCTGACACAGTCTCAGGGCGGTGGGGGCATGGGTGGTGGGTTTAGGGACACAGTCTCAGAGAGGTGGGGCATGGGTGGTGGGTTTAGGGACACAGTCAGGGGGGGTGGGCGCATGGGTGGTGGTTTTAGGGACACAGTATCGGGTGTGTGGGGTCGTGGGTTGTGGGTTTAGGGACACAGTCTCGGGGTTGGGGCCTTGGGTGGTGGGTTTAGGGACACAGTCACGGGTTGGGTGTGGGCGTGGGTGGTGGGTTTATGGACACAGTGACGGGGGGTGGGGGTGTGGTTGGTGGGTTTAGGGACACAGTCTCGAGGAGGTTGGGGCTTAGATGGTACGTTTATGGACAGAGTCTCGGGGGGTGGGGGAGTGGGTGGTGGTTTTTGAGACACAGTCTCAGGGGGGTGGGGGCGTGTGTGGTGGGTTTAGTGACACAGTCTCGGGGAGGTTGGGGCGTGGGTTGTGGGTTTAGGGACACAGTCTCGGGGGGTGGGTTCGTGGGTGGTGGGTTTAGGAACACAGTCTTGGGGGGGTGGGGGTGTGGGTGTGGGTTTAGGGACACAGTCTCGAGGGAGGTGGGGGCGTGTGTGGTGGGTTTAGGGACACAGTCTCGGAGGCGTGCGGGCATGGGTGGTGGGTTTAGGGACACAGTCTCGGGGCGGTGGGTGCATGGGTGGTGGGTTTAGGGACACAGTCCCGTGGGGTCTGGGTGCTTGGATGGTGGGTTAAGGGTCACAGTCCCGGCGGGGGTGGGACATGGGTGGAGGATTTTGGGACACAGTCTCGGTGGGGTGGGGGTGTGGGTGGTTGTTTTAGGGACACAGCTTCGTGGGGGGTGGGGGCGTGGTGTGTTTAGGGACACTGTCTCGGGGGTGTGGGTTGTGGGTTTAGGGACATAGTCTCGGAGGTCTGGGTGCGTGGTGTGTTTAGCGAGATGGTCTCGGGGGGGTTGGGGGGCGTGGGTGAGCGGTGGGATAATGGACATAGTCTCAGGGGGGGTGGGTGGTGGGTTTAGGGACATAGTCTGGGGGAGTGGGTGGTGTTTTTAGGGACATAGTCTCGGGGGGGTTGGGTGCGTGGGTTGTGGGTTGAGGGACACAGTCTCCGGCGGGTGGGAGCGTGGGTGGTGAGTTTAGGGACACAGTCTCCGGGGGTTTGGGGGCGTGGGTGCTGGGTTTATGGAAACATTCTCTGGGTGTTTGGGGGCGTGGGTGATGGGTTTAGGGACACAGTATCGGGGGGTGGGGCCGTGTGTCGTGGGTTTAGTGACACAGTCTCGGGGGGATAGGGGCGTGGGTGGTGGGTTTATGGACACAGTCTTGGGGGGTGGGGCCGTGGGTGGAGGGTTTAGGGATAAAGTCTCGGCGGGGTGGGGGCATGGGTGGTACGTTTAGGGACACAGTCACGGGGGTGTGGGGGCGTGGGTGGTGGGATTTGGGGCACATTTTCGGGTGGGTGGGGGCATGGGTGGTGGGTTTAGGGACACAGTCTCGGGGGTGTGAGGGTGTTGGTGGTGGGTTTAGGGACACAATCGCAGGGGGGTGGGCGTGCCGGTGGTGGGTTTATTGACACAGTCATGGGCGGGTGGGGGCGTGGGTGGTGGGTTTAGGGACACAGTCTCGGGGGTGTGGGGGCGTTGGTGGTGGGTTTAGGGACACAATTGCGGGGGGTTGGGCATGCCGTTTGTGGGTTTATTGACACAGTCGCGGGCGGGTGGGGGCGTGGGTGGTGGGTTTAGTGACACAGTCTCGGGGCGGTGGAAGCATGGTTGCTGGGTTTAGGGACACAGTCTCGGGGGGGTGGTGTCATGGGTGGTGGGTTTTCTGACACAGTCTCGGGGGGTGGGGGCGTGGGTGGTGGGTTTAGGGACACAGACTCGGGGGTGTGGGGGCATTGGTGGTGGGTTTAGGGACACAATCGCGGGGGGTTGGGCGCGCCGGTGGTGGGTTTATTGACACAGTCGCGGGCGGGTGGGGGCGTGGGTGGTGGGTTTAGGGACACCGTCTCGGGGGTGTGGGGGCATTGGTGGCGGGTTTAGGGACACAATCGCGGGGGGTTGGGCGCGCCGTTTGTGGGTTTATTGACACAGTCGCGGGCGGGTGGGGGCGTGGGTTGTGGGTTTAGTGACACAGTCTCGGGCGCGGTGGAAGCATGGTTGCTGGGTTTAGGGACACAGTCTCGGGGGGGTGGTGTCATGGGTGGTGGGTTTTCTGACACAGTCTCGGGGGGGTGGGGGCGTGGATCGTGTATTTAGGGACACAGTATCAGAGGGGTGGGGGCGTGGGTGGTGGTTTTAGGGACACAGTATCGGGGGCGTGGGGGTGTGGGTCGTGGGTTTAGGGACACAGTCTCGGGGGTGTGGGGGCGTGGGTGGTGGGTTTAGGGACACAGTCTCGGGGATTTGGGCGCGCCGGTGGTGGGTTTAGTGACACAGTCGCGGGCGGGTTGGGGCGTGGGTGGTGGGTTTAGTGACACCGTATCGGGGAGGTGGGGGCGTGGGTGGTGGGTTTGGGGACACAGTCTCGGGGTGGTTGGGGCTTGGGTTCTGGGTTTAGGGACAAAGTCTCGGGGGGGTGGGGGCGTGGGTGTGAGATTAGGGACACAGTCTCGATGGAGGTGGGGGCGTGTGTGGTGGGTTTAGGGACACCGTCTTGGGGGGGTGGGGGCGTGGGTGTGAGATTAGGGACACAGTCTCGATGGAGGTGGGGGCGTGTGTGGTGGGTTTAGGGACACAGTCTTGGAGGCGTGGGGGCGTGGGTGGTGTATTTAGGGACACAGTCTCGGGGCAGTGGGGGCATGGGTGGTGGGTTTAGGGATACATTCCCGTGGGGTCTGGAGGTTTGGGTGGTGGGTTAAGGGTCACAGTCCCGAGGGGGGTGGGACGTGGGTGGAGGTTTTATGGACACATTCTCGGTGGGGGGGGGGCGTGGGTGGTTCTTTTAGGGACACAGTCTCGGGGGGGTTGGGGCGTGGGTGGTTGTTTTAGGGACACAGTATCGGGTGGGTGGTAGCGTGGGTGGTGGGTTTATGGACAGATTCTCGGGCGGTGGAAACGTGGGTGGTGGGTTTAGGGACAAAGTCTCGGAGGGGGTGGGGGCATGGGTGGTGGCTTTAGGGAGACAGTCTCGGGGGGGGCGTGGGTGGTGGGTTTAGGGACACAATCTCGGGGGGTTGGGCGCGCCAGTGGTGGGTTTATTGACACAGTCGCGGGCGGGTGGGTGCGTGGGTGGTGGGTTTAGTGACACAGTCTCGGGGGGGTGGGGGCGTGGGTGGTGGGTTTAGGGACACAGTTTCGGGGGCGGTGGGGGCGTGGTTTCTGGGTTTAGGGTCACAGACTCAGGCGGGTGGTGCCATGGGTGGTGGGTTTTCTGACACAGTCTCGGGGGGTTGGGGGCGTGGGTGGTGGGTTCAGGGACACAGTCTCGGGGTTGTGGGGGCGTGGGTGGTGGGTTTAGGGACACAGTCTCGGGGGGGTGGGGGCGTGGGTGGTGGGTTTAGGGACACAGTCTCGGGGTTGGTGGGGGCGTGGTTTGCTGTGTTTAGGGACACAGTCTCGGGGGGGTGGTGTCATGGGTGGTGGGTTTTCTGACACAGTCTCGGGGGGGTGGGGGCGTGAGTGGTGGGTTTAGGGACACAGTCTCAGAGGGGTGGGGGCGTGTGTGGTGGGTTTAGGGATACAGTCTCGGGGGTGGGCGCGTGGGTGGTGGTTTTAGGGACACAGTATCGGAGTTGTGGGTGCGTGGTTCGTGGGTTTAGGGACACAGTCTCGGGGTGGGGCCGTGGGTGGTGGGTTTAGGGACACAGTCGCGCGGGGGTGGGGGCTTGGGTGGTGGGTTTATGGACACAGTGTCGGGAGGTGGGGCCGTGGGTGGTGGGTTTAGGGACAAAGTCTCGGGGCGGTGGAGGCGTGTGTGGTGGGTTTAGGGAGACAGTCTCGGGCGGGTGGGGGCATGGGTGGTGGGTTTCGGGTCACAGTTTCGTGGGGGTGGGGGCGTGGGTGGTGGGTTTAGGGACACAGTTTCGGTGAGGGTGGTGGTGGGTTCGTGGTTGGTGGGTTTAGGGACATAGTCTCGAGGGGGTTGTGGCGTAGATGATACGTTTAGGGACAGAGTCTCGGTGGGTGGGGGAGTGGGTGGTGGTTTTTCAGACACAGTCTCGGGGGGGTGGGGGCATGGGTGGTGGGGTTAGGGACACAGTCTCGGGGAGGTTGGGGCGTGGGTTGTGGGTTTTGGGACACTGTCTCGGGGGCGCGTGGGTGTTGGGTTTAGGGCCACAGTCTCGGGGGGTTTGGGGCTTGGGGTGAGGGTTTAGGGACACAGTCTCGGGGGCGAGGTGTCGTGGGTGGTGGGTTTAGGGACACAGTCTTGGGGGGGTGGGGGCGTGGGTGTGAGTTTAGGGACACAGTCTCGATGGAGGTGGGGGCGTGTGTGGTAGGTTTAGTGACACAGTCTCGGAGGCGTGGGGGCGTGGGTGGTGTATTTAGGGACACAGTCTCGGGGCGGTGGGGGCATGGGTGGTGGGTTTAGGGATACAGTCCCGTGGGGTCTGGGGGTTTGGGTGGTGGGTTAAGGGTCACAGTCCCGAGGGGGGTGGGACGTGGGTGGAGGTTTTATGGACAAAGTCTCGGGGGGGTGGGGGCGTGGGTGGTTCTTTTAGTGACACAGTCTCGGGGGGGGGTGGGGGCGTGGGTGGTTGTTTTAGGGACACAGTATCAGGTGGCTGGTGGAGTGGGTGGTGGGTTTATGGACACAGTCTCGGGCGGTGGAAACGTGGGTGGAGGGTTTAGGGACAAATTCTCGGGGGGGGTGGGGGCATGGGTGGTGGGTTTAGGGACACAGTCTCGGGGGGGTGGGTTGTGGGTTTAGGGACATAGTCTCGGTGGGTGGGTGGTGGGTTTAGGGACATAGTCTCGGAGGGGGGTGGGTGGTGGGTTTAGGGACATAGTCTCACGGGGTGTGGGTGTTGGGTTTAGGGACATAGTCTCGGTGGGGTGGGTGGTGGGTTTAGGGACATAGGATCGAGGGTTTGTGCGGTGGGTTTGGGACATAGTCTCGGTGGGTGGGTTTTGGGTTAAGGGACATAGTCTCGGAGGGGGGGGTGGTGAGTTTAGGGACATAGTCTCACAGGGTGTGGGTGTTGGGTTTAGGGACATAGTCTCGGGGGGGTGGGTGGTGGGTTTAGGGACATAGGATCGAGGGGTTGGGTGGTGGGTTTGGGACATAGTCTCGGTGGGTGGGTTGTTGGTTTAGGGAGAGAGTCTCGGAGGGGGGTGGGTGGTGTGTTTAGGGACATTGTCTAAATAGGTGTGGGTGTTGGGTTTAGGGACATAGTCTCGGAGGGGTCTGTGGTGGGTTGAGGGACATTGTCTCGGTGGGGTTGGGTGGTGGGTTTAGGGACATAGTCTCGGGGGAGTGGTTGGTGGGTTTAGGGACGTAGTCTCCAGGGTGTGTGGGTGTTTGTTTTAGCGATGTAGTCTCGGGGGTGTGGGTGGTGGGTTTAGGGACATAGTCTCACGGGGAGTTGTTGGCATGTTTAGGGAAATATTCTTGGGTGGGGTGGGTGGTGGGTTTAGGGTCATAGTCTCGGTGGAGTCGATGGTGGGTTTAGGGACGTAGACTCCGGGGGGAGTGGTTGTTTGGTATAGCGATGTAGTCTCGGGGGAGGTGCGTGGTGGGTTTAGGGTCATAGTCTCGGGGGGGTGGGGTGTGGGTTTAGGGACATAGTCTCGGAGGGGGGTGTGTGGTGTGTTTAGGGACATAGTCTCGGTGGGTGGGTTGTGGATTTAGGGACATAGTCTCGGAGGGGGGTGGGTGGTGTGTTTAGGGACATAGTCTCAAGGGGTTTGGGTGTTGGGTTTTGGGACATAGTCTCGGGGGGGTGGGCGGTGGGTTTAGGTACATAGTCTCGGGGGGTGAGTGGTGGGTTTAGGGACATATTCTTGGGGGAGTGGGTGGTGGGTTTAGGGATGTAGTCTCCGGGGTGTGTGGGTATTTGTTTTAGCGATGTAGTCTCGGGGGGGGGGGTGTGGTGGGATAAGTGTCATTGTCTCGGAGGGTGGGTGGTAAGTTTAGGGACATAGTCTCGGGTGGGGTGGATGGTGGGTTTAGGGACATTGTCTCTGTGGAGTGGGTGGTGGGTTTAGGGACGTTGTCTCCGGAGGGTGTGGGTGTTTGGTATAGTGACGTAGTCTCGGGGGGTGGGTCGGTGGTGGGTTTAGGGACATAGTCTCGGAGGGGGGAGGGTGGTGGGTTTAGTGACATAGTCTCGGAAGGGGGTGGGTGGTGGTTTTAGGGACATCGGATCGAGGGTTTGGGTGGTGGGTTTAGGGACATAGTCTCGGGGGGGTGGGTGGTGGGTTTAGGGACATAGTCTCGGGGGCATGGTTGGTGGGTTTAGGGATGTAGTCTCCGGGGTGTGTGGGTATTTGTTTTAGCGATGTAGTCTCGGGGGTGGGGTGTGTGGTGGGTTTAGTGACATAGTCTCGGAGGGTGGGTGGTGGGTTTAGGGGCAAAGTCTCGGTGAGTGGGTTGTGGGTTTAGGGACATAGTCTCGGGGGGGGTGGGTGGTGGGTTTAGGGACATAGTCTCGGTGGGTGGGTTGTGGGTTTAGGGACATAGTCTCGGAGCGGGGTGGGTGGTCTGTTTAGGGACATAGTCTCACGGGGTGTGGGTGGTGGGTTTAGGGACATAGTCTCGGGGGGGTGGGTGGTGGGTTTAGGGACATAGGATCGAGGGTTTGTGTGGTGGGTTTGGGACATAGTCTCGGTGGGTGGGTTTTGGGTTTAGGGACATAGTCTCGGAGGGGGATGGGTGGTGTGTTTAGGGACATAGTCTCACAGGGTGTGGGTTTTGGGTTTAGGGACATAGTCTCGGGGGGGTGGGTGGTGGGTTTAGGGAAATAGGATCGAGGGGTTGGGTGGTGGGTTTGGGACATAGTCTCAGTGGGTGGGTTGTTGTTTTAGGGACATAGTCTCAGAGGGGGGTGGGTGGTTTGTTTAGGGACATAGTCTCACGGGGTGTAGGTGTTGGGTTTAGGGGCATAGTCTCGGGGGGGTGGGTTTTGGGTTTAGGGACATAGGATCGAGGGGTTGGGTGGTGGGTTTGGGACATAGTCTCGGTGGGTGGGTTGTGGGTTTAGGGACATATTCTCGGGGGGGGTGGGTGGTGGGTTGAGGGACATAGTCTCGTTGTTGTTGGGTGGTAGGTTTAGGGACATAGTCTCGGGGGGCTGGGTGGTGTGTTTAGGGACATAATCTCGGGGGGGGCTAGGTGGTGGGTTTAGGGACATAGTCTCGGGGTGGTGAGTGGTGTGTTTAGAAACATTGTCTCAGGGGAGTGGTTGGTGGGTTTAGGGACGTAGTCTCCTGGGTGTGTGGGTGTTTGTTTTAGCGATGTAGTCTCGGGGCTGTGGTTGGTGTGTTTAGGGAAATAGTCTCGGGTGGGGTGGGTGGTGGGTTTAGGGACATAGTCACGGTGGAGTGGGTGGTGGGCTTAGGGAATTAGTCTCCGGGGGGTGTGGTTGTTTGGTATAGCGATGTAGTCTCGGGGGAGGTGCGTGATGGGTTTAGGGACGTAATCTCGGAGGGGTTTGGGTTTAGTGTTTAGAGACATAGTCATGGGGGGAGTGGGTGGAGGGCTTAGAGACATAGTCTTGGGTCAGTGGGTGGAGAGTTTATGGACATAGACTCGGGGGGCTGGGTGGTGGCTTTAGGGACATAGTCTCCGGGGGGTGGGAGGTGGGTTTAGGGACATAGTCTCGGGGGGGTGGGTGGTGGGTTTAGGGACTTAGTCTAGGGGGCCGTGGTTTGTGGGTTTAGGGACACAGACTTGAGGAGATGGGGGCGTGGGTGGTGGGTTTAGGGACACAGTCTCGGGGGTTGGGGGCGTGGGTGGTGTGTTTAGGGACACAGTCTCGGGAGGGTGGGGGCATGGGCCATGGGATAAGGGATACAGTCTCGTGGGGGTGTGGGCGTGGGTGGTGGGTTTAGGGATACAGTCTCAGGGTGCTGGGGGCGTGGGTGGTGGGTTTAGGAACACAGTTTTGGAGGGGTGGGTGCGTGTGTGGTGGGTTTCGGGACGCCTTCTTGGGAGGTGGGGGCGTGAGTGGTGGGTTTCGGGACGCCTTCTTGGGAGGTGGGGGCGTGAGTGGTGGGTTTAGTAACACAGTCTTGGCGTGGGTGTGAGCGTGGGAGGTGGGTTTAGGGACATAGTCTCGAGGTGGGTGTGGTGGGTTTAGGGACATAATCTCAAGCTGGACTGGGTGGTGGGTTTAGGGACATAGTCTCGGGGGGTGTGGGTGGTGGGTTTAGGGACATAGTCTCGGGGGGGTGGGTGGTGGGTTTAGGGACATATTCTCGGGGGCGTTGGTGGTGGCTTTATGGACATAATCTCGGGCGGGGGGGCTGGGTGGTGGGTTTAGGGACATAGTCTCGGGAGGGTGAGTGGTGGGTTTAGGAACATTGTCTCGGGGGAGTGGTTGGTGGGTTTAGGGACGTAGTCTCCTTGGTGTGTGGGTGTTTGTTTTTGCGATGTAGTCTCGGGGGTGTGGTTTGTGGGTTTAGGGACATAGTCTCACGGGGATTGGTTGGTGTGTTTAGGGAAATAGTCTCGGGTGGGGTGGGTGGTGGGTTTAGGGACATAGTCTCGGTGGAGTTGGGTGGTGAGTTTAGGGACGTAGTCTCCGGGCGGTGTGGTTGTTTGGTATAGCGATGTAGTCTCGGGGGAGGTGCGTGGTGGGTTTAGGGACATTGTCTCTGGGGAGTGGGGGGTGGGTTTAGGGACATAGTCTCGGAGGGGGGTGTGTGGTGTTATTAGGGACATTGTCTGGGTGGAGTGGGTGGTGGGTTTAGAGACATAGTCATGGGTGTGTGGGTGGAGAGTCTATGGACATAGACTCGGGGGGGTGGGTGGTGGGTTTAGGGACATTGTCTCGGGGGGGTGGGAGGTGGGTTTAGGGACATAGTCTCCGGGAGGTAGGTGGTGGGTTTAGGGACTTAGTCTCGGGGGCCGTGGTTGGTGGGTTTAGGGACACAGACTCGAGGAGGTGGGGGCGTGGGTGGTGGGTTTAGGGACACAGAATCGGGGGTTGGGGGCTTGGGTGGTGTGTTTAGGGACACAGTCTCGGGAGGGTGGGTACATGGGCCATGGGATTAGGGACACAGTCTCGTGGGGGTGTGGGCGTGGGTGGTGGGTTTAGGGACACAGTCTCAGGGTGCAGGGGGCGTGGGTGGTGGGTTTAGGGACACAGTTTTGGAGGGGTGGGTGCGTGTGTGGTGGGTTTCGGGACACATTCTCGGGAGGTGGGGGCGTGAGAGGTAGCTTTAGTAACACAGTCTTGGTGTGGGTGGGGGCGTGGGAGGTGGGTTTAGGGACATAATCTCGGGCGGGGCTGGGTGGTGGGTTTAGGGACATAGTCTCGGAGGGGTGGGTGGTGGGTTTAGGAACATAGTCACGGGGGGGGGTGAGTGGTGGGTTTAGGGACATTGTCTCGGGGGGGTGGGTGGTGGGTTTAGGGACATAGGATCGAGGGGTTGGGTGGTGGGTTTGGGACATATTCTCGGTTGGTGGGTTGTGGGTTTAGGGACAAAGTCCTGGGGGTGGGTGGTGGGTTTAGGGACATAGTCTCGGGGGGGTGGGTGGTGGGTTTAGGGACATAGTCTCGTGGGGGTGAGTGGTGGGTTAAGGAACATTGTCTCGGGGGAGTGGTTGGCGGGTTTAGGAACGTAGTCTCCTGGGTGTGTGGGTGTTTGTTTTAGCGATGTAGTCTCGGGGGTGTGGTTGGTGTGTTCAGGGAAATAGTCTCGGTTGGGGTGGGTGGTGGGTTTAGGGACATAGTCTCGGTGGAGTGGGTGGTGGGTTTAGGGACGTAGTCTCGGAGGGGTTTGGGTTTAGTGTTTAGAGACATAGTCATGGGGGGAGTGGGTGGAGGGCTTAGAGACATATTCTTGGGTGTGTGGGTGGAGAATTTATGGACAAAGACTCGGGGGGGTGGGTGATGGGTTTAGGGACATAGTCTCGGAGGGGTGGGAGGTGGGTTTAGGGACATAGTCTCGGGGGGGTGGGTGGTGGGTTTAGGGACTTAATCTCGGGGGCCGTGGTTGGTGGGTTTAGGGACACAGACTCGAGGAGATGGGGGCGTGGGTGGTGGGTTTAGGGACACAGTCTCGGGGGTTGGGGGCGTGGGTGGTGTGTTTAGGGACACAGTCTCGGGAGGGTGGGGGCATGGGCCATGGGATAAGGGATACAGTCTCGTGGGGGTGTGGGCGTGGGTGGTGGGTTTAGGGACACAGTGTCAGGGTGCTGAGGGCGTGGGTGGTGGGTTTAGGGACACAGTTTTGGAGGGGTGGGTGCGTGTGTGGTGGGTTTCGGGACGCATTCTCGGGAGGTGGGGGCGTGAGTGGTGGGTTTAGTAACACAGTCTTGGCGTGGGTGTGGGCGTGGGAGGTGGGTTTAGGGACATAGTCTCGGGGTGGGTGTGGTGGGTTTAGGGACATAATCTCGAGCGGGACTGGGTGGTGGGTTAAGGGACATAGTCTCGGGGGGGGTGGGTGCTGGGTTTAGGGACATAGTCTCGGGGGGTGAGTGGTGAGTTTAGGGATGTAGTCTCCGGGGTGTGTGGGTATTTGTTTTAGTGATGTAGTCTCGGGGGGGGGTGTGTGGTGGGTTTAGTGACATAGTCTCAGAAAGTCGGGAGTAGGTTTAGGGACATTTTCTCGGGTGGGGTGGATGGTGGGTTTAGGTACATTGTCTCTGTGGAGTGGGTGGTGGGTTTAGGGACGTAGTCTCCGGAGGGTGTGGGTGTTTGGTATAGTGACGTAGTCTCGGGGGATGGGTCGGTGGTGGGTTTAGGGACATAGTCTCGGGGGGGAGGGTGGTGGGTTTAGGGACACAGTTTTGGAGGGGTGGGTGCGTGTGTGGTGGGTTTCGGGACGCATTCTCGGGAGGTGGGGGCGTGAGTGGTGGGTTTAGTAACACAGTCTTGGCGTGGGTGTGGGCGTGGGAGGTGGGTTTCGGGACATAGTATCGGGATGGGTGTGGTGGGTTTAGGGACATAGTCTCGAGCGGGACTGGGTGGTGGGTTTAGGGACATAGTTTCGGCGGGGGTGGGTGGTTGGTTTAGGGACATAGTCTCGGGGGGTGAGTGGTGGGTTTAGGGATGTAGTCTCCGGGGTGTGTGGGTATTTGTTTTAGTGATGTAGTCTCGGGGGGGGTGTGTGGTGGGTTTAGTGACATAGTCTCAGAAAGTCGGGAGTAGGTTTAGGGACATAGTCTCGGGTGGGGTGGATGGTGGGTTTAGGTACATTGTCTCTGTGGAGTGCGTGGTGGGTTTAGGGATGTAGTCTCCGGAGGGAGTGGGTGTTTGGTATAGTGACGTAGTCACGGGGGATGGGTCGGTGGTGGGTTTAGGGACATAGTCTCGGGGGGGAGGGTGGTGGGTTTAGGGACATAGTCTCGGAGGGGGGTGGGTGGTGGGTTTAGGGACATAGTCTCGGGGGGGTGGGTGGTGGGTTTAGGGACATAGGATCGAGGGTTTGTGTGGTGGGTTTGGGACATAGTCTCGGTGGGTGGGTTTTGGGTTTAGGGACATAGTCTCGGAGGGGGATGGGTGGTGTGTTTAGGGACATAGTCTCACAGGGTGTGGGTGTTGGGTTTAGGGACATAGTCTCGGGGGGGTGGGTGGTGGGTTTAGGGAAATAGGATCGAGGGGTTGGGTGGTGGGTTTGGGACATAGTCTCAGTGGGTGGGTTGTTGTTTTAGGGACATAGTCTCAGAGGGGGGTGGGTGGTGTGTTTAGGGACATAGTCTCACGGGGTGTAGGTGTTGGGTTTAGGGACATAGTCTCGGGGGGGTGGGTTTTGGGTTTAGGGACATAGGATCGAGGGGTTGGGTGGTGGGTTTGGGACATAGTCTCGGTGGGTGGGTTGTGGGTTTAGGGACATATTCTCGGGGGGGTGGGTGGTGGGTTGAGGGACATAGTCTCGTTGTTGTTGGGTGGTAGGTTTAGGGACATAGTCTCGGGGGGCTGGGTGGTGTGTTTAGGGACATAATCTCGGGGGGGGCTAGGTGGTGGGTTTAGGGACATAGTCTCGGGGTGGTGAGTGGTGTGTTTAGAAACATTGTCTCAGGGGAGTGGTTGGTGGGTTTAGGGACGTAGTCTCCTGGGTGTGTGGGTGTTTGTTTTAGCGATGTAGTCTCGGGGCTGTGGTTGGTGTGTTTAGGGAAATAGTCTCGGGTGGGGTGGGTGGTGGGTTTAGGGACATAGTCACGGTGGAGTGGGTGGTGGGCTTAGGGAATTAGTCTCCGGGGGGTGTGGTTGTTTGGTATAGCGATGTAGTCTCGGGGGAGGTGCGTGCTGGTTTTAGGGACGTAATCTCGGAGGGGTTTGGGTTTAGTGTTTAGAGACATAGTCATGGGGGGAGTGGGTGGAGGGCTTAGAGACATAGTCTTGGGTCAGTGGGTGGAGAGTTTATGGACATAGACTCGGGGGGCTGGGTGGTGGCTTTAGGGACATAGTCTCCGGGGGGTGGGAGGTGGGTTTAGGGACATAGTCTCGGGGGGGTGGGTGGTGGGTTTAGGGACTTAGTCTAGGGGGCCGTGGTTTGTGGGTTTAGGGACACAGACTTGAGGAGATGGGGGCGTGGGTGGTGGGTTTAGGGACACAGTCTCGGGGGTTGGGGGCGTGGGTGGTGTGTTTAGGGACACAGTCTCGGGAGGGTGGGGGCATGGGCCATGGGATAAGGGATACAGTCTCGTGGGGGTGTGGGCGTGGGTGGTGGGTTTAGGGACACAGTCTCAGGGTGCTGGGGGCGTGGGTGGTGGGTTTAGGAACACAGTTTTGGAGGGGTGGGTGCGTGTGTGGTGGGTTTCGGGACGCCTTCTTGGGAGGTGGGGGCGTGAGTGGTGGGTTTAGTAACACAGTCTTGGCGTGGGTGTGAGCGTGGGAGGTGGGTTTAGGGACATAGTCTCGAGGTGGGTGTGGTGGGTTTAGGGACATAATCTCAAGCGGGACTGGGTGGTGGGTTTAGGGACATAGTCTCGGGGGGTGTGGGTGGTGGGTTTAGGGACATAGTCTCGGGGGGTGAGTGGTGGGTTTAGGGATGTAGTCTCCGGGGTGTGTGGGTATTTGTTTTAGCGATATAGTCTCGGGGGGGGGGGTGTGGTGGGTTTAGTGACATAGTCTCGGAAAGTGGGTAGTCGGTTTAGGGACATAGTCTTGGGTGGGGTGGATGGTGGGTTTAGGTACATTGTCTCTGTGGAGTGGGTGGTGAGTTTAGGAACGTAGTCTCCGGAGGGTGTGGGTGTTTGGTATAGTGACGTAGTCTCGGGGGGGTGGGTCGGTGGTGGGTTTAGGGACATAGTCCCGGAGGGGGGAGGGTGTTGGGTTTAGGGACATAGTCTCGGAAGGGGGTGGGTGGTGGTTTTAGGGACATAGGATCGAGGGTTTGGGTGGTGGGTTTAGGGACATAGTCTCGGGGGGGTGGGTGGTGGGTTTAGGGACATAGTCTCGGGGGGTGAGTGGTGGGTTTAGGGACATTGTCTCGGGGGAGTGGTTGGTGGGATTAGGGATGTAGTCTCCGGGGTGTGTGGGTATTTGTTTTAGCGATGTAGTCTCGGGGGTGGGGTGTGTGGTGGGTTTAGTGACATAGTCTCGGAGGGTGGGTGGTGGGTTTAGGGGCAAAGTCCCGGTGGGTGAGTTGGGGGTTTAGGGACATAGTCTCTGGGGGGGTGGGTGGTGGGTTTAGGGACATAGTCTCGGTGGGTTGGCTGTGGGTTTAGGGACATAGTCTCGGAGGGCGGTGGGTGGTGTGTTTAGGTACATAGTCTCACGGGGTGTGGGTGTTGGGTTTAGGGACATATTCTCGGGGGGGGTGGGTGGTGGGTTTAGGGACATAGGATCGAGGGTTTGTGTGGTGGGTTTGGGACATAGTCTCGGTGGGTGGGTTTTGGGTTTAGGGACATAGTCTCGGAGGGGGATGGGTGGTGTGTTTAGGGACATAGTCTCACAGGGTGTGGGTGTTGGGTTTAGGGACATAGTCTCGGGGGGGGTGGGTGGTGGGTTTAGGGAAATAGGATCGAGGGGTTGGGTGGTGGGTTTGGGACATAGTCTCAGTGGGTGGGTTGTTGTTTTAGGGACATAG
This sequence comes from Carcharodon carcharias, assembly GCF_017639515.1. Taxonomy (NCBI): domain Eukaryota; kingdom Metazoa; phylum Chordata; class Chondrichthyes; order Lamniformes; family Lamnidae; genus Carcharodon; species Carcharodon carcharias. The sequence goes on along the minus strand of NW_024470629.1, from coordinate 153,620 downwards.
TCTCAGAGGGGGGTGGGTGGTGTGTTTAGGGACATAGTCTCACGGGGTGTAGGTGTTGGGTTTAGGGACATAGTCTCGGGGGGGTGGGTTTTGGGTTTAGGGACATAGGATCGAGGGGTTGGCTGGTGGGTTTGGGACATAGTCTCGGTGGGTGGGTTGTGGGTTTAGGGACATATTCTCGGGGGGGTGGGTGGTGGGTTGAGGGACATAGTCTCGTTGTTGTTGGGTGGTGGGTTTAGGGACATAGTCTCGGGGGGCTGGGTGGTGTGTTTAGGAACATAATCTCGGGGGGGGCTAGGTGGTGGGTTTAGGGACATAGTCTCGGGGTGGTGAGTGGTGTGTTTAGAAACATTGTCTCAGGGGAGTGGTTGGTGGGTTTAGGGACGTAGTCTCCTGGGTGTGTGGGTGTTTGTTTTAGCGATGTAGTCTCGGGGCTGTGGTTAGTGTGTTTAGGGAAATAGTCTCGGGTGGGGTGGGCGGTGCATTTAGGGACATAGTCACGGTGGAGTGGGTGGTGGGCTTAGGGAATTAGTCTCCGGGGGGTGTGGTTGTTTGGTATAGCGATGTAGTCTCGGGGGAGGTGCGTGATGGGTTTAGGGACGTAGTCTCGGAGGGGTTTGGGTTTAGTGTTTAGAGACATAGTCATGGGGGGAGTGGGTGGAGGGCTTAGAGACATAGTCTTGGGTCAGTGGGTGGAGAGTTTATGGACATAGACTCGGTGGGTGGGTTGTGGGTTTAGGGACATAGTCTCGGAGGGGTGGGTGGTGGGTTTAGGGACACAGTCTCGGTGGGTGGGTTGTGGGTTTAGGGACGTAGTCTCGGAGGGGGGTGGGTGGTGTGTTTAGGGACATAGTCTCACGGGGTGTGGGTGTGGGGTTTAGGGACATATTCTCGGGGGGGTGGGTGGTGGGTTTAGGTACATAGGATCGAGGTGTTTGTTGGTGGGTTTGGGACATAGTCTCGGGGTGGTGGGTGGTGGGTTTAGGGACATAGGATCGAGGAGTTGGGTGGTGGGTTTGGGACATAGTCTCGGTGGGTGGGTTGTTGGTTTAGGGACATAGTCTCGGAGGGGTGTGGGTGGTGTGTTTAGAGACATAGCCTCACGGGGTGTTGGTGTTGGGTTTAGGGACATAGTCTCGGGGGGGTGGGTGGTTGGTTTAGGGAATTAGGATCGAGGGGTTGGGTGGTGGGTTTGGGACATAGTCTCGGTGGGTGGGTTGTGGATTTAGGGACATAGTCTCGGGGGGGTGGGTGGTGGGTTTAGTGACATAGTCTCGGGGGGGTGGGTGGTGGGTTTAGGGACATATTCTCGGGGGCGTTGGTGGTGGCTTTATGGACATAATCTCGGGCGGGGGGGCTGGGTGGTGGGTTTAGGGACATAGTCTCGGGAGGGTGAGTGGTGGGTTTAGGAACATTGTCTCGGGGGAGTGGTTGGTGGGTTTAGGGACGTAGTCTCCTTGGTGTGTGGGTGTTTGTTTTTGCGATGTAGTCTCGGGGGTGTGGTTTGTGGGTTTAGGGACATAGTCTCACGGGGATTGGTTGGTGTGTTTAGGGAAATAGTCTCGGGTGGGGTGGGTGGTGGGTTTAGGGACATAGTCTCGGTGGAGTTGGGTGGTGAGTTTAGGGACGTAGTCTCCGGGCGGTGTGGTTGTTTGGTATAGCGATGTAGTCTCGGGGGAGGTGCGTGGTGGGTTTAGGGACATAGTCTCAGGGGAGTGGGGGGTGGGTTTAGGGACATAGTCTCGGAGGGGGGGTGTGTGGTGTTATTAGGGACATTGTCTGGGTGGAGTGGGTGGTGGGTTTAGAGACATAGTCATGGGTGTGTGGGTGGAGAGTCTATGGACATAGACTCGGGGGGGTGGGTGGTGGGTTTAGGGACATTGTCTCGGGGGGGTGGGTGGTGGGTTTAGGGACATAGGATCGAGGGGTTGGGTGGTGGGTTTGGGACATATTCTCGGTTGGTGGGTTGTGGGTTTAGGGACAAAGTCCTGGGGGTGGGTGGTGGGTTTAGGACATAGTCTCGGTATGGATGGGTGGTGGGTTTAGGGACATAGTCTCGGGGGGGTGGGTGGTGGGTTTAGGGACATAGTCTCGTGGGGGTGAGTGGTGGGTTTAGGAACATTGTCTCGGGGGAGTGGTTGGTGGGTTTAGGGACGTAGTCTCCTGGGTGTGTGGGTGTTTGTTTTAGCGATGTAGTCTCGGGGGTGTGGTTGGTGTGTTCAGGGAAATAGTCTCGGTTGGGGTGGGTGGTGGGTTTAGGGTCATAGTCTCGGTGGAGTGGGTGGTGGGTTTAGGGACGTAGTCTCCGGAGTGTGTGGTTGTTTGGTTTAGCGATGTAGTCTCGGGGCAGGTGCGTGGTGGGTTTAGGGACATAGTCTCGGGGGGGGGTGTGGAGTGTGTTTTGGGACATAGTCTCGGAGGGGTGTGGGTGGTGTGTTTAGGGACATTGTCTCGGTGGAGTGGGTGGTGGGTTTAGAGACATAGTCATGGGGGGAGTGGGTGGAGGGCTTAGAGACATATTCTTGGGTGTATGGGTGGAGAGTTTATGGACATAGACTCGGGGGGGTGGGTGGTGGGTTTAGTGACATAGTCTCGGAGGGGTGGGAGGTGGGTTTAGGGACATAGTCTCGGGGGGTGGGTGGTGGGTTTAGGGACTTAGTCTCGGGGGCCGTGGTTGGTGGGTTTAGGGACACAGACTCGAGGAGATGGGGGCGTGGGTGGTGGGTTTAGGGACACAGTCTCGGGGGTTGGGGGCGTGGGTGGTGTGTTTAGGGACACAGTCTCTGGAGGGTGCTGAGGGCGTGGGTTGTGGGTTTAGGGACACAGTTTTGGAGGGGTGGGTGCGTGTGTGGTGGGTTTTGGGACGCATTCTCGGGAGGTGGGGGCGTGAGTGGTGGGTTTAGTAACACAGTCTTGGCGTGGGTGTGGGCGTGGGAGGTGGGTTTAGGGACATAGTCTCGGGGTGGGTGTGGTGGGTTTAGGGACATAATCTCGAGCGGGACTGGGTGGTGGGTTTAGGGACACAGACTCGAGGAGATGGGGGCGTGGGTGGTGGGTTTAGGGACACAGTCTCGGGGGTTGGGGGCGTGGGTGGTGTGTTTAGGGACACAGTCTCGGGGGTTGGGGGCATGGGCCATGGGATAAGGGATACAGTCTCGTGGGGGTGTGGAAGTGGGTGGTGGGTTTAGGGACACAGTGTCAGGGTGCTGAGGGCGGGGGTGGTGGGTTTAGTAACACAGTCTTGGCGTGGGTGTGGGCGTGGGAGGTGGGTATAGGGACATAGTCTCGGGGTGGGTGTGGTGGGTTTAGGGACATAATCTCGAGCGGGACTGGGTGGTGGGTTTAGGGACATAGTCTCGGGGGGGGTGGGTGGTGGGTTTAGGGACATAGTCTCGGGGGGTGAGTGGTGGGTTTAGGGATGTAGTCTCCGGGGTGTGTGGGTATTTGTTTTAGCGATGTAGTCTCGGGTGGGGTGGATGGTGGGTTTAGGTACATTGTCTCTGTGGAGTGGGTGGTGGGTTTAGGGACGTAGTCTCCGGAGGGTGTGGGTGTTTGGTATAGTGACGTAGTCTCGGGGGGTGGGTCAGTGGTGGGTTTAGGGACATAGTCTCGGGGGGGAGGGTGGTGGGTCTAGGGACATAGTCTCGGAGGGGGGTGGGTGGTGTGTTTAGGGACATAGGATCGAGGTGTTGGGTGGTGGGTTTGGGACATAGACTCGGTGGGTGGGTTGTGGGTTTAGGGACATAGTCTCGGGGGGGTGGGTGGTGGGTTTAGGGACATAGTCTCGGTGGGTGGGTTGTGGGTTTAGGGACATAGTCGGAGGGGGGTGGGTGGTGTGTTTAAGGACATAGTCTCACGGGGTGTGCGTGTTGGGTTTAGGGACATAGTCTCGGGGGGTGGGTGGTGGGTTTAGGGACATAGGATTGAGGGGTTGGGTGGTGGGTTTGCGACATATTCTCGGGGAGATGGGTGGTGGGTTTAGGGACATAGGATCGAGGGGTTGGGAGGTGGGTTTGGGACATAGTCTCGGGGAGGTGGGTGGTGGGTTTAGGGACATAATCTCGGGGGGGGGCTGGGTGGTGGGTTTAGGGACTTAGTCTCGGGGGGGTGAGTGGTGGGTTTAGGAACAATGTCTCGGGGGAGTGGTTCGTGGGTTTAGGGACGTAGTCTCCTGGGTGTGTGGGTGTTTGTTTTAGCAATGTAGTCTCGGGGGTGCGGTTGGTGTGTTCTGGGAAATAGTCTCGGTTGGGGTGGGTGGTGGGTTTAGGGACATAGTCTCGGTAAAGTGGGTGGTGTGTTTAGGGACGTAGTCCCCGGGGGGTGTGGTTGTTTGGTTTAGCGATGTAGTCTCGGGGGAGGTGCGTGGTGGGTTTAGGGACATAGTGTCGGGGGGGTTGGGGGGTGGGTTTAGGGACATAGTCTCGGAGGGGTGTGGGTGGTGTGTTTAGGGACATTGTCTTGGTGGAGTGGGTGGTGGGTTTAGGGACATCGTCTTGGGGGGAGTGGGTGGAGGGCTTAGAGACATATTCTTGGGTGTGTGGGTGGAGAATTTATGGACAAAGACTCGGGGGGCTGGGTGATGGGTTTAGGGACATAGTCTCGGAGGGGTGGGAGGTGGGTTTAGGGACATGGTCTCGGGGTGGTGGGTGGTGGGTTTAGGGACTTAATCTCGGGGGCCGTGGTTGGTGGGTTTAGGGACACAGACTCGAGGAGATGGGGGCGTGGGTGGTGGGTTTAGGGACACAGTCTCGGGGGTTGGGGGCGTGGGTGGTGTGTTTAGGGACACAGTCTCGGGAGGGTGGGGGCATGGGCCATGGGATAAGGGATACAGTCTCGTGGGTGTGTGGGCGTGGGTGGTGGGTTTAGGGACACAGTGTCAGGGTGCTGAGGGCGTGTGTGGTGGGTTTCGGGACGCATTCTCGGGAGGTGGGGGCGTGAGTGGTGGGTTTAGTAACACAGTCTTGGCGTGGGTGTGGGCGTGGGAGGTGGGTTTAGGGACATAGTCTCGGGGTGGGTGTGGTGGGTTTAGGGACATAATCTCGAGCGGGACTGGGTGGTGGGTTTAGGGACATAGTCTCGGGGTGGGTGGGTGGTGGGTTTAGGGACATAGTCTCGGGGGGTGAGTGGTGAGTTTAGGGATGTAGTCTCCGGGGTGTGTGGGTATTTGTTTTAGTGATGTAGTCTCGGGGGGGTGTGTGTGGTGGGTTTAGTGACATAGTCTCAGAAAGTCGGGAGTAGGTTTAGGGACATAGTCTCGGGTGGGGTGGATGGTGGGTTTAGGTACATTGTCTCTGTGGAGTGGGTGGTGGGTTTAGGGACGTAGTCTCCGGAGGGTGTGGGTGTTTGGTATAGTGACGTAGTCTCGGGGGATGGGTCGGTGGTGGGTTTAGGGACATAGTCTCGGGGGGGAGGGTGGTGGGTTTAGGGACACAGTTTTGGAGGGGTGGGTGCGTGTGTGGTGGGTTTCGGGACGCATTCTCGGGAGGTGGGGGCGTGAGTGGTGGGTTTAGTAACACAGTCTTGGCGTGGGTGTGGGCGTGGGAGGTGGGTTTCGGGACATAGTATCGGGATGGGTGTGGTGGGTTTAGGGACATAATCTCGAGCGGGACTGGGTGGTGGGTTTAGGGACATAGTTTCGGGGGGGGTGGGTGGTTGGTTTAGGGACAGAGTCTCGGGGGGTGAGTGGTGGGTTTAGGGATGTAGTCTCCGGGGTGTGTGGGTATTTGTTTTAGTGATGTAGTCTCGGGGGGGGTGTGTGGTGGGTTTAGTGACATAGTCTCAGAAAGTCGGGAGTAGGTTTAGGGACATAGTCTCGGGTGGGGTGGATGGTGGGTTTAGGTACATTGTCTCTGTGGAGTGCGTGGTGGGTTTAGGGACGTAGTCTCTGGAGGGTGTGGGTGTTTGGTATAGTGACGTAGTCTCAGGGGATGGGTCGGTGGTGGGTTTAGGGACATAGTCTCGGGGGGGAGGGTGGTGGGTTTAGGGACATAGTCTCGGAGGGGGGTGGGTGGTGGGTTTAGGGACATAGTCTCGGGGGGGTGGGTGGTGGGTTTAGGGACATAGGATCGAGGGTTTGTGTGGTGGGTTTGGGACATAGTCTCGGTGGGTGGGTTTTGGGTTTAGGGACATAGTCTCGGAGGGGGATGGGTGGTGTGTTTAGGGACATAGTCTCACAGGGTGTGGGTGTCGGGTTTAGGGACATAGTCTCGGGGGGGTGGGTGGTGGGTTTAGGGAAATAGGATCGAGGGGTTGGGTGGTGGGTTTGGGACATAGTCTCAGTGGGTGGGTTGTTGTTTTAGGGACATAGTCTCAGAGGGGGGTGGGTGGTGTGTTTAGGGACATAGTCTCACGGGGTGTAGGTGTTGGGTTTAGGGACATAGTCTCGGGGGGGTGGGTTTTGGGTTTAGGGACATAGGATCGAGGGGTTGGGTTGTGGGTTTGGGACATAGTCTCGGTGGGTGGGTTGTGGGTTTAGGGACATATTCTCGGGGGGGTGGGTGGTGGGTTGAGGGACATAGTCTCGTTGTTGTTGGGTGGTAGGTTTAGGGACATAGTCTCGGGGGGCTGGGTGGTGTGTTTAGGGACATAATCTCGGGGGGGGCTAGGTGGTGGGTTTAGGGACATAGTCTCGGGGTGGTGAGTGGTGTGTTTAGAAACATTGTCTCAGGGGAGTGGTTGGTGGGTTTAGGGACGTAGTCTCCTGGGTGTGTGGGTGTTTGTTTTAGCGATGTAGTCTCGGGGCTGTGGTTGGTGTGTTTAGGGAAATAGTCTCGGGTGGGGTGGGTGGTGGGTTTAGGGACATAGTCACGGTGGAGTGGGTGGTGGGCTTAGGGAATTAGTCTCCGGGGGGTGTGGTTGTTTGGTATAGCGATGTAGTCTCGGGGGAGGTGCGTGATGGGTTTAGGGACGTAATCTCGGAGGGGTTTGGGTTTAGTGTTTAGAGACATAGTCATGGGGGGAGTGGGTGGAGGGCTTAGAGACATAATCTTGGGTCAGTGGGTGGAGAGTTTATGGACATAGACTCGGTGGGTGGGTTGTGGGTTTAGGGACATAGTCTCGGAGGGGTGGGTGGTGGGTTTAGGGACACAGTCTCGGTGGGTGGGTTGTGGGTTTAGGGACATAGTCTCGGAGGGGGGTGGGTGGTGTGTTTAGGGACATAGTCTCACGGGGTGTGGGTGTGGGGTTTAGGGACATATTCTCGGGGGGGTGGGTGGTGGGTTTAGGTACATAGGATCGAGGTGTTTGTTGGTGGGTTTGGGACATAGTCTCGGGGTGGTGGGTGGTGGGTTTAGGGACATAGGATCGAGGAGTTGGGTGGTGGGTTTGGGACATAGTCTCGGTGGGTGGGTTGTTGGTTTAGGGACATAGTCTCGGAGGGGTGTGGGTGGTGTGTTTAGAGACATAGCCTCACGGGGTGTTGGTGTTGGGTTTAGGGACATAGTCTCGGGGGGGTGGGTGGTTGGTTTAGGGAATTAGGATCGAGGGGTTGGGTGGTGGGTTTGGGACATAGTCTCGGTGGGTGGGTTGTGGATTTAGGGACATAGTCTCGGGGGGGTGGGTGGTGGGTTTAGTGACATAGTCTCGGGGGGGTGGGTGGTGGGTTTAGGGACATATTCTCGGGGGCGTTGGTGGTGGCTTTATGGACATAATCTCGGGCGGGGGGGCTGGGTGGTGGGTTTAGGGACATAGTCTCGGGAGGGTGAGTGGTGGGTTTAGGAACATTGTCTCGGGGGAGTGGTTGGTGGGTTTAGGGACGTAGTCTCCTTGGTGTGTGGGTGTTTGTTTTTGCGATGTAGTCTCGGGGGTGTGGTTTGTGGGTTTAGGGACATAGTCTCACGGGGATTGGTTGGTGTGTTTAGGGAAATAGTCTCGGGTGGGGTGGGTGGTGGGTTTAGGGACATAGTCTCGGTGGAGTTGGGTGGTGAGTTTAGGGACGTAGTCTCCGGGCGGTGTGGTTGTTTGGTATAGCGATGTAGTCTCGGGGGAGGTGCGTGGTGGGTTTAGGGACATAGTCTCAGGGGAGTGGGGGGTGGGTTTAGGGACATAGTCTCGGAGGGGGGTGTGTGGTGTTATTAGGGACATTGTCTGGGTGGAGTGGGTGGTGGGTTTAGAGACATAGTCATGGGTGTGTGGGTGGAGAGTCTATGGACATAGACTCGGGGGGGTGGGTGGTGGGTTTAGGGACATTGTCTCGGGGGGGTGGGAGGTGGGTTTAGGGACATAGTCTCCGGGAGGTAGGTGGTGGGTTTAGGGACTTAGTCTCGGGGGCCGTGGTTGGTGGGTTTAGGGACACAGACTCGAGGAGGTGGGGGCGTGGGTGGTGGGTTTAGGGACACAGAATCGGGGGTTGGGGGCTTGGGTGGTGTGTTTAGGGACACAGTCTCGGGAGGGTGGGTACATGGGCCATGGGATTAGGGACACAGTCTCGTGGGGGTGTGGGCGTGGGTGGTGGGTTTAGGGACACAGTCTCAGGGTGCAGGGGGCGTGGGTGGTGGGTTTAGGGACACAGTTTTGGAGGGGTGGGTGCGTGTGTGGTGGGTTTCGGGACACATTCTCGGGAGGTGGGGGCGTGAGAGGTAGCTTTAGTAGCACAGTCTTGGTGTGGGTGGGGGCGTGGGAGGTGGGTTTAGGGACATAATCTCGGGCGGGGCTGGGTGGTGGGTTTAGGGACATAGTCTCGGAGGGGTGGGTGGTGGGTTTAGGAACATAGTCACGGGGGGGGGTGAGTGGTGGGTTTAGGGACATTGTCTCGGGGGGGTGGGTGGTGGGTTTAGGGACATAGGATCGAGGGGTTGGGTGGTGGGTTTGGGACATATACTCGGTTGGTGGGTTGTGGGTTTAGGGACAAAGTCCTGGGGGTGGGTGGTGGGTTTAGGACATAGTCTCGGTATGGTTGGGTGGTGGGTTTAGGGACATAGTCTCGGGGGGGTGGGTGGTGGGTTTAGGGACATAGTCTCGTGGGGGTGAGTGGTGGGTTTAGGAACATTGTCTCGGGGGAGTGGTTGGTGGGTTTAGGGACGTAGTCTCCTGGGTGTGTGGGTGTTTGTTTTAGCGATGTAGTCTCGGGGGTGTGGTTGGTGTGTTCAGGGAAATAGTCTCGGTTGGGGTGGGTGGTGGGTTTAGGGACATAGTCTCGGTGGAGTGGGTGGTGGGTTTAGGGACGTATTCTCCGGAGTGTGTGGTTGTTTGGTTTAGCGATGTAGTCTCGGGGCAGGTGCGTGGTGGGTTTAGGGACATAGTCTCGGGGGGGGGGGTGTGGAGTGTGTTTTGGGACATAGTCTCGGAGGGGTGTGGGTGGTGTGTTTAGGGACATTGTCTCGGTGGAGTGGGTGGTGGGTTTAGAGACATAGTCATGGGGGGAGTGGGTGGAGGGCTTAGAGACATATTCTTGGGTGTATGGGTGGAGAGTTTATGGACATAGACTCGGGGGGGTGGGTGGTGGGTTTAGTGACATAGTCTCGGAGGGGTGGGAGGTGGGTTTAGGGACATAGTTTCGGGGGGTGGGTGGTGGGTTTAGGGACACAGACTCGAGGAGATGGGGGCGTGGGTGGTGGGTTTAGGGACACAGTCTCGGGGGTTGGGGGCGTGGGTGGTGTGTTTAGGGACACAGTCTCGGGAGGGTGCTGAGGGCGTGGGTTGTGGGTTTAGGGACACAGTTTTGGAGGGGTGGGTGCGTGTGTGGTGGGTTTTGGGACGCATTCTCGGGAGGTGGGGGCGTGAGTGGTGGGTTTAGTAACACAGTCTTGGCGTGGGTGTGGGCGTGGGAGGTGGGTTTAGGGACAGAGTATCGGGGTGGGTGTGGTGGGTTTAGGGACATAATCTCGAGCGGGACTGGGTGGTGGGTTTAGGGACACAGACTCGAGGAGATGGGGGCGTGGGTGGTGGGTTTAGGGACACAGTCTCGGGGGTTGGGGGCGTGGGTGGTGTGTTTAGGGACACAGTCTCGGGGGTTGGGGGCATGGGCCATGGGATAAGGGATACAGTCTCGTGGGGGTGTGGGCGTGGGTGGTGGGTTTAGGGACACAGTGTCAGGGTGCTGAGGGCGTGGGTGGTGGGTTTAGTAACACAGTCTTGGCGTGGGTGTGGGCGTGGGAGGTGGGTTTAGGGACAGAGTATCGGGGTGGGTGTGGTGGGTTTAGGGACATAATCTCGAGCGGGACTGGGTGGTGGGTTTAGGGACATAGTCTCGGGGGGGGTGGGTGGTGGGTTTAGGGACATAGTCTCGGGGGGTGAGTGGTGGGTTTAGGGATGTAGTCTCCGGGGTGTGTGGGTATTTGTTTTAGCGATGTAGTCTCGGGTGGGGTGGATGGTGGGTTTAGGTACATTGTCTCTGTGGAGTGGGTGGTGGGTTTAGGGACGTAGTCTCCGGAGGGTTTGGGTGTTTGGTATAGTGACGTAGTCTCGGGGGGTGGGTCAGTGGTGGGTTTAGGGACATAGTCTCGGGGGGGAGGGTGGTGCGTCTAGGGACATAGTCTCGGAGGGGGGTGGGTGGTGTGTTTAGGGACATAGGATCGAGGTGTTGGGTGGTGGGTTTGGGACATAGACTCGGTGGGTGGGTTGTGGGTTTAGGGACATAGTCTCGGGGGGGTGGGTGGTGGGTTTAGGGACATAGTCTCGGTGGGTGGGTTGTGGGTTTAGGGACATAGTCGGAGGGGGGTGGGTGGTGTGTTTAAGGACATAGTCTCACGGGGTGTGGGTGTTGGGTTTAGGGACATAGTCTCGGGGGGTGGGTGGTGGGTTTAGGGACATAGGATTGAGGGGTTGGGTGGTGGGTTTGCGACATATTCTCGGGGAGATGGGTGGTGGGTTTAGGGACATAGGATCGAGGGGTTGGGAGGTGGGTTTGGGACATAGTCTCGGGGGGGTGGGTGGTGGGTTTAGGGACATAATCTCGGGGGGGGGCTGGGTGGTGGGTTTAGGGACTTAGTCTCGGGGGGGTGAGTGGTGGGTTTAGGAACAATGTCTCGGGGGAGTGGTTCGTGGGTTTAGGGACGTAGTCTCCTGGGTGTGTGGGTGTTTGTTTTAGCAATGTAGTCTCGGGGGTGCGGTTGGTGTGTTCTGGGAAATAGTCTCGGTTGGGGTGGGTGGTGGGTTTAGGGACATAGTCTCGGTAAAGTGGGTGGTGTGTTTAGGGACGTAGTCCCCGGGGGGTGTGGTTGTTTGGTTTAGCGATGTAGTCTCGGGGGAGGTGCGTGGTGGGTTTAGGGACATAGTGTCGGGGGGGTTGGGGGGTGGGTTTAGGGACATAGTCTCGGAGGGGTGTGGGTGGTGTGTTTAGGGACATTGTCTTGGTGGAGTGGGTGGTGGGGTTAGGGACATCGTCTTGGGGGGAGTGGGTGGAGGGCTTAGAGACATATTCTTGGGTGTGTGGGTGGAGAATTTATGGACAAAGACTCGGGGGGCTGGGTGATGGGTTTAGGGACATAGTCTCGGAGGGGTGGGAGGTGGGTTTAGGGACATGGTCTCGGGGGGGTGGGTGGTGGGTTTAGGGACTTAATCTCGGGGGCCGTGGTTGGTGGGTTTAGGGACACAGACTCGAGGAGATGGGGGCGTGGGTGGTGGGTTTAGGGACACAGTCTCGGGGGTTGGGGGCGTGGGTGGTGTGTTTAGGGACACAGTCTCGGGAGGGTGGGGGCATGGGCCATGGGATAAGGGATACAGTCTGGTGGGTGTGTGGGCGTGGGTGGTGGGTTTAGGGACACAGTGTCAGGGTGCTGAGGGCGTGTGTGGTGGGTTTCGGGACGCATTCTCGGGAGGTGGGGGCGTGAGTGGTGGGTTTAGTAACACAGTCTTGGCGTGGGTGTTGGCGTGGGAGGTGGGTTTAGGGACATAGTCTCGGGGTGGGTGTGGTGGGTTTAGGGACATAATCTCGAGCGGGACTGGGTGGTGGGTTTAGGGACATAGTCTCGGGGTGGGTGGGTGGTGGGTTTAGGGACATAGTCTCGGGGGGTGAGTGGTGAGTTTAGGGATGTTGTCTCCGGGGTGTGTGGGTATTTGTTTTAGTGATGTAGTCTCGGGGGGGTGTGTGTGGTGGGTTTAGTGACATAGTCTCAGAAAGTCGGGAGTAGGTTTAGGGACATAGTCTCGGGTGGGGTGGATGGTGGGTTTAGGTACATTGTCTCTGTGGAGTGGGTGGTGGTTTAGGGACGTAGTCTCCGGAGGGTGTGGGTGTTTGGTATAGTGACGTAGTCTCGGGGATGGGTCGGTGGTGGGTTTAGGGACATAGTCTCGGGGGGGAGGGTGGTGGGTTTAGGGACACAGTTTTGGAGGGGTGGGTGCGTGTGTGGTGGGTTTCGGGACGCATTCTCGGGAGGTGGGGGCGTGAGTGGTGGGTTTAGTAACACAGTCTTGGCGTGGGTGTGGGCGTGGGAGGTGGGTTTCGGGACATAGTATCGGGATGGGTGTGGTGGGTTTAGGGACATAATCTCGAGCGGGACTGGGTGGTGGGTTTAGGGACATAGTTTCGGGGGGGGTGGGTGGTTGGTTTAGGGACAGAGTCTCGGGGGGTGAGTGGTGGGTTTAGGGATGTAGTCTCCGGGGTGTGTGGGTATTTGTTTTAGTGATGTAGTCTCGGGGGGGGTGTGTGGTGGGTTTAGTGACATAGTCTCAGAAAGTCGGGAGTAGGTTTAGGGACATAGTCTCGGGTGGGGTGGATGGTGGGTTTAGGTACATTGTCTCTGTGGAGTGCGTGGTGGGTTTAGGGACGTAGTCTCCGGAGGGTGTGGGTGTTTGGTATAGTGACGTAGTCTCAGGGGATGGGTCGGTGGTGGGTTTAGGGACATAGTCTCGGGGGGGAGGGTGGTGGGTTTAGGGACATAGTCTCGGAGGGGGGTGGGTGGTGGGTTTAGGGACATAGTCTCGGGGGGGTGGGTGGTGGGTTTAGGGACATAGGATCGAGGGTTTGTGTGGTGGGTTTGGGACATAGTCTCGGTGGGTGGGTTTTGGGTTTAGGGACATAGTCTCGGAGGGGGTTGGGTGGTGTGTTTAGGGACATAGTCTCACAGGGTGTGGGTGTCGGGTTTAGGGACATAGTCTCGGGGGGGTGGGTGGTGGGTTTAGGGAAATAGGATCGAGGGGTTGGGTGGTGGGTTTGGGACATAGTCTCAGTGGGTGGGTTGTTGTTTTAGGGACATAGTCTCAGAGGGGGGTGGGTGGTGTGTTTAGGGACATAGTCTCACGGGGTGTAGGTGTTGGGTTTAGGGACATAGTCTCGGGGGGGTGGGTTTTGGGTTTAGGGACATAGGATCGAGGGGTTGGGTTGTGGGTTTGGGACATAGTCTCGGTGGGTGGGTTGTGGGTTTAGGGACATATTCTCGGGGGGGTGGGTGGTGGGTTGAGGGACATAGTCTCGTTGTTGTTGGGTGGTAGGTTTAGGGACATAGTCTCGGGGGGCTGGGTGGTGTGTTTAGGGACATAATCTCGGGGGGGGCTAGGTGGTGGGTTTAGGGACATAGTCTCGGGGTGGTGAGTGGTGTGTTTAGAAACATTGTCTCAGGGGAGTGGTTGGTGGGTTTAGGGACGTAGTCTCCTGGGTGTGTGGGTGTTTGTTTTAGCGATGTAGTCTCGGGGCTGTGGTTGGTGTGTTTAGGGAAATAGTCTCGGGTGGGGTGGGTGGTGGGTTTAGGGACATAGTCACGGTGGAGTGGGTGGTGGGCTTAGGGAATTAGTCTCCGGGGGGTGTGGTTGTTTGGTATAGCGATGTAGTCTCGGGGGAGGTGCGTGATGGGTTTAGGGACGTAATCTCGGAGGGGTTTGGGTTTAGTGTTTAGAGACATAGTCATGGGGGGAGTGGGTGGAGGGCTTAGAGACATAATCTTGGGTCAGTGGGTGGAGAGTTTATGGACATAGACTCGGTGGGTGGGTTGTGGGTTTAGGGACATAGTCTCGGAGGGGTGGGTGGTGGGTTTAGGGACACAGTCTCGGTGGGTGGGTTGTGGGTTTAGGGACATAGTCTCGGAGGGGGGTGGGTGGTGTGTTTAGGGACATAGTCTCACGGGGTGTGGGTGTGGGGTTTAGGGACATATTCTCGGGGGGGTGGGTGGTGGGTTTAGGTACATAGGATCGAGGTGTTTGTTGGTGGGTTTGGGACATAGTCTCGGGGTGGTGGGTGGTGGGTTTAGGGACATAGGATCGAGGAGTTGGGTGGTGGGTTTGGGACATAGTCTCGGTGGGTGGGTTGTTGGTTTAGGGACATAGTCTCGGAGGGGTGTGGGTGGTGTGTTTAGAGACATAGCCTCACGGGGTGTTGGTGTTGGGTTTAGGGACATAGTCTCGGGGGGGTGGGTGGTTGGTTTAGGGAATTAGGATCGAGGGGTTGGGTGGTGGGTTTGGGACATAGTCTCGGTGGGTGGGTTGTGGATTTAGGGACATAGTCTCGGGGGGGTGGGTGGTGGGTTTAGTGACATAGTCTCGGGGGGGTGGGTGGTGGGTTTAGGGACATATTCTCGGGGGCGTTGGTGGTGGCTTTATGGACATAATCTCGGGCGGGGGGGCTGGGTGGTGGGTTTAGGGACATAGTCTCGGGAGGGTGAGTGGTGGGTTTAGGAACATTGTCTCGGGGGAGTGGTTGGTGGGTTTAGGGACGTAGTCTCCTTGGTGTGTGGGTGTTTGTTTTTGCGATGTAGTCTCGGGGGTGTGGTTTGTGGGTTTAGGGACATAGTCTCACGGGGATTGGTTGGTGTGTTTAGGGAAATAGTCTCGGGTGGGGTGGGTGGTGGGTTTAGGGACATAGTCTCGGTGGAGTTGGGTGGTGAGTTTAGGGACGTAGTCTCCGGGCGGTGTGGTTGTTTGGTATAGCGATGTAGTCTCGGGGGAGGTGCGTGGTGGGTTTAGGGACATAGTCTCAGGGGAGTGGGGGGTGGGTTTAGGGACATAGTCTCGGAGGGGGGTGTGTGGTGTTATTAGGGGACATTGTCTGGGTGGAGTGGGTGGTGGGTTTAGAGACATAGTCATGGGTGTGTGGGTGGAGAGTCTATGGACATAGACTCGGGGGGGTGGGTGGTGGGTTTAGGGACATTGTCTCGGGGGGGTGGGAGGTGGGTTTAGGGACATAGTCTCCGGGAGGTAGGTGGTGGGTTTAGGGACTTAGTCTCGGGGGCCGTGGTTGGTGGGTTTAGGGACACAGACTCGAGGAGGTGGGGGCGTGGGTGGTGGGTTTAGGGACACAGAATCGGGGGTTGGGGGCTTGGGTGGTGTGTTTAGGGACACAGTCTCGGGAGGGTGGGTACATGGGCCATGGGATTAGGGACACAGTCTCGTGGGGGTGTGGGCGTGGGTGGTGGGTTTAGGGACACAGTCTCAGGGTGCAGGGGGCGTGGGTGGTGGGTTTAGGGACACAGTTTTGGAGGGGTGGGTGCGTGTGTGGTGGGTTTCGGGACACATTCTCGGGAGGTGGGGGCGTGAGAGGTAGCTTTAGTAGCACAGTCTTGGTGTGGGTGGGGGCGTGGGAGGTGGGTTTAGGGACATAATCTCGGGCGGGGCTGGGTGGTGGGTTTAGGGACATAGTCTCGGAGGGGTGGGTGGTGGGTTTAGGAACATAGTCACGGGGGGGGGTGAGTGGTGGGTTTAGGGACATTGTCTCGGGGGGGTGGGTGGTGGGTTTAGGGACATAGGATCGAGGGGTTGGGTGGTGGGTTTGGGACATATACTCGGTTGGTGGGTTGTGGGTTTAGGGACAAAGTCCTGGGGGTGGGTGGTGGGTTTAGGACATAGTCTCGGTATGGTTGGGTGGTGGGTTTAGGGACATAGTCTCGGGGGGGTGGGTGGTGGGTTTAGGGACATAGTCTCGTGGGGGTGAGTGGTGGGTTTAGGAACATTGTCTCGGGGGAGTGGTTGGTGGGTTTAGGGACGTAGTCTCCTGGGTGTGTGGGTGTTTGTTTTAGCGATGTAGTCTCGGGGGTGTGGTTGGTGTGTTCAGGGAAATAGTCTCGGTTGGGGTGGGTGGTGGGTTTAGGGACATAGTCTCGGTGGAGTGGGTGGTGGGTTTAGGGACGTATTCTCCGGAGTGTGTGGTTGTTTGGTTTAGCGATGTAGTCTCGGGGCAGGTGCGTGGTGGGTTTAGGGACATAGTCTCGGGGGGGGGGTGTGGAGTGTGTTTTGGGACATAGTCTCGGAGGGGTGTGGGTGGTGTGTTTAGGGACATTGTCTCGGTGGAGTGGGTGGTGGGTTTAGAGACATAGTCATGGGGGGAGTGGGTGGAGGGCTTAGAGACATATTCTTGGGTGTATGGGTGGAGAGTTTATGGACATAGACTCGGGGGGGTGGGTGGTGGGTTTAGTGACATAGTCTCGGAGGGGTGGGAGGTGGGTTTAGGGACATAGTTTCGGGGGGTGGGTGGTGGGTTTAGGGACACAGACTCGAGGAGATGGGGGCGTGGGTGGTGGGTTTAGGGACACAGTCTCGGGGGTTGGGGGCGTGGGTGGTGTGTTTAGGGACACAGTCTCGGGAGGGTGCTGAGGGCGTGGGTTGTGGGTTTAGGGACACAGTTTTGGAGGGGTGGGTGCGTGTGTGGTGGGTTTTGGGACGCATTCTCGGGAGGTGGGGGCGTGAGTGGTGGGTTTAGTAACACAGTCTTGGCGTGGGTGTGGGCGTGGGAGGTGGGTTTAGGGACAGAGTATCGGGGTGGGTGTGGTGGGTTTAGGGACATAATCTCGAGCGGGACTGGGTGGTGGGTTTAGGGACACAGACTCGAGGAGATGGGGGCGTGGGTGGTGGGTTTAGGGACACAGTCTCGGGGGTTGGGGGCGTGGGTGGTGTGTTTAGGGACACAGTCTCGGGGGTTGGGGGCATGGGCCATGGGATAAGGGATACAGTCTCGTGGGGGTGTGGGCGTGGGTGGTGGGTTTAGGGACACAGTGTCAGGGTGCTGAGGGCGTGGGTGGTGGGTTTAGTAACACAGTCTTGGCGTGGGTGTGGGCGTGGGAGGTGGGTTTAGGGACAGAGTATCGGGGTGGGTGTGGTGGGTTTAGGGACATAATCTCGAGCGGGACTGGGTGGTGGGTTTAGGGACATAGTCTCGGGGGGGGTGGGTGGTGGGTTTAGGGACATAGTCTCGGGGGGTGAGTGGTGGGTTTAGGGATGTAGTCTCCGGGGTGTGTGGGTATTTGTTTTAGCGATGTAGTCTCGGGTGGGGTGGATGGTGGGTTTAGGTACATTGTCTCTGTGGAGTGGGTGGTGGGTTTAGGGACGTAGTCTCCGGAGGGTTTGGGTGTTTGGTATAGTGACGTAGTCTCGGGGGGTGGGTCAGTGGTGGGTTTAGGGACATAGTCTCGGGGGGGAGGGTGGTGCGTCTAGGGACATAGTCTCGGAGGGGGGTGGGTGGTGTGTTTAGGGACATAGGATCGAGGTGTTGGGTGGTGGGTTTGGGACATAGACTCGGTGGGTGGGTTGTGGGTTTAGGGACATAGTCTCGGGGGGGTGGGTGGTGGGTTTAGGGACATAGTCTCGGGGGGTGGGTTGTGGGTTTAGGGACATAGTCGGAGGGGGGTGGGTGGTGTGTTTAAGGACATAGTCTCACGGGGTGTGGGTGTTGGGTTTAGGGACATAGTCTCGGGGGGTGGGTGGTGGGTTTAGGGACATAGGATTGAGGGGTTGGGTGGTGGGTTTGCGACATATTCTCGGGGAGATGGGTGGTGGGTTTAGGGACATAGGATCGAGGGGTTGGGAGGTGGGTTTGGGACATAGTCTCGGGGGGGTGGGTGGTGGGTTTAGGGACATAATCTCGGGGGGGGGCTGGGTGGTCGGTTTAGGGACTTAGTCTCGGGGGGGTGAGTGGTGGGTTTAGGAACAATGTCTCGGGGGAGTGGTTCGTGGGTTTAGGGACGTAGTCTCCTGGGTGTGTGGGTGTTTGTTTTAGCGATGTAGTCTCGGGGGTGCGGTTGGTGTGTTCTGGGAAATAGTCTCGGTTGGGGTGGGTGGTGGGTTTAGGGACATAGTCTCGGTAAAGTGGGTGGTGTGTTTAGGGACGTAGTCCCCGGGGGGTGTGGTTGTTTGGTTTAGCGATGTAGTCTCGGGGGAGGTGCGTGGTGGGTTTAGGGAAATAGTGTCGGGGGGGTTGGGGGGTGGGTTTAGGGACATAGTCTCGGAGGGGTGTGGGTGGTGTGTTTAGGGACATTGTCTTGGTCGAGTGGGTGGTGGGTTTAGGGACATCGTCATGGGGGGAGTGGGTGGAGGGCTTAGAGACATATTCTTGGGTGTGTGGGTGGAGAATTTATGGACAAAGACTCGGGGGGGTGGGTGATGGGTTTAGGGACATAGTCTCGGAGGGGTGGGAGGTGGGTTTAGGGACATAGTCTCGGGGGGGTGGGTGGTGGGTTTAGGGACTTAATCTCGGGGGCCGTGGTTGGTGGGTTTAGGGACACAGACTCGAGGAGATGGGGGCGTGGGTGGTGGGTTTAGGGACACAGTCTCGGGGGTTGGGGCGTGGGTGGTGTGTTTAGGGACACAGTCTCGGGAGGGTGGGGGCATGGGCCATGGGATAAGGGATACAGTCTCGTGGGGGTGTGGGCGTGGGTGGTGGGTTTAGGGACACAGTGTCAGGGTGCTGAGGGCGTGGGTGGTGGGTTTAGGGACACAGTTTTGGAGGGGTGGGTGCGTGTGTGGTGGGTTTCGGGACGCATTCTCGGGAGGTGGGGGAGTGAGTGGTGGGTTTAGTAACACAGTCTTGGCGTGGGTGTGGGCGTGGGAGGTGGGTTTAGGGACATAGTCTCGGGGTGGGTGTGGTGGGTTTAGGGACATAATCTCGAGCGGGACTGGGTGGTGGGTTTAGGGACATAGTCTCGGGGGGGGTGGGTGCTGGGTTTAGGGACATAGTCTCGGGGGGTGAGTGGTGAGTTTAGGGATGTAGTCTCCGGGGTGTGTGGGTATTTGTTTTAGTGATGTAGTCTCGGGGGGGGGGGTGTGTGGTGGGTTTAGTGACATAGTCTCAGAAAGTCGGGAGTAGGTTTAGGGACATAGTCTCGGGTGGGGTGGATGGTGGGTTTAGGTACATTGTCTCTGTGGAGTGGGTGGTGGGTTTAGGGACGTAGTCTCCGGAGGGTGTGGGTGTTTGGTATAGTGACGTAGTCTCGGGGGATGGGTCGGTGGTGGGTTTAGGGACATAGTCTCGGGGGGAGGGTGGTGGGTTTAGGGACACAGTTTTGGAGGGGTGGGTGCGTGTGTGGTGGGTTTCGGGACGCATTCTCGGGAGGTGGGGGAGTGAGTGGTGGGTTTAGTAACACAGTCTTGGCGTGGGTGTGGGCGTGGGAGGTGGGTTTAGGGACATAGTCTCGGGGTGGGTGTGGTGGGTTTAGGGACATAATCTCGAGCGGGACTGGGTGGTGGGTTTAGGGACATAGTCTCGGGGGGGGTGGGTGCTGGGTTTAGGGACATAGTCTCGGGGGGTGAGTGGTGAGTTTAGGGATGTAGTCTCCGGGGTGTGTGGGTATTTGTTTTAGTGATGTAGTCTCGGGGGGGGGGGTGTGTGGTGGGTTCAGTGACATAGTCTCAGAAAGTCGGGAGTAGGTTTAGGGACATAGTCTCGGGTGGGGTGGATGGTGGGTTTAGGTACATTGTCTCTGTGGAGTGGGTGGTGGGTTTAGGGACGTAGTCTCCGGAGGTTGTGGGTGTTTGGTATAGTGACGTAGTCTCGGGGGATGGGTCGGTGGTGGGTTTAGGGACATAGTCTCGGGGGGGAGGGTGGTGGGTTTAGGGACACAGTTTTGGAGGGGTGGGTGCGTGTGTGGTGGGTTTCGGGACGCATTCTCGGGAGGTGGGGGCGTGAGTGGTGGGTTTAGCAACACAGTCTTGGCGTGGGTGTGGGCGTGGGAGGTGGGTTTAGGGACATAGTCTCGGGGTGGGTGTGGTGGGTTTAGGGACATAATCTCGAGCGGGACTGGGTGGTGGGTTTAGGGACATAGTCTCGGGGGGGGTGGGTGCTGGGTTTAGGGACATAGTCTCGGGGGGTGAGTGGTGAGTTTAGGGATGTAGTCTCCGGGGTGTGTGGGTATTTGTTTTAGTGATGTAGTCTCGGGGGGGGGGGGTGTGTGGTGGGTTTAGTGACATAGTCTCAGAAAGTCGGGAGTAGGTTTAGGGACATAGTCTCGGGTGGGGTGGATGGTGGGTTTAGGTACATTGTCTCTGTGGAGTGGGTGGTGGGTTTAGGGACGTAGTCTCCGGAGGGTGTGGGTGTTTGGTATAGTGACGTAGTCTCGGGGGATGGGTCGGTGGTGGGTTTAGGGACATAGTCTCGGGGGGGAGGGTGGTGGGTTTAGGGACACAGTTTTGGAGGGGTGGGTGCGTGTGTGGTGGGTTTCGGGACGCATTCTCGGGAGGTGGGGGCGTGAGTGGTGGGTTTAGTAACACAGTCTTGGCGTGGGTGTGGGCGTGGGAGGTGGGATTTGGGACATAGTATCGGGATGGGTGTGGTGGGTTTAGGGACATAATCTCGAGCGGGACTGGGTGGTGGGTTTAGGGACATAGTTTCGGGGGGGGTGGGTGGTTGGTTTAGGGACATAGTCTCGGGGGGTGAGTGGTGGGTTTAGGGATGTAGTCTCCGGGGTGTGTGGGTATTTGTTTTAGTGATGTAGTCTCGGGGGGGGTGTGTGGTGGGTTTAGTGACATAGTCTCAGAAAGTCGGGAGTAGGTTTAGGGACATAGTCTCGGGTGGTGTGGATGGTGGGTTTAGCTACATTGTCTATGTGGAGTGCGTGTTGGGTTTAGGGACGTAGTCTCCGGAGGGTGTGGGTGTTTGGTATAGTGACGTAGTCTCGGGGGATGGGTCGGTGGTGGGTTTAGGGACATAGTCTCGGGGGGGAGGGTGGTGGGTTTAGGGACATAGTCTCGGAGGGGGGTGGGTGGTGTGTTTAGGGACATAGGATCGAGGTGTTGGGTGGTGGGTTTGGGACATAGACTCGGTGGGTGGGTTGTGGGTTTAGGGACATAGTCTCGGAGGGGGGTGGGTGGTGTGTTTAGGGACATAGTCTCACGGGGTGTGGGTGTTGGGCTTAGGGACATAGTCTCGGGGGGGGGTTGGTGGGTTTAGGGACATAGGATCGAGTGTTTGGGTGGTGGGTTTGGGACATAGTCTCGGTGGGTGGGTTGTGGGTTTAGTGACATGGTCTCGGAGGGGGGTGTTTGGTGTGTTAAGGGATATAGTCTCACAGGGTGTGGGTGTTGAATTTAGGGACATAGTCACGGGGGGGTGGGTGGTGGGTTTAGGGACATAGGATCGAGGGGTTGGGTGGTGGGTTTGCGACATATTCTCGGGGAGAAGGGTGGTGGGTTTAGGGACATAGGATCGAGGGGTTGGGAGGTGGGTTTGGGACATAGTCTCAGGGGGGGGTGGTGGGTTTAGGGACATAGTCTCGGTGGGTGGGTTGTGGGTTTAGGGACATAGTCTCGGAGGGGGGTGGGTGGTGTGTTTAGGGACATAGTCTCACGGGGTGTGGGTGTTGGGTTTAGGGACATTATCTCGGTGGGGTGTGTGGTGGGTTTAGGGACATTGGATCGAGGGGTTGGGTGGTGGGTTTGGGACATAGTCTCGGGGGGGTGGGTGGTGGGTTTAGGGACATAGGATCGAGTGGTTGGGTGGTGTATTTAGGGACATAGTCTCACGAAGTGTGGGTGTTGGGTTTAGGGTCATAGTCTCGGGGGGCTGTGTGGTGGGTTCAGGGACATAGGATCGAGGGGTTGGGAGGTGGGTTTGGGACATAGACTCGGTGGGTGGGTTGTGGGTTTAGGGACATAGTCTCGGAGGGGTGGGTGGTGGGTTTAGGGACACAGTCTCGTTGGGTGGGTTGTGGGTTTAGGGACATAGTCTCGGAGGGGGGTGGGTGGTGTTTTTAGGGACATAGTCTCACGGGGTGTGGGTGTGGGGTTTAGGGACATAGTCTCGGGGGGGTGGGTGGTGGGTTTAGGTAAATAGGATCGAGGGGTTTGGTGGTGGGTTTGGGAAGTTGTCTCGGGGTGGTGGGTGGTGGGTTTAGGGACATAGGATCGAGGGGTTGGGTGGTGGGTTTGGGACATAGTCTCGGTGGGTTGGTTTTGGTTTAGGGACATAGTCTCGGGGGGGGTGGGTGGTGGGTTTAGTGACATAGTCTCGGGGGGTTGGGTGGTGGGTTTAGGGACATATTCTCGGGGGAGTTGGTGGTGGATTTAGGGACATAATCTCGGGGGGGTGTTGGGTGGTGTGTTTAGGGACATAGTCTCGGGAGTGTGAGTGGTGGGTTTAGGAACATTGTCTCGGGGGAGTGGTTGGTGGGTTTAGGGATGTAGTCTCCTTGGTGTGTGGGTGTTTGCTTTTGCGATGTAGTCTCGGGGGTGTGGGTGGTGGGTTTAGGGACATAGTCTCGGAGGGGTGGGTGGTGGGTTTAGGGACACAGTCTCGTTGGGTGGGTTGTGGGTTTAGGGACATAGTCTCGGAGGGGGGTGGGTGGTGTTTTTAGGGACATAGTCTCACGGGGTGTGGGTGTGGGGTTTAGGGACATAGTCTCGGGGGGGTGGGTGGTGGGTTTAGGTAAATAGGATCGAGGGGTTTGGTGGTGGGTTTGGGAAGTTGTCTCGGGGTGGTGGGTGGTGGGTTTAGGGACATAGGATCGAGGGGTTGGGTGGTGGGTTTGGGACATAGTCTCGGTGGGTTGGTTTTGGTTTAGGGACATAGTCTCGGGGGGGGTGGGTGGTGGGTTTAGTGACATAGTCTCGGGGGGTTGGGTGGTGGGTTTAGGGACATATTCTCGGGGGAGTTGGTGGTGGATTTAGGGACATAATCTCGGGGGGGTGTTGGGTGGTGTGTTTAGGGACATAGTCTCGGGAGTGTGAGTGGTGGGTTTAGGAACATTGTCTCGGGGGAGTGGTTGGTGGGTTTAGGGATGTAGTCTCCTTGGTGTGTGGGTGTTTGCTTTTGCGATGTAGTCTCGGGGGTGTGGGTGGTGGGTTTAGGGACATAGTCTCACGGGATTTGGTAGGTGTTTTTAGGGAAATAGTCTCGGGTGGGGTGGGTGGTGGGTTTAGGGACATAGTCTCGGTGGAGTGGGTGGTGAGTTTAGGGACGTAGTCTCCGGGGGGTGTGGTTGTTTGGTATAGCGATGTAGTCTCGGCGGAGGTGCGTGGTGGGTTTAGGGACATAGTCTCGGGAGAGTGGGGGGTGGGTTTAGGGACATAGTCTCGGAGGGGGGTGTGTGGTGTTATTAGGGACATTGTCTGGGTGGAGTGGGTGGTGGGTTTAGAGACATAGTCATGGGTGTGTGGGTGGAGAGTCTATGGACATAGACTCGGGGGGGGTGGGTGGTGGGTTTAGGGACATTGTCTCGGGGGGGTGGGAGGAGGGTTTAGGGACATAGACTCCGGGGGGTAGGTGGTGGGTTTAGGGACTTAGTCTCGGGGGCCGTGGATGGTGGGTTTAGGGACACAGACTCGAGGAGGTGGGGGCGTGGGTGGTGGCTTTAGGGACACAGAATCGGGGGTTGGGGGCTTGGGTGGTGTGTTTAGGGACACAGTCTCGGGAGGGTGGGGACATGGGCCATGGGATTAGGGACACAGACTCGTGGGGGTGTGGGCGTGGGTGGTGGGTTTAGGGACACAGTCTCAGGGTGCTGGGGGCGTGGGTGGTGGGTTTAGGGACACATTTTCGGAGGGGTGGGGGCGTGGGTGGTGGGTTTAGGGACACAGTCTCAGGGGGTGGGGGCGTGGGTGGTGGGTTTACAGACACAGTCTCGCGGGGATTGGGGCATGGCTGGAGGGTTTATGGACACAGTCTAGGCGGTGGAGTGGTCGTGGGTGGTAGGTTTACGGACACAGTCTCGGGGGGGTTGGGCGTGGGTGGTGGGTATAGGGTCACAGTCGCGGTGGATGTGTGCGTGTGTTGTGTGTTCAGGGACACAGTCTCGGGGTGTGTGCGGGAGTGGGTGGCGGGTTTAGGGACACAGTCTCGGGGGTTGGGGGCATGGGTGGTGTCTTTACGGACACAGTCTCGGCGAGGGTGTTGGCATGGTTGTTGAGATTAGGGGCACAGTCTCGAGGGGGGATGGGTGCATGTGTGGTAGGTTTCGGGACACATTCTCGGGAGGTGGGGGCGTGAGTGGTGGGTTTATTGACACAGTCTTGGCGGGGGTGGGGGCGTGGGATGTGGGTTTAGGGACATAGTCTCGGGGTGGGGGTGGTGGGTTTAGGGACAAAATCCCGGGCGGGGCTGGGTGGTGGGTTTAGGGACATAGCCTCGGTGGGGGGGGGTGGTTGGTTCAGGGACATTGTCTCGGGGTGGGGGGGGTGGGTTTAGGGACATAGTCTCGGCGGGGTGAGTGGTGGGTTTAGGGACATTGTCTCGGGGGACTGGTTGGTGGGTTTTGGGATGTAGTCTCCCCGGTGTGTGGGTATTTGTTTTAGCGATGTAGTTTCGGGGGGGGTGTGTGGTGGGTTTAGGGACATAGTCTCGGAGTGTGTGTGGTCGGTTTAGGGACATAGTCTCGGGAGGGGTGGATGGTGGGTTTAGGGTCATTGTCTTTGTGGAGTGGGTGGTGGGTTTAGGGACGTAGTCTCCGGAGGGTGTGGGTGTTTGGTACAGCGACGTAGTCTCGGGGGGGGGGGGGGTCGGTGGTGTGTTTAGGGACATAGTCTCGGGGGGGTGGGTGGTGGGTTTAGGGACATAGGATCGAGGGGTTGGGTGGTGGGTTTGGGACATAGACTCGGTGGGTGGGTTGTGGGTTTAGGGACATAGTCTCGGGGGGGTGGGTGGTGGGCTGGTTGTGGGTTTAGGGACATAGTCTCGGAGTGGGGTGGGTGGTGTGTTTAGTGACATAGTCTCACGGGGTGTGGGTGATGGGTTTAGGGACATAGTCCCGGGGGGGTGGTTGGTGGGTTTAGGGACATATGATCGAGGGCTTGCGTGGTGGGTTTGGGACATAGTCTCGGGGGGGGTGGGTGGTGGGTTTAGGGACATAGGATCGAGGGGTTGGGTGGTGGGTTTGGGACATAGTCTCGGTGGGTGGGTTGTTGGTTTAGGGAGATAGTCTCGGAGAGGGGTGGGTGGTGTGTTTAGGGACATTGTCTAAATAGGTGTGGGTGTTGGGTTTAGGGACATAGTCTCGGGGGGGTGGGTTGTGGGTTTAGGGACATAGGATCGAGGGGTTGGGTGGTGGGTTTGGGACATAGTCTCGGTGGGTGGTTTGTGGGTTTAGGCACATAGTCTCGGGGGGTGGGTGGTGGGTTTAGGGACATAGTCTCGGTGGGGTTGGGTGGTGGGTTTAGGGACATAGTCTCGGGGGGGTGGGTGGTGGGTTTAGGGACATAATCTCGGGGGGGCTGTGTGGTGGGTTTAGGGACATAGTCTCGGGGGAGTGGTTGGTGGGTTTAGGGACCTAGTCTCCTGGGTGTGTGGGTGTTTGTTTTAGCGATGTAGTCTCGGGGGTGTGGGTGGTGGGTTTAGGGACATAGTCTCACGGGGAGTTGTTGGTGTGTTTAGGGAAATATTCTCGGGTGGGTTGGGTGGTGGGTTTAGGGTCATAGTCTCGGTGGAGTGGGTGGTGGTTTTAGGGACGTAGTCTCCGGGGTGTGTGGTTGTTTGGTATAGCGATGTAGTCTCGGGGGAGGTGCGTGGTGGGTTTAGGGTCATAGTCTCGGGGGGGTGGGTGGTGGGTTTAGGGACATAGTCTCGGAGGAGGGTGTGTGGTATGTTTAGGGACATTGTCTCGGTGGAGTGGGTGGTGGGTTTAGAGACATAGTCATGGGGGGAGTGGGTGGAGGGCTTAGAGACATAGTCTTGGGTGTGTGGGTGGACATAGACTCGGGGGGGTGGGTGGTGGGTTTAGGGACATAATCTCGGGGGGGTGGGAGGTGGGTTTAGGGACAAAGTCTCGGGGGGGTGGGTGGTGGGATTAGGGACACTGTCTCGAGGAGTTGGGGGCGTGGATGGTGGTTTTAGGGACACAGTGTCGGGGGTTGGGGGCGTGGGTGGTGTGTTTAGGGACACTGTCTCACGGGGTGTGGGTGTTGGGTTTAGGGACATAGTCCCGTTGGAGTGGTTGGTGGGTTTAGGGACATATGATCGAGGGGTTGGGTGGTGGGTTTGGGACATAGTCTCGGGGGGGTGGGTGGTGGCTTTAGGGACATAGGATCGAGGGGTTGGGTGGTGGGTTTGGGACATAGTCTCAGTGGGTGGGTTGTTGGTTTAGGGAGATAGTCTCGGAGGGGGGTGTGTGGTGTGTTTAGGGACATTGTCTCAATAGGTGTGGGTGTTGGGTTTAGGGACATAGTCTCGGTGGGGTGGGTGGAAGGTTTAGGGACATAGGATCGAGGGGTTGGGTGGTGGGTTTAGGGACATAGTCTCGTGGGGTGGGTGGTGGCTTTAGGGACATAGTCTTGGTGGGGTTGAGTGGTGGGTTTAGGGACATAGTCTCGGGGGGGTGGGTGGTGGGTTTAGGGACATAATCTCGGGGGGGGCTGGGTGGTGGGTTTAGGGACATAGTCTCGGGGGAGTGGGTGGTGGGTTTGGGGACATAGTCTCGGAGGGGGGTGTGTGGTGTGTTTAGGGACATTGTCTCAGTGGAGTGGGTTGTGGGTTTAGAGACATAGTCATGGGGGGAGTGGGTGGAGGGCTTAGAGACATAGTCTTGGGTGTGTGGTTGGAGAGTCTATGGACATAGACTCGGGGGGGTGGGTGGTGGGTTTAGGGACATAGTCTCGGGGGGGTTGGAGGTGGGTTTAGGGACAAAGTCTCGAGGGGGTGGGTGGTGGGATTAGGGACTTAGTGTTGGGGGCCGTGGTTGGTTGGTTTAGGGACACTGACTCGAGGAGTTGGGGGCGTGGGTTGTGGTTTTAGGGACACAGTCTCGGGGGTTGAGGGCGTGGGTGGTGTGTTTAGGGACACAGTTTCACGGGGTGTGGGTGTTGGGTGTAGGGACATAGTCCCGTTTGGGTGGTTGGTGGGTTTAGGGACATATGATCGAGGGGTTGGGTGGTGGGTTTGGGACATAGTCTCGGGGGGGTGGGTGGTGGCTTTAGGAACATAGGATCGAGGGGTTGGGTGGTGGGTTTGGGACATAGTCTCAGTGGGTGGGTTGTTGGTTTAGGGAGATAGTCTCGGAGGGGGGTGGGTGGTGTGTTTAGGGACATTGTCTCAATAGGTGTGCGTATTGGGTTTAGGGACATAGTCTCGGTGGGGTGGGTGGAAGGTTTAGGGACATAATCTCGGGGGGGCTGGGTGGTTGGTTTAGGGACATAGTCTCGGGGGAGTGGTTGGTGGGTTTAGGGACGTAGTCTCCTGGGTGTGTGGGTGTTTGTTTTAGCGATGTTGTCTCGGGGGTGTGGGTGGTGGGTTTAGGAACATAGTCTCACGGGGAGTTGTTGGTGTGTTTAGGGACATAGTCTCGGGGGGGTTGGTGGTGGCTTTAGGGACATAGGATCGAGGGGTTGGGTGGTGGGTTTGGGACATAGTCTCAGTGGGTGGGTTGTTGGTTTAGGGAGATAGTCTCGGAGGGGGGTGGGTGGTGTGTTTATGGACATTGTCTCAATAGGTGTGCGTATTGGGTTTAGGGACATAGTCTCGGGGCGGTGGGTGGAAGGTTTAGGGACATAGGATCGAGGGGTTGGGTGGTGGGTTTGGGACATAGTCTCGGTGGGTGGGTTGTGGGTTTAGGGACATAGTCTCGGGGGGTGGGTGGTGGGTTTAGGGACATAATCTCGGGGGGGGCTGGGTGGTGGGTTTAGGGACATAGTCTCGGGGGAGTGGTTGGTGGGTTTAGGGACGTAGTCTCGGAGGAGGGTGTGTGGTATGTTTAGGGACATTGTCTCGGTGGAGTGGGTGGAGGGCTTAGAGACATAGTCTTGGGTGTGTGGGTGGACATAGACTCGGGGGGGTGGGTGGTGGGTTTAGGGACATAATCTCGGGGGGGTGGGAGGTGGGTTTAGGGACAAAGTCTCGGGGGGGTGGGTGGTGGGATTAGGGACACTGTCTCGAGGAGTTGGGGGCGTGGATGGTGGTTTTAGGGACACAGTGTCGGGGGTTGGGGGCGTGGGTGGTGTGTTTAGGGACACTGTCTCACGGGGTGTGGGTGTTGGGTTTAGGGACATAGTCCCGTTGGAGTGGTTGGTGGGTTTAGGGACATATGATCGAGGGGTTGGGTGGTGGGTTTGGGACATAGTCTCGGGGGGGTGGGTGGTGGCTTTAGGGACATAGGATCGAGGGGTTGGGTGGTGGGTTTGGGACATAGTCTCAGTGGGTGGGTTGTTGGTTTAGGGAGATAGTCTCGGAGGGGGGTGGGTGGTGTGTTTAGGGACATTGTCTCAATAGGTGTGGGTGTTGGGTTTAGGGACATAGTCTCGGTGGGGTGGGTGGAAGGTTTAGGGACATAGGATCGAGGGGTTGGGTGGTGGGTTTAGGGACATAGTCTCGGTGGGTGGGTGGTGGCTTTAGGGACATAGTCTTGGTGGGGTTGAGTGGTGGGTTTAGGGACATAGTCTCGGGGGGGTGGGTGGTGGCTTTAGGGACATAATCTCGGGGGGGGCTGGGTGGTGGGTTTAGGGACATAGTCTCGGGGGAGTGGGTGGTGGCTTTAGGGACATAGTCTCGGAGGGGGGTGTGTGGTGTGTTTAGGGACATTGTCTCGGTGGAGTGGGTGGTGGGTTTAGAGACATAGTCATGGGGGTAGTGGGTGGAGGGCTTAGAGACATAGTCTTGGGTGTGTGGGTGGAGAGTCTATGGACATAGACTCGGGGGGGTGGGTGGTGGGTTTAGGGACATAGTCTCATGGGGGGGTTGGAGGTGGGTTTAGGGACAAAGTCTCGAGGGGGTGGGTGGTAGGATTAGGGACTTAGTGTTGGAGGCCGTGGTTGGTGGGTTTAGGGACACTGACTCGAGGAGTTGGGGGCGTGGGTGGTGGTTTTAGGGACACAGTCTCGGGCGTTGAGGGCGTGGGTGGTGTGTTTAGGGACACAGTCTCACGGGGTGTGGGTGTTGGGTTTAGGGACATAGTCCCGTTGGGGTGGTTGGTGGGTTTAGGGACATATGATCGAGGGGTTGGGTGGTGGGTTTGGGACATAGTCTCGGGGGGGTGGGTGGTGGCTTTAGGAACATAGGATCGATGGGTTGGGTGGTGGGTTTGGGACATAGTCTCAGTGGGTGGGTTGTTGGTTTAGGGAGATAGTCTCGGAGGTGGGTGGGTGGTGTGTTTAGGGACATTGTCTCAATAGGTGTGCGTATTGGGTTTAGGGACATAGTCTTGGGGGGGTGGGTGGAAGGTTTAGGGACATAGGATCGAGGGGTTGGGTGTTGGGTTTGGGACATAGTCTCGGTGGGTGGGTTGTGGGTTTAGGGACATAGTCTCGGGGGGTGGGTGGTGGGTTTAGGGACATAGTCTCAGTGGGGTTGGGTGGTGGGTTTAGGGACATAGTCTCGGGGGGGTGGGTGGTGGGTTTAGGGACATAATCTCGGGGGGGGCTGTGTGGTTGGTTTAGGGACATAGTCTCGGGGGAGTGGTTGGTGGGTTTAGGGACGTAGTCTCCTGGGTGTGTGGGTGTTTGTTTTAGCGATGTTGTCTCGGGGGTGTGGGTGGTGGGTTTAGGGACATAGACTCACGGGGAGTTGTTGGTGTGTTTAGGGACATAGTCTCGGAGGGGTGGGTGGTGGCTTTAGGGACATAGGATCGAGGGGTTGGGTGGTGGGTTTGGGACATAGTCTCAGTGGGTGGGTTGTTGGTTTAGGGAGATAGTCTCGGAGGGGGGTGGGTGGTGTGTTTATGGACATTGTCTCAATAGGTGTGCGTATTGGGTTTAGGGACATAGTCTCGGGGGGGTGGGTGGAAGGTTTAGGGACATAGGATCGAGGGGTTGGGTGGTGGGTTTGGGACATAGTCTCGGTGGGTGGGTTGTGGGTTTAGGGACATAGTCTCGGGGGGTGGGTGGTGGGTTTAGGGACATAGTCTCGGTGGGGTTGGGTGGTGGGTTTAGGGACATAGTCTCGGGGGGGTGGGTGGTGGGTTTAGGGACATAATCTCGGGGGGGGCTTAGTGGTGGGTTTAGGGACATAGTCTCGGGGGAGTGGTTGGTGGGTTTAGGGACGTAGTCTCCTGGGTGTGTGGGTGTTTGTTTTAGCGATGTAGTCTCGGGGGTGTGGGTGGTGGGTTTAGGGACAAAGTCTCACGGGGAGTTGTTGGCGTGTTTAGGGAAATATTCTCGGGTGGGGTGGGTGGTGGGTTTAGGGTCATAGTCTCGGTGGATTGTGTGGTGGGTTTAGGGACGTAGTCTCCGGGGGTTGTGGTTGTTTGGTATAGCGATGTAGTCTCGGTGGAGGTGCGTGGTGGGTTTAGGGACATAGTCTCAGGGGAGGTGCGTGGTGGGTTTAGGGACATAGTCTCGGAGGGGGGTGTGTGGTGTTATTAGGGACATTGTCTGGGTGGAGTGGGTGGTGGATTTAGAGAAATAGTCATGGGTGTGTGGGTGGAGAGTCTATGGACATAGACTCGGGGGGATGGGTGGTGGGTTTAGGGACATTGTCTCGGGGGGGTGGGAGGTGGGTTTAGGGACATAGTCTCCGGGGGGTAGGTGGTGGGTTTAGGGACTTAGTGTCGGGGGCCGTGGTTGGTGGGTTTAGGGACACAGACTCGAGGAGGTGGGGTCGTAGGTGGTGGGTTTAGGGACACAGAATCGGTTGTTGGGGGCTTGGGTGGTGTGTTTAGGGACACAGTCTCGGGAGGGTGGGGACATGGGCCATGGGATTAGGGACACAGTCTCGTGGGGGTGTGGGCGTGGGTGGTGGGTTTAGGGACACAGTCTCAGGGTGCTGGGGGCATGGGTGGTGGGTTTAGGGACACAGTTTTGGAGGGGTGGGTGCGTGTGTGGTGGGTTTTGGGACACATTCTCGGGAGGTGGGGGCGTGAGAGGTGGGTTTAGTAACACAGTCGGTGTGGGTGGGGGCGTGGGAGGTGGGTTTAGGGACATAGTCTCGGGGTGGGGGTGGTGGGTTTAGGGACATAATCTCGGGAGGGGCTGGGTGGTGGGTTTAGGGACATAGTCTCGGGGGGTGAGTGGTGGGTTTAGGTATGTAGTCTCCGGGGTGTGTTGGTACTTGTTTTAGCGATGTAGTCTCGGGGGGATGGTGTGTGGTGGGTTTAGGGACATAGTCTCAGGTGGGGTGGATGGTGGGTTTAGGGACATTGTCTCTGTGGAGTGGGTGGTGGGTTTAGGGACGTAGTCTCCGGAGGGTGTGGGTGTTTGGTATAGTGACGTAGTCTCGGGCGGGGGCGTCGGTGGTGGGTTTAGGGACATAGTATCGGGGGTGAGGGTGGTGGGTTTAGGGACATAGTCTCGGAGGAGGGTGGGTGGTGTGTTTAGGGACATAGTCTCACGGGATGTGTGTGGTGGGTTTAGGGACATAGGATCGAGGGGTTGGGTGGTGGGGTTGGGACATAGTCTCGGTGGGTGGGTTGTTGGTTTACGGAGATAGTCTCGGAGAGGGGTGGGTGGTGTGTTTAGGGACATTGTCTAAATAGGTGTGGGTGTTGGGTTTAGGGACATAGTCTCGGGGGGGTGGGTTGTGGGTTTAGGGACATAGGATCGAGGGGTTGGGTGGTGGGTTTGGGACATAGTCTCGGTGGGTGGGTTGTGGGTTTAGGGACATAGTCTCGGGGGGGTGGGTGGTGGGTTTAGGGACATAGTCTCGGTGGGGTTGGGTGGTGGGTTTAGGGACATAGTCTCGGGGGGGTGGGTGGTGGGTTTAGGGACATAATCTCGGGGGGGGCTGGGTGGTGGGTTTAGGGACATAGTCTCGGGGGAGTGGTTGGTGGGTTTAGGGACGTAGTCTCCTGGGTGTGTGGGTGTTTGTTTTAGCGATGTAGTCTCGGGGGTGTGGGTGGTGGGTTTAGGGACATAGTCTCACGGGGAGTTGTTGGTGTGTTTAGGGAAATATTCTCGGGTGGGTTGGGTGGTGGGTTTAGGGTCATAGTCTCGGTGGAGTGGGTGGTGGGTTTAGGGACGTAGTCTCCGGGGGGTGTGGTTGTTTGGTATAGCGATGTAGTCTCGGGGGAGGTGCGTGGTGGGTTTAGGGTCATAGTTTCGGGGGAGTGGTTGGTGGGTTTAGGGATGTAGTCTCCGGGGTGTGTGGGTATTTGTTTTAGCGATGTAGTCTCGGGGGAGGTGCGTGGTGGGTTTAGGGTCATAGTCTCGGAGGGTGGGTGGTGGGTTTAGGGGCTAAGTCTCGGTGAGTGGGTTGTGGGTTTAGGGACATAGTCTCGGGGGGGGTGGGTGGTGGGTTTAGGGACATAGTCTCGGTGGGTGGGTTGTGGGTTTAGGGACATAGTCTCGGAGCGGAGTGGGTGGTGTGTTTAGGGACATAGTCTCACGGGGTGTGGGTGGTGGGTTTAGGGACATAGTCTCGGGGGGGTGGGTGGTGGGTTTAGGGACATAGGATCGAGGGTTTGTGTGGTGGGTTTGGGACATAGTCTCGGTGGGTGGGTTTTGGGTTTAGGGACATAGTCTCGGAGGGGGATGGGTGGTGTGTTTAGGGACATAGTCTAACAGGGTGTGGGTGTTGGGTTTAGGGACATAGTCTCGGGGGGGTGGGTGGTGGGTTTAGGGAAATAGGATCGAGGGGTTGGGTGGTGGGTTTGGGACATAGTCTCAGTGGGTGGGTTGTTGTTTTAGGGAGATAGTCTCAGAGGGGGGTGGGTGGTGTGTTTAGGGACATAGTCTCACGGGGTGTAGGTGTTGGGTTTAGGGACATAGTCTCGGGGGGGTGGGTTTTGGGTTTAGGGACATAGGATCGAGGGGTTGGGTGGTGGGTTTGGGACATAGTCTCGGTGGGTGTGTTGTGGGTTTAGGGACATATTCTCGGGGGGGTGGGTGGTGGGTTGAGGGACATAGTCTCGTTGTTGTTGGGTGGTAGGTTTAGGGACATAGTCTCGGGGGGCTGGGTGGTGTGTTTAGGGACATAATCTCGGGGGGGGCTAGGTGGTGGGTTTAGGGACATAGTCTCGGGGTGGTGAGTGGTGTGTTTAGAAACATTGTCTCAGGGGAGTGGTTGGTGGGTTTAGGGACGTAGTCTCCTGGGTGTGTGGGTGTTTGTTTTAGCGATGTAGTCTCGGGGCTGTGGTTGGTGTGTTTAGGGAAATAGTCTCGGGTGGGGTGGGTGGTGGGTTTAGGGACATAGTCACGGTGGAGTGGGTGGTGGGCTTAGGGAATTAGTCTCCGGGGGGTGTGGTTGTTTGGTATAGCGATGTAGTCTCGGGGGAGGTGCGTGATGGGTTTAGGGACGTAATCTCGGAGGGGTTTGGGTTTAGTGTTTAGAGACATAGTCATGGGGGGAGTGGGTGGAGGGCTTAGAGACATAGTCTTGGGTCAGTGGGTGGAGAGTTTATGGACATAGACTCGGGGGGCTGGGTGGTGGCTTTAGGGACATAGTCTCCGGGGGGTGGGAGGTGGGTTTAGGGACATAGTCTCGGGGGGGTGGGTGGTGGGTTTAGGGACTTAGTCTAGGGGGCCGTGGTTTGTGGGTTTAGGGACACAGACTTGAGGAGATGGGGGCGTGGGTGGTGGGTTTAGGGACACAAACTCGGGGGTTGGGGGCGTGGGTGGTGTGTTTAGGGACACAGTCTCGGGAGGGTGGGGGCATGGGCCATGGGATAAGGGATACAGTCTCGTGGGGGTTTGGGCGTGGGTGGTGGGTTTAGGGACACAGTCTCAGGGTGCTGGGGGCGTGGGTGGTGGGTTTAGGAACACAGTTTTGGAGGGGTGGGTGCGTGTGTGGTGGGTTTCGGGACGCCTTCTTGGGAGGTGGGGGCGTGAGTGGTGGGTTTAGTAACACAGTCTTGGCGTGGGTGTGAGCGTGGGAGGTGGGTTTAGGGACATAGTCTCGAGGTGGGTGTGGTGGGTTTAGGGACATAATCTCAAGCGGGACTGGGTGGTGGGTTTAGGGACATAGTCTCGGGGGGTGTGGGTGGTGGGTTTAGGGACATAGTCTCGGGGGGTGAGTGGTGGGTTTAGGGATGTAGTCTCCGGGGTGTGTGGGTATTTGTTTTAGCGATATAGTCTCGGGGGGGGTGGTGTGTGGTGGGTTTAGTGACATAGTCTCAGAAAGTGGGTAGTCGGTTTAGGGACATAGTCTTGGGTGGGGTGGATGGTGGGTTTAGGTACATTGTCGCTGTGGAGTGGGTGGTGAGTTTAGGAACGTAGTCTCCGGAGGGTGTGGGTGTTTGGTATAGTGACGTAGTCTCGGGGGGGTGGGTCGGTGGTGGGTTTAGGGACATAGTCTCGGAGGGGGGAGGGTGGTGGGTTTAGGGACATAGTCTCGGAAGGGGGTGGGTGGTGGTTTTAGGGACATAGGATCGAGGGTTTGGGTGGTGGGTTTAGGGACATAGTCTCGGGGGGGTGGGTGGTGGGTTTAGGGACATAGTCTCAGGGGGTGAGTGGTGGGTTTAGGGACATTGTCTCGGGGGAATGGTTGGTGGGTTTAGGGATGTAGTCTCCGGGGTGTGTGCGTATTTGTTTTAGCGATGTAGTCCCGGGGGTGGGGTGTGTGGTGGGTTTAGTGACATAGTCTCGGAGGGTGGGTGGTGGGTTTAGGGGCAAAGTCCCGGTGGGTGAGTTGTGGGTTTAGGGACATAGTCTCTGGGGGGGTGGGTGGTGGGTTTAGGGACATAGTCTCGGTGGGTTGGTTGTGGGTTTAGGGACATAGTCTCGGAGGGGGGTGGGTGGTGTCTTTAGGGAGATAGTCTCACGGGGTGTGGGTGTTGGGTTTAGGGACATATTCTCGGGGGGGTGGGTGGTGGGTTTAGGGACATAGGATCGAGGGTTTGTGTGGTGGGTTTGGGACATAGTCTCGGTGGGTGGGTTTTGGGTTTAGGGACATAGTCTCGGAGGGGGATGGGTGGTGTGTTTAGGGACATAGTCTCACAGGGTGTGGGTGTTGGGTTTAGGGACATAGTCTCGGGGGGGGGGGGGGGGGGTTTAGGGAAATAGGATCGAGGGGTTGGGTGGTGGGTTTGGGACATAGTCTCAGTGGGTGGGTTGTTGTTTTAGGGACATAGTCTCAGAGGGGGGTGGGTGGTGTGTTTAGGGACATAGTCTCACGGGGTGTAGGTGTTGGGTTTAGGGACATAGTCTCGGGGGGGTGGGTTTTGGGTTTAGGGACATAGGATCGAGGGGTTGGCTGGTGGGTTTGGGACATACTCTCGGTGGGTGGGTTGTGGGTTTAGGGACATATTCTCGGGGGGGTGGGTGGTGGGTTGAGGGACATAGTCTCGTTGTTGTTGGGTGGTGGGTTTAGGGACATAGTCTCGGGGGGCTGGGTGGTGTGTTTAGGAACATAATCTCGGGGGGGGCTAGGTGGTGGGTTTAGGGACATAGTCTCGAGGTGGTGAGTGGTGTGTTTAGAAACATTGTCTCAGGGGAGTGGTTGGTGGGTTTAGGGACGTAGTCTCCTGGGTGTGTGGGTGTTTGTTTTAGCGATGCAGTCTCGGGGCTGTGGTTAGTGTGTTTAGGGAAATAGTCTCGGGTGGGGTGGGCGGTGCGTTTAGGGACATAGTCACGGTGGAGTGGGTGGTGGGCTTAGGGAATTAGTCTCCGGGGGGTGTGGTTGTTTGGTATAGCGATGTAGTCTCGGGGGAGGTGCGTGATGGGTTTAGGGACGTAGTCTCGGAGGGGTTTGGGTTTAGTGTTTAGAGACATACTCATGGGGGGAGTGGGTGGAGGGCTTAGAGACATAGTCTTGGGTCAGTGGGTGGAGTGTTTATGGACATAGACTCGGTGGGTGGGTTGTGGGTTTAGGGACATAGTCTCGGAGGGGTGGGTGGTGGGTTTAGGGACACAGTCTCGGTGGGTGGGTTGTGGGTTTAGGGACATAGTCTCGGAGGGGGGTGGGTGGTGTGTTTAGGGACATAGTCTCACGGGGTGTGGGTGTGGGGTTTAGGGACATAGTCTCGGGGGGGTGGGTGGTGGGTTTAGGTACATAGGATCGAGGTGTTTGTTGGTGGGTTTGGGACATAGTCTCGGGGTGGTGGGTGGTGGGTTTAGGGACATAGGATCGAGGAGTTGGGTGCTGGGTTTGGGACATAGTCTCGGTGGGTGGGTTGTTGGTTTAGAGACATAGTCTCGGAGGGGTGTGGGTGGTGTGTTTAGAGACATAGCCTCACGGGGTGTTGGTGTTGGGTTTAGGGACATAGTCTCGGGGGGGTGGGTGGTTGGTTTAGGGAATTAGGATCGAGGAGTTGGGTGGTGGGTTTGGGACATAGTCTCGGTGGGTGGGTTGTGGATTTAGGGACATAGTCTCGGGGGGGTGGGTGGTGGGTTTAGTGACATAGTCTCGGGGGGGTGGGTGGTGGGTTTAGGGACATATTCTCGGGGGCGTTGGTGGTGGCTTTATGGACATAATCTCGGGCGGGGGGGCTGGGTGGTGGGTTTAGGGACATAGTCTCTGGAGGGTGACTGGTGGGTTTAGGAACATTGTCTCGGGGGAGTGGTTGGTGGGTTTAGGGACGTAGTCTCCTTGGTGTGTGGGTGTTTGTTTTTGCGATGTAGTCTCGGGGGTGTGGTTTGTGGGTTTAGGGACATAGTCTCACGGGGATTGGTTGGTGTGTTTAGGGAAATAGTCTCGGGTGGGGTGGGTGGTGGGTTTAAGGACATAGTCTCGGTGGAGTTGTGTGGTGAGTTTAGGGACGTAGTCTCTGGGCGGTGTGGTTGTTTGGTATAGCGATGTAGTCTCAGGGGAGGTGCGTGGTCGGTTTAGGGACATAGTCTCAGGGGAGTGGGGGGTGGGTTTAGGGACATAGTCTCGGAGGGGGGTGTGTGGTGTTATTAGGGACATTGTCTGGGTGGAGTGGGTGGTGGGTTTAGAGACATAGTCATGGGTGTGTGGGTGGAGAGTCTATGGACATAGACTCGGGGGGGTGGGGGGTGGGTTTAGGGACATTGTCTCGGGGGGGTGGGAGGTGGGTTTAGGGACATAGTCTCCGGGAGGTAGGTGGTGGGTTTAGGGACTTAGTCTCGGGGGCCGTGGTTGGTGGGTTTAGGGACACAGACTCGAGGAGGTGGGGGCGTGGGTGGTGGGTTTAGGGACACAGAATCGGGGGTTGGGGGCTTGGGTGGTGTGTTTAGGGACACAGTCTCGGGAGGGTGGGTACATGGGCCATGGGATTAGGGACACAGTCTCGTGGGGGTGTGGGCGTGGGTGGTGGGTTTAGGGACACAGTCTCAGGGTGCAGGGGGCGTGAGTGGTGGGTTTAGGGACACAGTTTTGGAGGGGTGGGTGCGTGTGTGGTGGGTTTCGGGACACATTCTCGGGAGGTGGGGGCGTGAGAGGTAGCTTTAGTAACACAGTCTTGGTGTGGGTGGGGGCGTGGGAGGTGGGTTTAGGGACATAATCTCGGGCGGGGCTGGGCGGTGGGTTTAGGGACATAGTCTCGGAGGGGTGGGTGGTGGGTTTAGGAACATAGTCACGGGGGGGGGTGAGTGGTGGGTTTAGGGACATTGTCTCGGGGGGTGGGTGGTGGGTTTAGGGACATAGGATCGAGGGGTTGGGTGGTGGGTTTGGGACATATTCTCGGTTGGTGGGTTGTGGGTTTAGGGACAAAGTCCTGGGGGTGGGTGGTGGGTTTAGGACATAGTCTCGGTATGGTTGGGTGGTGGGTTTAGGGACATAGTCTCGGGGGGGTGGGTGGTGGGTTTAGGGACATAGTCTCGTGGGGGTGAGTGGTGGGTTTAGGAACATTGTCTCGGGGGAGTGGTTGGTGGGTTTAGGGACGTAGTCTCCTGGGTGTGTGGGTGTTTGTTTTAGCGATGTAGTCTCGGGGGTGTGGTTGGTGTGTTCAGGGAAATAGTCTCGGTTGGGGTGGGTGGTGGGTTTAGGGACATAGTCTCGGTGGAGTGGGTGGTGGGTTTAGGGACGTAGTCTCCGGAGTGTGTGGTTGTTTGGTTTAGCGATGTAGTCTCGGGGCAGGTGCGTGGTGCTTTAGGGACATAGTCTCGGGGGGGGTGTGGAGTGTGTTTTGGGACATAGTCTCGGAGGGGTGTGGGTGGTGTGTTTAGGGACATTGTCTCGGTGGAGTGGGTGGTGGGTTTAGAGACATAGTCATGGGGGGAGTGGGTGGAGGGCTTAGAGACATATTCTTGGGTGTGTGGGTGGAGGGTTTATGGACATAGACTCGGGGGGGTGGGTGGTGGGTTTAGTGACATAGTCTCGGAGGGGTGGGAGGTGGGTTTGGGGACACAGTCTCGGGGGGTGGGTGGTGGGTTTAGGGACTTAGTCTCGGGGGCCGTGGTTGGTGGGTTTAGGGACAAAGTCTCGGGGGTTGGGGGCGTGGGTGGTGTGTTTAGGGACACAGTCTCGGGAGGGTGCTGAGGGCGTGGGTTGTGGGTTTAGGGACACAGTTTTGGAGGGGTGGGTGCGTGTGTGGTGGGTTTTGGGACGCATTCTCGGGAGGTGGGGGCGTGAGTGGTGGGTTTAGTAACACAGTCTTGGCGTGGGTGTGGGCGTGGGAGGTGGGTTTAGGGACATAGTCTCGGGGTGGGTGTGGTGGGTTTAGGGACATAATCTCGAGCGGGACTGGGTGGTGGGTTTAGGGACACAGACTCGAGGAGATGGGGGCGTGGGTGGTGGGTTTAGGGACACAGTCTCGGGGGTTGGGGGCGTGGGTGGTGTGTTTAGGGACACAGTCTCGGGGGTTGGGGGCATGGGCCATCGGATAAGGGATACAGTCTCGTGGGGGTGTGGGCGTGGGTGGTGGGTTTAGGGACACAGTGTCAGGGTGCTGAGGGCGTGGGTGGTGGGTTTAGTAACACAGTCTTGGCGTGGGTGTGGGCGTGGGAGGTGGGTTTAGGGACATAGTCTCGGTGTGGGTGTGGTGG
Organism: Carcharodon carcharias; assembly: GCF_017639515.1. NCBI lineage: Eukaryota > Metazoa > Chordata > Chondrichthyes > Lamniformes > Lamnidae > Carcharodon > Carcharodon carcharias. The sequence continues at coordinate 114,821 of NW_024470629.1, read as the reverse complement.
GTTTAGGGACATAATCTCGAGCGGGACTGGGTGGTGGGTTTAGGGACATAGTCTCGGGTGGGGTGGGTGGTGGGTTTAGGGACATAGTCTCGGGGGGTGAGTGGTGGGTTTAGGGATGTAGTCTCCGGGGTGTGTGGGTATTTGTTTTAGCGATGTAGTCTCGGGTGGGGTGGATGGTGGGTTTAGGTACATTGTCTCTGTGGAGTGGGTGGTGGGTTTAGGGACGTAGTCTCCGGAGGGTGTGGGTGTTTGGTATAGTGACGTAGTCTCGGGGGGTGGGTCAGTGGTGGGTTTAGGGACATAGTCTCGGGGGGGAGGGTGGTGGGTCTAGGGACATAGTCTCGGAGGGGGGTGGGTGGTGTGTTTAGGGACATAGGATCGAAGTGTTGGGTGGTGAGTTTGGGACATAGACTCGGTGGGTGGGTTGTGGGTTTAGGGACATAGTCTCGGTGGGGTGGGTGGTGGGTTTAGGGACATAGTCTCGGTGGGTGGGTTGTGGGTTTAGGGACATAGTCGGAGGGGGGTGGGTGGTGTGTTTAAGGACATAGTCTCACGGGGTGTGGGTGTTGGGTTTAGGGACATAGTCTCGGGGGGTGGGTGGTGGGTTTAGGGACATAGGATTGAGGGGTTGGGTGGTGGGTTTGCGACATATTCTCGGGGAGATGGGTGGTGGGTTTAGGGACATAGGATCGAGGGGTTGGGAGGTGGGTTTGGGACATAGTCTCGGGGGGGTGGGTGGTGGGTTTAGGGACATAATCTCGGGGGGGGCTGGGTGGTGGGTTTAGGGACTTAGTCTCGGGGGGGTGAGTGGTGGGTTTAGGAACAATGTCTCGGGGGACTGGTTCGTGGGTTTAGGGACGTAGTCTCCTGGGTGTGTGGGTGTTTGTTTTAGCGATGTAGTCTCGGGGTTGCGGTTGGTGTGTTCTGGGAAATAGTCTCGGTTGCAGTGGGTGGTGGGTTTAGGGACATAGTCTCGGTAAAGTGGGTGGTGTGTTTAGGGACGTAGTCCCCGGGGGGTGTGGTTGTTTGGTTTAGCGATGTAGTCTCGGGGGAGGTGCGTGGTGGGTTTAGGGACATAGTCTCGGGGGGGTTGGGGGGTGGGTTTAGGGACATAGTCTCGGAGGGGTGTGGGTGGTGTGTTTAGGGACATTGTCTTGGTGGAGTGGGTGGTGGGTTTAGGGACATCGTCATGGGGGGAGTGGGTGGAGGGCTTAGAGACATATTCTTGGGTGTGTGGGTGGAGAATTTATGGACAAAGACTCGGGGGGGTGGGTGATGGGTTTAGGGACATAGTCTCGGAGGGGTGGGAGGTGGGTTTAGGGACATAGTCTCGGGGGGGTGGGTGGTGGGTTTAGGGACTTAATCTCGGGGGCCGTGGTTGGTGGGTTTAGGGACACAGACTCGAGGAGATGGGTGCGTGGGTGGTGGGTTTAGGGACACAGTCTCGGGGGTTGGGGGCGTGGGTGGTGTGTTTAGGGACACAGTCTCGGGAGGGTGGGGGCATGGGCCATGGGATAAGGGATACAGTCTCGTGGGGGTGTGGGCGTGGGTGGTGGGTTTAGGGACACAGTGTCAGGGTGCTGAGGGCGTGGGTGGTGGGTTTAGGGACACAGTTTTGGAGGGGTGGGTGCGTGTGTGGTGGGTTTCGGGACGCATTCTCGGGAGGTGGGGGCGTGAGTGGTGGGTTTAGTAACACAGTCTTGGTGTGGGTGTGGGAGTGGGAGGTGGGTTTAGGGACATCGTCTCGGGGTGGGTGTGGTGGGTTTAGGGACATAATCTCGAGCGGGACTGGGTGGTGGGTTTAGGGACATAGTCTCGGGGGGGGTGGGTGGTGGGTTTAGGGACATAGTCTCGGGGGGTGAGTGGTGAGTTTAGGGATGTAGTCTCCGGGGTGTGTGGGTATTTGTTTTAGTGATGTAGTCTCGGGGGGGGGTGTGTGGTGGGTTTAGTGACATAGTCTCAGAAAGTCGGGAGTAGGTTTAGGGACATAGTCTCGGGAGGGGTGGATGGTGGGTTTAGGTACATTGTCTCTGTGGAGTGTGTGGTGGGTTTAGGGACGTAGTCTCCGGAGGGTGTGGGTGTTTGGTATAGTGACGTAGTCTCGGGGGATGGGTCGGTGGTGGGTTTAGGGACATAGTCTCGGGGGGGAGGGTGGTGGGTTTAGGGACACAGTTTTGGAGGGGTGGGTGCGTGTGTGGTGGGTTTCGGGACGCATTCTCGGGAGGTGGGGGCGTGAGTGGTGGGTTTAGTAACACAGTCTTGGCGTGGGTGTGGGCGTGGGAGGTGGGTTTCGGGACATAGTATCGGGATGGGTGTGGTGGGTTTAGGGACATAATCTCGAGCGGGACTGGGTGGTGGGTTTAGGGACATAGTTTCGGGGGGGGTGGGTGGTTGGTTTAGGGACATAGTCTCGGGGGGTGAGTGGTGGGTTTAGGGATGTAGTCTCCGGGGTGTGTGGGTATTTGTTTTAGTGATGTAGTCTCGGGGGGGGTGTGTGGTGGGTTTAGTGACATAGTCTCAGAAAGTCGGGAGTAGGTTTAGGGACATAGTCTCGGGTGGGGTGGATGGTGGGTTTAGGTACATTGTCTCTGTGGAGTGCGTGGTGGGTTTAGGGACGTAGTCTCCGGAGGGTGTGGGTGTTTGGTATAGTGACGTAGTCTCGGGGGATGGGTCGGTGGTGGGTTTAGGGACATAGTCTCGGGGGGGAGGGTGGTGGGTTTAGGGACATAGTCTCGGAGGGGGGTGGGTGGTGTGTTTAGGGACATAGGATCGAGGTGTTGGGTGGTGGGTTTGGGACATAGACTCGGTGGGTGGGTTGTGGGTTTAGGGACATAGTCTCGGAGGGGGGTGGGTGGTGTGTTTAGGGACATAGTCTCACGGGGTGTGGGTGTTGGGCTTAGGGACATAGTCTCGGGGGGGGTTTGGTGGGTTTAGGGACATAGGATCGAGTGTTTGGGTGGTGGGTTTGGGACATAGTCTCGGTGGGTGGGTTGTGGGTTTAGTGACATGGTCTCGGAGGGGGGTGTTTGGTGTGTTAAGGGATATAGTCTCACAGGGTGTGGGTGTTGAGTTTAGGGACATAGTCTCGGGGGGGTGGGTGGTGGGTTTAGGGACATAGGATCGAGGGGTTGGGTGGTGGGTTTGCGACATATTCTCGGGGAGAAGGGTGGTGGGTTTAGGGACATAGGATCGAGGGTTTGGGAGGTGGGTTTGGGACATAGTCTCGGGGGGGGGTGGTGGGTTTAGGGACATAGTCTCGGTGGGTGGGTTGTGGGTTTAGGGACATAGTCTCGGAGGGGGGTGGGTGGTGTGTTTAGGGACATAGACTCACGGGGTGTGGGTGTTGGGTTTAGGGACATTATCTCGGTGGGGTGTGTGGTGGGTTTAGGGACATTGGATCGAGGGGTTGGGTGGTGGGTTTGGGACATAGTCTCGGGGGGGTGGGTGGTGGGTTTAGGGACATAGGATCGAGTGGTTTCTGTGGTGTATTTAGGGACATAGTCTCACGAAGTGTGGGTGTTGGGTTTAGGGTCATAGTCTCGGGGGGGTGTGTTGTGGGTTCAGGGACATAGGATCGAGGTGTTGGGAGGTGGGTTTGGGACATAGACTCCGTGGGTGGGTTGTGGGTTTAGGGACATAGTCTCGGAGGGGTGGGTGGTGGGTTTAGGGACACAGTCTCGTTGGGTGGGTTGTGGGTTTAGGGACATAGTCTCGGAGGGGGGTGGGTGGTGTTTTTAGGGACATATCTCACGGGGTGTGGGTGTGGGGTTTAGGGACATAGTCTCGGGGGGGTGGGTGGTGGGTTTAGGTAAATAGGATCGAGGGGTTTGGTGGTGGGTTTGGGAAGTAGTCTCGGGGTGGTGGGTGGTGGGTTTAGGGACATAGGATCGAGGGGTTGGGTGGTGGGTTTGGGACATAGTCTCGGTGGGTTGGTTTTGGTTTAGGGACATAGTCTCGGGGGGGTGGGTGGTGGGTTTAGTGACATAGTCTCGGGGGGTTGGGTGGTGGGTTTAGGGACATATTCTCGGGGGAGTTGGTGGTGGCTTTAGGGACATAATCTCGGGGGGGTGTTGGGTGGTGTGTTTAGGGACATAGTCTCGGGAGGGTGAGTGGTGGGTTTAGGAACATTGTCTCGGGGGAGTGGTTGGTGGGTTTAGGGATGTAGTCTCCTTGGTGTGTGGGTGTTTGCTTTTGCGATGTAGTCTCGGGGGTGTGGGTGGTGTGTTTAGGGACATAGTCTCACGGGGATTGGTAGGTGTTTTTAGGGAAATAGTCTCGGGTGGGGTGGGTGGTGGGTTTAGGAACATAGTCTCGGTGGAGAGGGTGGTGAGTTTAGGGACGTAGTCTCCGGGGGGTGTGGTTGTTTGGTATAGCGATGTAGTCTCGGCGGAGGTGCGTGGTGGGTTTAGGGACATAGTCTCGGGAGAGTGGGGGGTGGGTTTAGGGACATAGTCTCGGAGGGGGTTGTGTGGCGTTATTAGGGACATTGTCTGGGTGGAGTGGGTGGTGGGTTTAGAGACATAGTCATGGGTGTGTGGGTGGAGAGTCTATGGACATAGACTCGGGGGGGGTGGGTGGTGAGTTTAGGGACATTGTCTCGGGGGGGTGGGAGGTGGGTTTAGGGACATAGACTCCGGGGGGTAGGTGGTGGGTTTAGGGACTTAGTCTCGGGGGCCGTGGATGGTGGGTTTAGGGACACAGACTCGAGGAGGTGGGGGCGTGGGTGGTGGCTTTAGGGACACAGAATCGGGGGTTGGGGGCTTGGGTGGTGTGTTTAGGGACACAGTCTCGGGAGGGTGGGGACATGGGCCATGGGATTAGGGACACAGTCTCGTGGGGGTGTGGGCGTGGGTGGTGGGTTTAGGTACACAGTCTCAGGGTGCTGGGGGCGTGGGTGGTGGGTTTAGGGACACATTTTCGGAGGGGTGGGGGCGTGGGTGGTGGGTTTAGGGACACAGTCTCAGGGGGTGGGGGCGTGGGTGGTGGGTTTACAGACACAGTCTCGCGGGGATTGGGGCATGGCTGGAGGGTTTATGGACACAGTCTAGGCGGTGGAGTGGGCGTGGGTGGTAGGTTTACGGACACAGTCTCGGGGGGGTTGGGCGTGGGTGGTGGGTATAGGGTCACAGTCGCGGTGGATGTGTGCGTGTGTTGTGTGTTCAGGGACACAGTCTCGGGGTGTGTGCGGGAGTGGGTGGTGGGTTTAGGGACACAGTCTCGGGGGTTGGGGGCATGGGTGGTGTCTTTACGGACACAGTCTCGGCGAGGGTGTTGGCATGGTTGTTGAGATTAGGGGCACAGTCTCGAGGGGGGATGGGTGCATGTGTGGTAGGTTTCGGGACACATTCTCGGGAGGTGGGGGCGTGAGTGGTGGGTTTATTGACACAGTCTTGGCGGGGGTGGGGGCGTCGGATGTGGGTTTAGGGACATAGTCTCAGGGTGGGGGTGGTGGGTTTAGGGACAAAATCCCGGGCGGGGCTGGGTGGTGGGTTTAGGGACATAGCCTCGGTGGGGGAGGGTGGTTGGTTCAGGGACATTGTCTCGGGGTGGGGGTGGTGGGTTTAGGGACGTAGTCTCGGCGGGGTGAGTGGTGGGTTTAGGGACATTGTCTCGGGGGACTGGTTGGTGGGTTTTGGGATGTAGTCTCCCCAGTGTGTGGGTATTTGTTTTAGCGATGTAGTCTCGGGGGGGGTGTGTGGTGGGTTTAGGGACATAGTCTCGGAGTGTGTGTGGTCGGTTTAGGGACATAGTCTCGGGAGGGGTGGATGGTGGGTTTAGGGTCATTGTCTTTGTGGAGTGGGTGGTGGGTTTAGGGACGTAGTCTCCGGAGGGTGTGGGTGTTTGGTACAGCGACGTAGTCTCGGGGGGGGGGGGGGGGGTCGGTGGTGTGTTTAGGGACATAGTCTCGGGGGGGTGGGTGGTGAGTTTAGGGACATAGTCTCGGAGGGGGGTGGGTGGTGTGTTTAGGGAGATAGACTAACGGGTTGTGGGTGTTGGGTTTAGGGACATAGTCTCGGGGGGGTGGGTGGTGGGTTTAGGGACATAGGATCGAGGGGTTGGGTGGTGGGTTTGGGACATAGACTCGGTGGGTGGGTTGTGGGTTTAGGGACATAGTCTCGGGGGGGTGGGTGGTGGGCTGGTTGTGGGTTTAGGGACATAGTCTCGGAGTGGGGTGGGTGGTGTGTTTAGTGACATAGTCTCACGGGGTGTGGGTGATGGGTTTAGGGACATAGTCCCGGGGGGGTGGTTGGTGGGTTTAGGGACATATGATCGAGGGCTTGCGTGGTGGGTTTGGGACATAGTCTCGGGGGGGTGGGTGGTGGGTTTAGGGACATAGGATCGAGGGGTTGGGTGGTGGGTTTGGGACATAGTCTCGGTGGGTGGGTTGTTGGTTTAGGGAGATAGTCTCGGAGAGGGGTGGGTGGTGTGTTTAGGGACATTGTCTAAATAGGTGTGGGTGTTGGGTTTAGGGACATAGTCTCGGGGGGGTGGGTTGTGGGTTTAGGGACATAGGATCGAGGGGTTGGGTGGTGGGTTTGGGACATAGTCTCGGTGGGTGGTTTGTGGGTTTAGGCACATAGTCTCGGGGGGTGGGTGGTGGGTTTAGGGACATAGTCTCGGTGGGGTTGGGTGGTGGGTTTAGGGACATAGTCTCGGGGGGGGCTGGGTGGTGGGTTTAGGGACATAGTCTCGGGGGAGTGGTTGGTGGGTTTAGGGACGTAGTCTCCTGGGTGTGTGGGTGTTTGTTTTAGCGATGTAGTCTCGGTGGTGTGCGTGGTGGGTTTAGGGTCATAGTCTCGGGGGGGTGGGTGGTGGGTTTAGGGACATAGTCTCGGAGGAGGGTGTGTGGTATGTTTAGGGACATTGTCTCGGTGGAGTGGGTGGTGGGTTTAGAGACATAGTCATGGGGGGAGTGGGTGGAGGGCTTAGAGACATAGTCTTGGGTGTGTGGGTGGACATAGACTCGGGGGGGTGGGTGGTGGGTTTAGGGACATAATCTCGGGGGGGTGGGAGGTGGGTTTAGGGACAAAGTCTCGGGGGGGTGGGTGGTGGGATTAGGGACACTGACTCGAGGAGTTGGGGGCGTGGATGGTGGTTTTAGGGACACAGTCTCGGGGGTTGGGGGCGTGGGTGGTGTGTTTAGGGACACAGTCTCACGGGGTGTGGGTGTTGGGTTTAGGGACATAGTCCCGTTGGGGTGGTTGGTGGGTTTAGGGACATATGATCGAGGGGTTGGGTGGTGGGTTTGGGACATAGTCTCGGAAGGGTGGGTGGTGGCTTTAGGGACATAGGATCGAGGGGTTGGGTGGTGGGTTTGGGACATAGTCTCAGTGGGTGGGTTGTTGGTTTAGGGAGATAGTCTCGGAGGGGGGTGGGTGGTGTGTTTAGGGACATTGTCTCAATAGGTGTGGGTGTTGGGTTTAGGGACATAGTCTCGGTGGGGTGGGTGGAAGGTTTAGGGACATAGGATCGAGGGGTTGGGTGGTGGGTTTAGGGACATAGTCTCGGGGGGTGGGTGGTGGCTTTAGGGACATAGTCTTGGTGGGGTTGAGTGGTGGGTTTAGGGACATAGTCTCGGGGGGGTGGGTGGTGGGTTTAGGGACATAATCTCGGGGGGGGCTGGGTGGTGGGTTTAGGGACATAGTCTCGGGGGAGTGGGTGGTGGGTTTAGGGACATAGTCTCGGAGGGGGGTGTGTGGTGTGTTTAGGGACATTGTCTCAGTGGAGTGGGTGGTGGGTTTAGAGACATAGTCATGGGGGGAGTGGGTGGAGGGCTTAGAGACATAGTCTTGGGTGTGTGGTTGGAGAGTCTATGGACATAGACTCGGGGGGGTGGGTGGTGGGTTTAGGGACATAGTCTCGGGGGGGTTGGAGGTGGGTTTAGGGACAAAGTCTCGAGGGGGTGGGTGGTGGGATTAGGGACTTAGTGTTGGGGGCCGTGGTTGGTGGGTTTAGGGACACTGACTCGAGGAGTTGGGGGCGTGAGTTGTGGTTTTAGGGACACAGTCTCGGGGTTGAGGGCGTGGGTGGTGTGTTTAGGGACACAGTCTCACGGGGTGTGGGTGTTGGGTTTAGGGACATAGTCCCGTTGGGGTGGTTGGTGGGTTTAGGGACATATGATCGAGGGGTTGGGTGGTGGGTTTGGGACATAGTCTCGGGGGGGTGGGTGGTGGCTTTAGGAACATAGGATCGAGGGGTTGGGTGGTGGGTTTGGGACATAGTCTCAGTGGGTGGGTTGTTGGTTTAGGGAGATAGTCTCGGAGGGGGGTGGGTGGTGTGTTTAGGGACATTGTCTCAGTAGGTGTGCGTATTGGGTTTAGGGACATAGTCTTGGGGGGGTGGGTGGAAGGTTTAGGGACATAGGATCGAGGGGTTGGGTGTTGGGTTTGGGACATAGTCTCGGTGGGTGGGTTGTGGGTTTAGGGACATAGTCTCGGGGGGTGGGTGGTGGGTTTAGGGACATAGTCTCTGTGGGGTTGGGTGGTGGGTTTAGGGACATAGTCTCGGGGGGGTGGGTGGTGGGTTTAGGGACATAATCTCGGGGGGGGCTGGGTGGTTGGTTTAGGGACATAGTCTCGGGGGAGTGGTTGGTGGGTTTAGGGACGTAGTCTCCTGGGTGTGTGGGTGTTTGTTTTAGCGATGTTGTCTCGGGGGTGTGGGTGGTGGGTTTAGCAACATAGTCTCACGGGGAGTCGTTGGTGTGTTTAGGGACATAGTCTCGGGGGGGTGGGGGGTGTCTTTAGGGACATAGGATCGAGGGGTTGGGTGGTGGGTTTGGGACATAGTCTCAGTGGGTGGGTTGTTGGTTTAGGGAGATAGTCTCGGAGGGGGGTGGGTGGTGTGTTTATGGACATAGTCTCAATAGTTGTGCGTATTGGGTTTAGGGACATAGTCTCGGGGGGGTGGGTGGAAGGTTTAGGGACATAGGATCGAGGGGTTGGGTGGTGGGTTTGGGACATAGTCTCGGTGGGTGGGTGGTGGGTTTAGGGACATAGTCTCGGGGGGTGGGTGGTGGGTTTAGGGACATAGTCTCGGTGGGGTTGGGTGGTGGGTTTAGGGACATAGTCTCGGGGGGGTGGGTGGTGGGTTTAGGGACATAATCTCGGGGGGGGCTTAGTGGTGGGTTTAGGGACATAGTCTCGGGGGAGTGGTTGGTGGGTTTAGGGACGTAGTCTCCTGGGTGTGTGGGTGTTTGTTTTAGCGATGTAGTCTCGGGGGTGTGGGTGGTGGGTTTAGGTACATAGTCTCACGGGGAGTTGTTGGCGTGTTTAGGGCAATATTCTCGGGTGGGGTGGGTGGTTGGTTTAGGGTCATAGTCTCGGTGGATTGTGTGGTGGGTTTAGGGACGTAGTCTCCGGGGGTTGTGGTTGTTTGGTATAGCGATGTAGTCTCGGGGGAGGTGCGTGGTGGGTTTAGGGACATAGTCTCGGAGGGGGGTGTGTGGTGTTATTAGGGACATTGTCTGGGTGGAGTGGGTGGTGGATTTAGAGAAATAGTCATGGGTGTGTGGGTGGAGAGTCTATGGACATAGACTCGGGGGGATGGGTGGTGGGTTTAGGGACATTGTCTCGGGGGGGTGGGAGGTGGGTTTAGGGACATAGTCTCCGGGGGGTAGGTGGTGGGTTTAGGGACTTAGTCTCGGGGGCCGTGGTTGGTGGGTTTAGGGACACAGACTCGAGGAGTTGGGGTCGTAGGTGGTGGGTTTAGGGACACAGAATCGGTTGTTGGGGGCTTGGGTGGTGTGTTTAGGGACACAGTCTCGGGAGGGTGGGGACATGGGCCATGGGATTAGGGACACAGTCTCGTGGGGGTGTGGGCGTGGGTGGTGGGTTTAGGGACACAGTCTCAGGGTGCTGGGGGCATGGGTGGTGGGTTTAGGGACACAGTTTTGGAGGGGTGGGTGAGTGTGTGGTGGGTTTTGGGACACATTCTCGGGAGGAGGGGCGTGAGAGGTGGGTTTAGTAACACAGTCGGTGTGGGTGGGGGCGTGGGAGGTGGGTTTAGGGACGTAGTCTCGGGGTGGGGGTGGTGGGTTTAGGGACATAATCTCGGGCGGGGCTGGGTGGTGGGTTTAGGGACATAGTCTCGGGGGGGGTGAGTGGTGGGTTTAGGGACATTGTCTCCGGGGAGTGGTTGCTTGGTTTAGGTATGTAGTCTCCGGGGTGTGTTGGTACTTGTTTTAGCGATGTAGTCTCGGGGGGGTGGTGTGTGGTGGGTTTAGGGACATAGTCTCGGGTGGGGTGGATGGTGGGTTTAGGGACATTGTCTCTGTGGAGTGGATGGTGGGTTTAGGGACGTAGTCTCCGGAGGGTGTGGGTGTTTGGTATAGTGAAGAAGTCTCGGGCCGGGGCGTCGGTGGTGGGTTTAGGGACATAGTCTCGGGGGTGAGGGTGGTGGGTTTAGGGACATAGTCTCGGAGGAGGGTGGGTGGTGTGTTTAGGGACATAGTCTCACGGGATGTGTGTGGTGGGTTTAGGGACATAGGATCGAGGGGTTGGGTGGTGGGTTTGGGACATAGTCTCGGTGGGTGGGTTGTTGGTTTACGGAGATAGTCTCGGAGAGGGGTGGGTGGTGTGTTTAGGGACATTGTCTAAATAGGTGTGGGTGTTGGGTTTAGGGACATAGTCTCGGGGGGGTGGGTTGTGGGTTTAGGGACATAGGATCGAGGGGTTGGGTGGTGGGTTTGGGACATAGTTTCGGTGGGTGGGTTGTGGGTTTAGGGACATAGTCTCGGGGGGGTGGGTGGTGGGTTTAGGGACATAGTCTCGGTGGGGTTGGGTAGTGGGTTTAGGGACATAGTCTCGGGGGGGTGGGTGGTGGGTTTAGGGACATAATCTCGGGGGGGGCTGGGTGGTGGGTTTAGGGACATAGTCTCGGGGGAGTGGTTGGTGGGTTTAGGGACGTAGTCTCCTGGGTGTGTGGGTGTTTGTTTTAGCGATGTAGTCTCGGGGGTGTGGGTGGTGGGTTTAGGGACATAGTCTCACGGGGAGTTGTTGGTGTGTTTAGGGAAATATTCTCGGGTGGGTTGGGTGGTGGGTTTAGGGTCATAGTCTCGGTGGAGTGGGTGGTGGGTTTAGGGACGTAGTCTCCGGGGGGTGTGGTTGTTTGGTATAGCGATGTAGTCTCGGGGGAGGTGCGTGGTGGGTTTAGGTTCATAGTCTCGGGGGGGTGGGTGGTGGGTTTAGGGACATAGTCTCGGAGGGTGGTGTGTGGTATGTTTAGGGACATTGTCTCGGTGGAGTGGGTGGAGGGCTTAGAGACATAGTCTTGGGTGTGTGGGTGGACATAGACTCGGGGGGGTGGGTGGTGGGTTTAGGGACATAATCTCGGGGGGGTGGGTGGTGGCTTTAGGGACATAGTCTTGGTGGGGTTGAGTGGTGGGTTTAGGGACATAGTCTCGGGGGGGTGGGTGGTGGCTTTAGGGACATAATCTCGGGGGGGCTGGGTGGTGGGTTTAGGGACATAGTCTCGGGGGAGTGGGTGGTGGGTTTAGGGACATAGTCTCGGAGGGGGGTGTGTGGTGTGTTTAGGGACATTGTCTCGGTGGAGTGGGTGGTGGGTTTAGAGACATAGTCATGGGGGTAGTGGGTGGAGGGCTTAGAGACATAGTCTTGGGTGTGTGGGTGGAGAGTCTATGGACATAGACTCGGGGGGGTGGGTGGTGGGTTTAGGGACATAGTCTCATGGGGGGGTTGGAGGTGGGTTTAGGGACATAGTCTCGAGGGGGTGGGTGGTGGGATTAGGGACTTAGTGTTGGAGGCCGTGGTTGGTGGGTTTAGGGACACTGACTCGAGGAGTTGGGGGCGTGGGTGGTGGTTTTAGGGACACAGTCTCGGGCGTTGAGGGCGTGGGTGGTGTGTTTAGGGACACAGTCTCACGGGGTGTGGGTGTTGGGTTTAGGGACATAGTCCCGTTGGGGTGGTTGGTGGGTTTAGGGACATATGATCGAGGGGTTGGGTGGTGGGTTTGGGACATAGTCTCGGGGGGGTGGGTGGTGGCTTTAGGAACATAGGATCGAGGGGTTGGGTGGTGGGTTTGGGACATAGTCTCAGTGGGTGGGTTGTTGGTTTAGGGAGATAGTCTCGGAGGTGGGTGGGTGGTGTGTTTAGGGACATTGTCTCAATAGGTGTGCGTATTGGGTTTAGGGACATAGTCTTGGGGGGGTGGGGGGAAGGTTTAGGGACATAGGATCGAGGGGTTGGGTGTTGGGTTTGGGACATAGTCTCGGTGGGTGGGTTGTGGGTTTAGGGACATAGTCTCGGTGGGGTTGGGTGGTGCGTTTAGGGACATAGTCTCGGGGGGGTGGGTGGTGGGTTTAGGGACATAATCTCGGGGGGGCTTAGTGGTGGGTTTAGGGACATAGTCTCGGGGGAGTGGTTGGTGGGTTTAGGGACGTAGTCTCCTGGGTGTGTGGGTGTTTGTTTTAGCGATGTAGTCTCGGGGGTGTGGGTGGTGGGTTTAGGGACATAGTCTCACGGGGAGTTGTTGGCTTGTTTAGGGCAATATTCTCGGGTGGGGTGGGTGGTGGGTTTAGGGTCATAGTCTCGGTGGATTGTGTGGTGGGTTTAGGGACGTAGTCTCCGGGGGTTGTGGTTGTTTGGTATAGCGATGTAGTCTCGGGGGAGGTGCGTGGTGGGTTTAGGGACATAGTCTCAGGGGAGTGGGGGGTGGGTTTAGGGACATAGTCTCGGAGGGGGGGGTGTGGTGTTATTAGCGACATTGTCTGGGTGGAGTGGGTGGTGGATTTAGAGAAATAGTCATGGGTGTGTGGGTGGAGAGTCTATGGACATAGACTCGGGGGGGTGGGTGGTGGGTTTAGGGACATTGTCACGGGGGGGTGGGAGGTGGGTTGAGGGACATAGTCTCCGGGGGGTAGGTGGTGGGTTTAGGGACTTAGTCTCGGGGGCCGTGGTTGGTGGGTTTAGGGACACAGACTCGAGGAGGCGGGGTCGTAGGTGGTGGGTTTAGGGACACAGAATCGGTTGTTGGGGGCTTGGGTGGTGTGTTTAGCGACACAGTCTCGGGAGGGTGGGGACATGGGCCATGGGATTAGGGACACAGTCTCGTGGGGGTGTGGGCGTGGGTGGTGGGTTTAGGGACACAGTCTCAGGGTGCTGGGGGCATGGGTGGTGGGTTTAGGGACACAGTTTTGGAGGGGTGGGTGCGTGTGTGGTGGGTTTTGGGACACATTCTCGGGAGGTGGGGGCGTGAGAGGTGGGTTTAGTAACACAGTCGGTGTGGGTGGGAGCATGTGAGGTGGGTTTAGGGACATAGTCTCGGGGTGGGGGTGGTGGGTTTAGGGACATAATCTCGGGCGGGGCTGGGTGGTGGGTTTAGGGACATAGTCTCGGGGGGGGTGAGTGGTGGGTTTAGGGACATTGTCTCGGGGGAGTGGTTGCTTGGTTTAGGTATGTAGTCTCCGGGGTGTGTTGGTACTTGTTTTAGCGATGTAGTCTTGGGGGGGTGGTGTGTGGTGGGTTTAGGGACATAGTCTCGGGTGGGGTGGATGGTGGGTTTAGGGACATTGTCTCTGTGGAGTGGGTGGTGGGTTTAGGGACGTAGTCTCCGGAGGGTGTGGGTGTTTGGTATAGTGACGTAGTCTCGGGCGGGGGCGTCGGTGGTGGGTTTAGGGACATAGTCTCGGGGGTGAGGGTGGTGGGTTTAGGGACATAGTCTCGGAGGAGGGTGGGTGGTGTGTTTAGGGACATAGTCTCACGGGATGTGTGCGGTGGGTTTAGGGACATAGGATCGAGGGGTTGGGTGGTGGGTTTGGGACATAGTCTCGGTGGGTGGGTTGTGGGTTTAGGGACATAGTCACGGGGGGGTGGGTGGTGGGTTTAGGGACATAGTCTCGGTGGGTGTGTTGTGGGTATAGGGACATAGTCTCGGAGGGGGGTGGGTGGTGTGTTTAGGGACATAGTCTCACGGGGTTTGGGTGTTGGGTTTAGGGACATATTCTCACGGGGTGTGGGTGTTGGGTTTAGGGACATAGTCTCGGGGGGGTGGGTGGTGGGTTTAGGGACATAGGATCGAGGGGTTGGGTGGTGGGTTTGGGACGTATTCTCGGTGGGTGGGTTGTGGGTTTAGGGACATAGTCTCGGGGGGGTGGGTGGTGGGTTTTGGGACATAATCTCGGGGGGGGCTTGGTGGTGGGTTTAGGGACATAGTCTCGGGGTGGTGAGTGGTGGGTTTAGGAACATTGTCTCGGGGGAGTGGTTCGTGGGTTTAGGGACGTAGTCTCCTGGGTGTGTGGGTGTTTGTTTTAGCGATGTAGTCTCAGGGGTGTGGTTGGTGTGTTCAGGGAAATAGTCTCGGAAGGGGTGGGTGGTGGGTTTAGAGACATAGTCACGGTGGAGTGGGCGGTGGGTTTAGGGACGTAGTCTCCGGTGGGTGTGGTTGTTTGGTTTAGCGATGTAGTCTCGGGGGAGGTGCGTGGTGGGTTTAGGGACATAGTCTCGGGGGGGTGGGGGCTGGGTTTAGGGACATAATGTCGGGGGGGTGCTGTGTGGTGGGTTTAGGGACATAGTCTCGGGGGGGGTGGGGGTTGGGTTTAGGGACATAGTCTCGGAGGAGGGTGGATGGTGTGTTTAGGGACATAGTCCCACGGGATGTGGGTGGTGGGTTTAGGGACATAGTCTCGGTGGGTGTGTTGTGGGTTTAGGGACATAGTCTCGGAGGGGGGTGGGTGGTGTGTTTAGGGACATAGTCTCACGGGGTGTGGGTGTTGGCTTTAGGGACATAGTCTCACGGGGTGTGGGTGTTGGGTTTAGGGACATTGTCTCGGGGGTTGGGTGGTGGGTTTAGGGACATTGGATCGAGGGTTTGGTTGGTGGGTTTGGGACATATTCTCGGTGGGTGGGTTGTGGGTTTAGGGACATAGTCCCGGGGGGTGGGTGGTGGGTTTAGGACATAGTCTCGGTGTGGTTGGGTGGTGGGTTTAGGGACATAGTCTCGGTGTGGTTGGGTGGTGGGTTTAGGGACATAATCTCGGGGGGGGCTGGGTGGTGTGTTAAGGGACATAGTCTCGGGGGGGTGAGTGGTGGGTTTAGGAACATTGTCTCGGGGGAGTGGTTGGCGGGTTTAGGGACGTAGTCTCCTGGGTGTGTGGGTGTTTGTTTTAGCGATGTAGTCTCGGAGTTGTGGTTGGTGTGTTCAGGGAAATAGTCTCGGTTGGGGTGGGTGGTGGGTTTAGGGACATAGTCTCGGTGGAGTGGGTGGTGGGTTTAGAGACATAGTCATGGGGGGAGTGGGTGGAGGGCTTAGAGACATAGTCTTGGCTGTGTGGGTGGAGAGTCTATGGACATAGACTCGGGGGGGTGGGTGGTGGTTTTAGGGTAATAGTCTCGGGGGGGTGGGAGGTCGGTTTAGGGACATAGTCTCGGGGGGGTGGGTGGTGGGTTTAGGGACACTGACTCGAGGAGTTGGGGGCATGGGTGGTGGGTTTTGGGACACAGTCTCGGGGGTTGGGGGCGTGGGTGGTGTGTTTAGGGACACAGTCTCACGGGGTGTGGGTGTTGGTTTTAGGGACATAGTCCCGGGGGGGTGGTTGGTGGGTTTAGGGACATATGATCGAGGGGTTGGGTGGTGGGTTTGGGACATAGTCTCTGTGGGTGGGTTGTTGGTTTAGGGAGATAGTCTCGGAGGGGGGTGGGTGGTGTGTTTAGGGACATTGTCTCAATAGGTGTGGGTGTTGGGTTTAGGGACATAGTCTCGGGGGGGTGGGTGGTGGGTTTAGGGACATAGGATCGAGGGGTTGGGTGGTGGGTTTGGGACATAGTCTCGGTGGGTGGGTTGTGGGTTTAGGGACATAGTCTCGGGGGGTGGGTGGTGGGTTTAGGGACATAGTCTCGGTGGGGTTGGGTGGTGGGTTTAGGGACATAGTCTCGGGGGAGTGGTTGGTGGGTTTAGGGACGTAGTCTCCTGGGTGTGTGGGTGTATGTTTTAGCGATGTTGTCTCGGGGGTGTGGGTGGTGGGTTTAGGGACATAGTCTCACGGGGAGTTGTTGGTGTGTTTAGGGAAATATTCTCGGGTGGGGTGGGTGGTGGTTTTAGGGTCATAGTCTCGGTGGAGTGGGTGGTGGGTTTAGGGACGTAGTCTCCGGGGGGTGTGGTTGTTTGGTATACCAATGTAGTCTCGGGGGAGTTGCGTGGTGGGTTTAGGGTCATAGTCTCGGGGTGGGTGTGGGGTGGGTTTAGGGACATAGTCTCGGAGTGGGGTGTGTGGTATGTTTAGGGACATTGTCTCGGTGGAGTGGGTGGTGGGTTTAGAGACATAGTCATGGGGGGAGTGGGTGGAGGGCTTAGAGACATAGTCTTGGGTGTGTGGGTGGAGAGTCTATGGACATAGACTCGGGGGGGTGGGTGGTGGGTTTAGGGACATAGTCTCGGGGGGGTGGGAGCTGGGTTTAGGGACATAGTCTCGGGGGGGTGGGTGGTGGGTTTAGGGCCTTAGTCTCGGGGGCCGTGGTTGGTGGGTTTAGGGACACAGACTCGAGGAGTTGGGGGCGTGGGTGGTGGGTTTAGGGACACAGTCTCGGGGGTTGGAGGCGTGGGTGGTGTGTTTAGGGACACAGTCTCGGGAGGGTGGGGACATGGGCCATGGGATTAGGGACACAGTCTCGTGGGGGTGTGGGCGTGGGTGGTGGGTTTAGGGACACAGTCTCAGGGTGCTGTGGGCGTGGGTGGTGGGTTTAGGCACACATTTTCGGAGGGGTGGGGGCGTGGGTGGTGGGTTTAGGGACACAGTCTCGGGGGGTGGGGGCGTGGGTGGTGGGTTTACGGACACAGTCTCGCGGGGATTGGGGCGTGGCTGGAGGGTTTAGGGTCACAGTCTAGGCGATGGTGTGTGCGTAGGTGGTGGGTTTAGGGACACAGTCTCGGGGGGGTGGGGCGTGGGTGGTGGGTATAGGGACACAGTCGCGGTGGATGGGTGCGTGTGTTGTGTGTTTAGGGACACAGTCTCGGGGTGTGTGCGGGACTGGGTGGTGGGTTTAGGGACACCGTCTCGGGGGTTGGGGGCATGGGTGGTGTGTTTAGGGACACAGTCTCTGCGAGGGTGTTGGCATGGTTGTTGAGATTAGGGACACAGTCTCGAGGGGGGGTGGGTGCGTGTGTGGTAGGTTTCGGGACGCATTCTCGGGAGGTGGGGGCGTGAGTGGTGGGTTTAGTGCACAGTCTTGGCGGGGGTGGGGGCGTGGGAAGTGGGTTTAGGGACATAGTCTCGGGGTGGGTGTGTTGGGTTTAGGGACATAATCTCGGGCGGGGCTGGGTGGTGGCTTTAGGGACATAGCCTCGGGGGGGTGGGTGGTGGGTTTAGGGACATAGTCTCACGGGGGGTGGTTGGCGTGTTTAGGGAAATAGTCTCGGGTGGGGTGGGGGGTGGGTTTAGGGACATAGTCTCTGAGGGGGGTGGATGGTGTGTTTAGGGACATTGTCTCGGTGGAGTGGGTGGTGGGTTTAGGGATATAGTCATGGGGGGAGTGGGTGGAGGGATTAGGGACCTAGTCACGGGTGTGTGGGTGCAGAGTTTATGGACATAGACTCGGGGGGGTGGGTGGTGGTTTTAGGGACATAGACTCGCGGGGTTGGGAGGTGGGTTTAGGGACATAGTCTCGGGGGGGTGGGTGGTGGGTTTAGGGACTTAGTCTCGGGAGCTGTGGTTGGTGGGTTTAGGGACACTGGTTCGAAGAGGTGGGGGTGTGGGTGGTGGGTTTAGGGACACAGTCTCGGGGGTTGGGGGCGTTGGTGGTGGGTTTAGGGACACAGTCTCGGGAGGGTGGGGGCGTTGGCCATGGGCTTAGGGACACAGTCTCGTGGGGGTATGGGCGTGGGTGGTGTGTTTAGGGACACAGTTTCGGGGAAGTGGGGTCATGGGTGGTGTGTTTAGGGACACAGTCTCGGGGGGTGGGGGCGTGTGTGGTGGGTTTACGGACACAGTCTCACGGGGATTGGGGGCGTGGGTGGAGGGTTTAGGGACATAGTCTAGGCGTTGGTGGGGGCGTGGGTGGTGGGTTTAGGGACACAGTCTCGGGGGGGTGGGGCGTGGGTGGTGGGTATAGGGACACAGTCGCGGGGGATGTGGGCGTGTGTTGTGTGTTTAGGGACACAGTCTCGGGGTGTGTGCAGGGGTGGGTGGTGGGTTTAGGGACACAGTCTCCGGGGGTGGGGGCGTGGGTGTTGTGTTTAGGGACACAGTCTCGGCGAGGGTGTTGGCATGGTTGTTGAGATTAGGGACACAGTCTCGCGGAGGGGAGGGTGCGTGTGTGGTGGGCTTAGGGACACATTCTCGGGAGGTGGAGGCGTGAGTGGTGGGTTTAGTGACACAGTCTTGGCGGGGGTTGGGGCGTGGGAGGTGGGTTTAGGGACATAGTCTCGGGGTGGGGGTGGTGGGTTTAGGGACAAAATCTCGGGGGTGGTGGGTGGTGGGTTTGGGACATAGTCTCGGGATGGTGGGTGGTGGGTTTAGGGACATAGTCTCGGGGAGGTGGGTGGAGGGTTTAGGGACATAGTCTCCGTGGGGATGTGTGGTGTGTTTAGGGACATAGTCTTGGGGTGGCGTTGGTGGGTTTAGGGACATAGTCTCGGGGGTGTGTGTGGTGGGTTTAGGGACATAGTCTCGGGGGGGGTGCGTGGTGTTTTTAAGGATATAGTCTCTCGGGGGTGGGAGGTGTGTTTAGGGACATAGTCGCGGGGGGGTGGGAGGTGGGTTTAGGGACATAGTCTCGGAGGGGGGTGGGTGGTGTGTTTCGGGACATTGTCTCACGGGCTGTGGGTGTTGGGTATAGGGACATAGTCCCGGGGGGGTGGGCGGAGGGTTTAGGGACATAGGATCGAGGGGTTGGGTGGTGGGTTTGGGGCATAGACTCGGTGGGAGGGTTGTTGGTTTAGGGACACAGTCTCAGAGGGGATGGGTGGTGTGTTTAGGGACATAATCTCACGGGTTGTGGGTGTTGGGTGTAGGAACGTAGTCTCGGGGGGGTGGGTGGTGGGTTTGGGACTTAGACTCGGTGGGTGGGTTGTGGGTTTAGGGAAATAGTCTCGGGTGGGGTGGGTGGTGGGTTTAGGGACATAGGCTCGTTGGAGTGGGTGGTGGGTTTAGGGATGTAGACACCGGGGGGTGAGGATTTTTGGTATAGCGATGTAGTCTCGGGGGAGGTGCGTGGTGGGTTTAGGGACATACTCTCGGGTGGGGTGGGTGGTGGGTTTAGGGACATACTCTCGGGTGGGGTGGGTGGTGGGTTTAGGGACATAGTCATGGGGGGAGTGGGTGGAGGGCTTAAAGACATAGTCTTGGGCGTGTGGGTGGAGAGTTTATGGAAATAGTCTCGGCGGGGTGGGTGGTGGGTTTAGGGACATAGTCTCGGGGGGCTGGGAGGTGGGTTTAGGGACATAGTCTCGGGGGGGTGGGTGGTGGGTTTAGGGACTTAGTCTCGGGGGCCGTGGTTGGTAGGTTTAGGGACACAGACTCGAGGAGGTGGGGGCGTGGGTGGTGGGTTTAGGGAGACATTCTCGGGGGTTGGGGCGTGGGTTGTGTGTTTAGGGACACAGCCTCGGGAGGGTGGGGGCATGGGCCATGGGATTAGGGACACAGTCTCGTGGGGGTGTGGGCGTGGGTGGTGGGTTTATGGACACAGTCTCAGGGTGCTGGGTGCATGGGTGGTGGGTTTAGGGACGCAGTTTCGGAGGGGTGGGTGCGTGTGTGGTGGGTTTCGGGACAATTTCTCGGGAGGTGGGGGCGTGAGTGGTGGGTTTAGAGACACAGTTTGGCATGGGTGGGGGCGTGGGAGATGGGTTTAGGGAGATAGTCTCAGGGTGGGGGTGGTGGGTTTAGGGACATAGTCTCGGGGGGGTGAGTGGTGGGTTTATGGACATTGTCTCGGGGGAGTGGTTGGTGGGTTTAGGGATGTAGTCTCCGGGGTGTGAGGGTATTTGTTTTAACGATGTAGTCCCGGTGGGGGGGAGTGTGGTGGGTTTAGGGACATAGTCTCGGAGGGTGGGTGGTAGGTTTAGGGACATAGTCTCGGGTGGGGTGGATGGTGGGTTTAGGGACATTGTCTCTGTGGAGTGGGTGGTGGGTTTAGGGACGTAGTCTCCGGAGGGTGTGGGTGTTTGGTATAGCGACGTAGTCTCGGGGGGGGTGTCGGTGGTGAGTTTAGGTACATAGTCGCGGGGGGGTGCGTGGTGGGTTTAGGGACATAGTCTCGGAGGTGGGTGGGTGGTGTGTTTAGGGACATAGTCTCACGGGGTGTGGGTGTTGGGTTTAGGGACATAGTCTCGGGGGGGTTGGTCGTGGGTTTAGGGACATAGGATCGAGGTGTTGGGTGGTGGGTTTTCGACATAGACTCGGTGGGTGGGTTGTGGGTTTAGGGACATAGTCTCGGGGGGGTGGGTGGTGGGTTTAGGGAATTGTCTCGGTGGGTGGGTTTTGGGCTTAGGGACATAGTCTCGGGGGGGTGGGTGGTGGGTTTAGGGACATAGACTCGGTGGGGGTGGGTGGTGGGTTTAGGGACATAGTCTCGGGAGGGCTGGGTGGTGGGTTTAGGGACATGATCTCGGGGGGGCTGGGTGGTGGGTTTAGGGACATAGTCTCGGTGGGGAGAGTGGTGGGTTTAGGAATATTGTCTCGGGGGAGTGGTTGGTGAGTTTAGGGACGTAGTCTCCTGGGTGTGTGGGTGTTTGTTTTAGCGATGTAGTCTCGGGGGTGTGGTTGGTGTGGTTAGGGAAATTGACTCGGGTGGGGTGGGTGGTGGGTTTAGGGACATAGTCTCGTTGGAGTGGGTGGTGGCTTTAGGGAAGTAGTCTCCTGGGGGTTTGGTTGTTTGGTATAGCGATGTAGTCTCGGGGGAGGTGCGTGGTGGTTTTAGGGACATAGTCATGGGGGGAGTGGGTGGAGGGCTTAGAGACATAGTCTTGGGTGTGTGGGTGGAGAGTTTATGGATATAGTCTCGGGGGGGGTGGGTGGTGGGTTTAGGGACATAGTCTCGGGTGGTTGGGAGGTGGGTTTAGGGACATAGTCTCGGGGGGGTGGGTGATGGGTTTAGGGACTTAGTCTCGGGGGCCGTGTTTGGTGGGTTTAGGGACACAGACTCGAGGAGGTGGGGGCGTGTGTGGTGGGTTTAGGGACACAGTCTTGGGGGTTGGGGGCGTGGGTTGTGTGTTTAGGGACACAGTCTCGGGAGGGTGGGGTAATGGGCCATGGGATTAGGGACACAGTCTCGTGGGGGTGTGGGCGTGGGTGGTGGGTTTAGGGACACAGTCTCAGGGTGCTGGGGGCCTGGGTGGTGGGTTTAGGGACACAGTTTCGGAGGGGTGGGTGCGTGTGTGGTGGGTTTCGGGACAAATTCTCGGGAGGTGGGGGCATGAGTGGTGGGTTTAGTGATACAGTCTTGGCGTGGGTGGGGGCGTGGGAAGTGGGTTTAGGGAGATAGTCTCGAGGTGGGTGTGGTTGGTTTAGGGACATAATCTCGGGGGGGTGAGTCGTGGGTTTAGGGACATTGTTTCGGGGGAGTGGTTGGTGGGTTTAGGGATGTAGTCTCCGGGGTGTGTGGGTATTTATTTTAGCGATGTAGTCTCGGGGGGGTGGTGTGTGGTGGGTTTAGGGACATAGTCTCGGAGGGTGGGTGGTAGGTTTAGGGACATAGTCTCGGGTGGGGTGGATGGTGGGTTTAGGGAGACTGTTTCTGTGGAGTGGGTGGAGGGTTTAGGGACGCAGTCTCCAGAGGGTGTGGGTGTTTGGTATAGCGACGTAGTCTCGGGGTGGGGGGTCGGTGGTGAGTTTAGGGACATAGTCGCGAAGGGGGGTGGTGGGTTTAGGGACATAGTCTCGGAGGGGGGTGGGTGGTGTGTTTAGGGACATAGTCTCACGGGGTGTGGGTGTTGTGTTTAGGGACATAGTCTCGAGAGGGTGGGTCGTGGGTTTAGGGACATAGGATCGAGGGGTTGGGTGGTGGGTTTTCGACAGTCTCGGTGGGTGGGTTGTGGGTTTAGGGACATAGTCTCGGGGGGGTGGATGGTGGGTTTAGGGACATAGTCTCGGTGGGTGGGTTTTGGGCTTAGGGACATAGTCTCGGGGGGGGTGGGTGGTGGGTTTAGGGACATAGACTCGGTGGGGGTGGGTGGTGGGTTTAGGGACATAGTCTCGGGAGGGCTGGGTGGTGGGTTTAGGGACATGATCTCGGGGGGGGCTGGGTGGTGGGTTTAGGGACATAGTCTCGGTGGGGAGATTGGTGGGTTTAGAAACATCGTCTCGGGGGAGTGGTTGTTGGGTTTAGGGACGTAGTCTCCTGGGTGTGTGGGTGTTTGTTTTAGCGATGTAGTGTCGGGGGTGTGGTTGGTGTGTTTAGGGAAATAGTCTCGGGTGGGGTGGGTGGTGGGTTTAGGGACATAGTCTCGTTGGAGTGGGTGGTGGGTTTAGGGACGTAGTCTCGGGGAGGTGGGTGGTGGGTTTAGGGACATAGTCTCGGGGAGGTGGGTGGTGGGTTTAGGGACATAGTCATGGGGGGAGTGGGTGGAGGGCTTAGAGACATAGTCTTGGGTGTGTGGGTGGAGAATTTATGGAAATAGTCTCGGAGGGTGGGTGGTGGGTTTAGGGACATCGTCTCGGGCGGTTGGGAGGTGGCTTTAGGGACATAGTCTCGGAGGGGTGGCTGGTGGGTTTAGGGACTTAGTCTCGGGGCCGTGGTTGGTGGGTTTAGGGACACAGACTCGAGGAGGTGGGGGCGTGGGTGGTGGGTTTAGGGACACAGTCTCGGGGGTTGGGGGCGTGGGTTGTGTGTTTAGGGACACAGTCTCGGGAGGGTGGGGGCATGGGCCATGGGATTAGGGACACAGTCTCGTGGGGGTGTGGGCGTGGGTGGTGGGTTTAGGGACATAATCTCGGGCGGCGCTGGGTCGTGGGTTTAGGGACATAGTCTCGGGGGGGTGGGTGGTGTGTTTAGGGACATAGTCTCGGGGGGTGAGTGGTGGGTTTAGGGACATTTTCTCGGGGGAGTGGTTAGTGGGTTTTGGGATGTAGTCTCCGGGGTGTGTGGGTATTTGTTTTAGCAATGTAGTCTCGTGGGGGGGTGTGTCGTGGGTTTAGGGACATAGTCTCGGAGGGTGGGTGGTAGGTTTAGGGACATAGCCTCGGGTGGGGTGGATGGTGGGTTTAGGGACATTGTCTCTGTGGTGTGGGTGGTGGGTTTAGGGACATAGTCTCCGGAGGGTGTGGGTCTTTGCTATGGCGACGTAGTCTCGGGGGTGGGGTCGGTGGTGGGTTTAGGGACATAGTCGCGGGGGGGATGGGTGGTGGGTTTAGGGACATAGACTCGGAGGGGGGTGGGTGGTTTGTTTAGGGACATAGTCTCACGGGGTGTGGGTGTTGGGTTTAGGGACATAGTCCCGGGGGGGTGGGTGGTGGGTTTAGGGACATAGGATCGAGGGGTTGGGTGGTCGGTTTGGGACATAGACTCGGTGGGTGGGTTGTTGGTTTAGGGACACAGTCTCAGAGGGGATGGGTGGTGTGTTTAGGGACATAATCTCAAGGGTTGTGGGTGTTGGGTTTAGGGACGTAGTCTCGGGGGTTGGGTGGTGGGTTTAGGGACATAGACTCGGTGGGTGCGTTGTGGGTTTAGGGAAATAGTCTCGGGTGGGGTGGGCGGTGGATTTAGGGACATAGTCTCGTTGGAGTGGGTGGTGGGTTTAGGGACGTAGTCTCCGGGGTGTGTGGTTGTTTGGTATAGCGATGTAGTCTCGGGGGAGGTGCGTGGTGGGTTTAGGGACATACTCTCGGGGGGGTGGGTGGTGGGTTTAGGGACATAGTCATGGGGGGAGTGGGTCGTGGGCTTAAAGACATAGTCTTGGGTGTGTGGGTGGAGAGTTTATGGAAATAGTCTCGCGGGTGTGGGTGTTGGGTTTAGGGACATAGTCTCTGGGGGTTGGGAGGTGGGTTTAGGGACATAGTCTCGGGGGGGTGGGTGGTGGGTTTAGGGACTTAGTCTCGGGGGCCGTGGTTGGTACGTTTAGGGACTTAGATTCGAGGAGGTGGGGGCGTGGGTGGTGGGTTTAGGGACACATTCTCGGGGGTTGGGGGCGTGGGTTGTGTGTTTAGGGACACAGTCTCAGGAGGGTGGGGGCATGGGCCATGGGATTAGGGACACAGTCTCGTGGCGGTGTGGGCGTGGGTGGTGGGTTCAGGGACACAGTCTCAGGGTGCTGGGTGCGTGTGTGGTGGGTTTAGGGACACAGTTTCGGAGGGGTGGGTGCGTGTGTGGTGGGTTTCGGGACACAGTCATAGCGTGGGTGGGGGCGTGGGAGGTGGGTTTAGGGAGATAGTCTCGGGGAGGGGGTGGTGGGTTGAGGGACGTAGTCTCGGGGGGGTGAGTGGTGGGTTTAGGGACATTGTCTCGGGGGAGTGGTTGGTGGGTTTAGGGATGTAGTCTCCGGGGTGTGTGGGTATTTGTTTTAACGATGTAGTCTCGGGGGGGGGTGGGTCGTTGGTGACTTTAGGGACATAGTCGCGGGGGGTTGGGTGGTGGGTTTAGGGACATAGTCTCGGATGGGGGTGGGTGGTGTGTTTAGGGACATAGTCTCACGGGGTGTGGGTTTTGGGTTTAGGGACATAGTCTCGGGGGGGTGTGTGGTGGGTTTAGGGACATAGGATCGAGGGGTTGGGTGGTGGGTTTGGGACATAGACTCGGTGGGTGGGTTGTGTGTTTAGGGACATAGTCTCGGGGGGGTGGGTTGTGGGTTTAGGGACATAGTCTCGGTGGGTGGGTTGTGGGCTTAGGGACATAGTCTCGGGGGGGTTGGTGGTGGGTTTAGGGACATAGACTCGGTGGGGGTGGGTGGTGGGTTTAGGGACATAGTCTCGTGGGGGCTGGATGGTGGGTTTAGGGACATGATCTCGGGAGGGTTGGTGGTGGGTTTAGGGACATAGACTCGGTGGGGGTGGGTGGTGGGTTTAGGGACATAGTCTCGTGGGGGCTGGATGGTGGGTTTAGGGACATGATCTCGGGGGGGGCTGGGTGGTGGGTTTAGGGACATAGTGTCGTTGGGGAGATTGGTGGGTTTAGGAACATTGTCTCGGGGGAGTGGTTGGTGGGTTTAGGGACGTAGTCTCCTGGGTGTGTGGGTGTTTGTTTTAGCGATGTGCTCTCGGGGGTGTGGTTGGAGTGTTTAGGGAAATAGTCTCGGGTGGGGTGGGTGGTGGGTTTAGGGACATAGTCTCGTTGGAGTGGGTGGTGGGTTTAGGGACGTAGTCTCCGGGGTGTGTGGTTGTTTGGTATAGCGATGTAGTCTTGGGGGAGGTGCGTGGTGGGTTTAGGGACATAGTCGCGGGGGGGGGTTGGTGGTGGGTTTATGGACATAGTCATGGCGGGAGTGGGTGGAGGGCTTACAGACATAGTCTTGGGTGTGTGGGTGGAGAGTTCATGGAAATAGTCTCGGGGGTTGGGTGGTGGGTTTAGGGACATAGTCTCGGGGGGTTGGGAGGTGGGTTTAGGGACATAGTCTCGGGGGGGTGGGGGCTGGGTTTAGGGACTTAGTCTCTGGGGCCGTGGTTGGTGGGTTTAGGGACACAGACTCGAGGAGGTGGGGGCGTGGGTGGTGGGTTTAGGGACACAGTCTCGGGGGTTGGGGGCATGGATTGTGTGTTTAGGGACAGAGTCTCGGGAGGGTGGGGGCATGGGCCATGGGATTAGGGACACAGTCTCGTGTGGGTGTGGGCGTGGGTGGTGGGTTTAGGGACACAGTCTCAGGGTGCTGGGGGCGTGGGTGGTGGGTTTAGGGACACAGTTTTGGAGGGGTGGGTGCGTGTGTGGTGGGTTTTGGGACAAATTCTCGGGAGGTGGGGGCGTGATTGGTGGGTTTAGTGACACAGTCTTGGCGTGGGTGTGGGCGTGGGAGGTGGGTTTTGGGAGAAAGTCTCGGGGTGTGGTTGGTGGGTTTAGGGACATAGTCTCGGCGGGGTGAGTGGTGGGTTTAGGGACATTGTCTCGGGGGACTGGTTGGTGGGTTTAGGGATGTAGTCTCCGGGGTGTGTGGGTATTTGTTTTAGCGATGTAGTCTCGGGGGGGGGGTGTGTGGTGGGTTTAGGGACATAGTCTCGGAGGGTGGGTGGTAGGTTTAGGGACATAGCCTCGGGTGGGGTGGATGCTGGGTTTAGGGACATTGTCTCTGTGCAGTGGATGGTGTGTTTATGGACGTAGGATCGAGGGGTTGGGTGGTGGGTTGGGACATAGTATCGGGGGGGTGGGTGCTGGGTTTTGGGACATAGGATCGAGGGGTTGGGCGGTGGGTTTAGGTCATGGTCTCGGTGGGTGGGTTGTTGGTTTAGGGACACAGTCTCGGAGGGGATGGGTGGTGTGTTTAGGGACATAGTCTCACGGGTTGTGGGTGTTGGGTTTAGGGACGTAGTCTCGGGGGGGTGGGTGGTGGGTTTAGGGACATAGGCTCGAGGGCTTGGGTGTTGGGGTTGGGACATAGACTCGGTGGGTGGGTTGTGGGTTTAGGGACATAGTCTCGGGGGTTGGGTGTTGGGTTTAGGGACATAGTCTCGGTGGGTGGGTTGTGGGCGTAGGGACATAGTCTCGGAGGGGGGTGGGTGGTGTGTTTAGGGACATAGGATCGAGGGGTTGGGTGGTGTGTTTGGGACATAGTCTCGGGGGTGGGTGGTGGGTTTAGGGACATAGTCTCGGGTGGGGTGGATGGTGGTTTTAGGGACATTGTCTCTGTGGAGTGGGTGGTGGGTTTAGGGACGTAGTCTCCGGAGGGTGTGGGTGTTTGGTATAGTGACGTAGTCTCGGGCGGGGGCGTCGGTGGTGGGTTTAGGGACATAGTCTCGGGGGTGAGGGTGGTGGGTTTAGGGACATAGTCTCGGAGGAGGGTGGGTGGTGTGTTTAGGGACATAGTCTCACGGGATGTGTGTGGTGGGTTTAGGGACATAGGATCGAGGGGTTGGGTGGTGGGTTTGGGACATAGTCTCGGTGGGTGGGTTGTTGGTTTACGGAGATAGTCTCGGAGAGGGGTGGGTGGTGTGTTTAGGGACATTGTCTAAATAGGTGTGGGTGTTGGGTTTAGGGACATAGTCTCGGGGGGGTGGGTTGTGGGTTTAGGGACATAGGATCGAGGGGTTGGGTGGTGGGTTTGGGACATAGTCTCGGTGGGTGGGTTGTGGGTTTAGGGACATAGTCTCGGGGGGGTGGGTGGTGGGTTTAGGGACATAGTCTCGGTGGGGTTGGGTGGTGGGTTTAGGGACATAGTCTCGGGGGGGTGGGTGGTGGGTTTAGGGACATAATCTCGGGGGGGGCTGGGTGGTGGGTTTAGGGACATAGTCTCGGGGGAGTGGTTGGTGGGTTTAGGGACGTAGTCTCCTGGGTGTGTGGGTGTTTGTTTTAGCGATGTAGTCTCGGGGGTGTGGGTGGTGGGTTTAGGGACATAGTCTCACGGGGAGTTGTTGGTGTGTTTAGGGAAATATTCTCGGGTGGGTTGGGTGGTGGGTTTAGGGTCATAGTCTCGGTGGAGTGGGTGGTGGGTTTAGGGACGTAGTCTCCGGGGGGTGTGGTTGTTTGGTATAGCGATGTAGTCTCTGGGAGGCGCGTGGTCGGTTTAGGGTCATAGTCTCGGGGGGGTGGGTGGTGGGTTTAGGGACATAGTCTCGGAGGGGGGTGTGTGGTATGTTTAGGGACATTGTCTCGGTGGAGTGGGTGGAGGGCTTAGAGACATAGTCTTGGGTGTGTGGGTGGACATAGACTCGGGGGGGTGGGTGGTGGGTTTAGGGACATAATCTCGGGGGGGTGGGTGGTGGCTTTAGGGACATAGTCTTGGTGGGGTTGAGAGGTGAGTTTAGGGACATAGTCTCGGGGGGGTGGGTGGTGGCTTTAGGGACATAATCTCGGGGGGGGCTGGGTGGTGGGTTTAGGGACATAGTCTCGGGGGAGTGGGTGGTGGGTTTAGGGACATAGTCTCGGAGGGGGGTGTGTGGTGTGTTTAGGGACATTGTCTCGGTGGAGTGGGTGGTGGGTTTAGAGACATAGTCATGGGGGTAGTGGGTGGAGGGCTTAGAGACATAGTCTTGGGTGTGTGGGTGGAGAGTCTATGGACATAGACTCGGGGGGGTGGGTGGTGGGTTTAGGGACATAGTCTCATGGGGGGGTTGGAGGTGGGTTTAGGGACATAGTCTCGAGGGGGTGGGTGGTGGGATTAGGGACTTAGTGTTGGAGGCCGTGGTTGGTGGGTTTAGGGACACTGACTCGAGGAGTTGGGGGCGTGGGTGGTGGTTTTAGGGACACAGTCTCGGGCGTTGAGGGCGTGGGTGGTGTGTTTAGGGACACAGTCTCACGGGGTGTGGGTGTTGGGTTTAGGGACATAGTCCCGTTGGGGTGGTTGGTGGGTTTAGGGACATATGATCGAGGGGTTGGGTGGTGGGTTTGGGACATAGTCTCGGGGGGGTGGGTGGTGGCTTTAGGAACATAGGATCGAGGGGTTGGGTGGTGGGTTTGGGACATAGTCTCAGTGGGTGGGTTGTTGGTTTAGGGAGATAGTCTCGGAGGGGGGTGGGTGGTGTGTTTAGGGACATTGTCTCAATAGGTGTGCGTATTGGGTTTAGGGACATAGTCTTGGGGGGGTGGGTGGAAGGTTTAGGGACATAGGATCGAGGGGTTGGGTGTTGGGTTTGGGACATAGTCTCGGTGGGTGGGTTGTGGGTTTAGGGACATATTCTCGGGGGGTGGGTGGTGGGTTTAGGGACATAGTCTCAGTGGGGTTGGGTGGTGGGTTTAGGGACATAGTCTCGGGGGTTGGGTGGTGGGTTTAGGGACATAATCTCGGGGGGGGCTGGGTGGTTGGTTTAGGGACATAGTCTCGGGGGAGTGGTTGGTGGGTTTCGGGACGTAGTCTCCTGGGTGTGTGGGTGTTTGTTTTAGCGATGTTGTCTCGGGGGTGTGGGTGGTGGGTTTAGAAACATAGTCTCACGGGGAGTTGTTGGTGTGTTTAGGGACATAGTCTCGGGGGGGTGGGTGGTGGCTTTAGGGACATAGGATCGAGGGGTTGGGTGGTGGGTTTGGGACATAGTCTCAGTGGGTGGGTTGTTGGTTTAGGGAGATAGTCTCGGAGGGGGGTGGGTGGTGTGTTTATGGACATTGTCTCAATAGGTGTGCGTATTGGGTTTAGGGACATAGTCTCGGGGAGGGGGGTGGAAGGTTTAGGGACATAGGATCGAGGGGTTGGGTGGTGGGTTTGGGACATAGTCTCGGTGGGTGGGTTGTGGGTTTAGGGACATAGTCTCGGGGGGTGGGTGGTGGGTTTAGGGACATAGTCTCGGTGGGGTTGGGTGGTGGGTTTAGGGACATAGTCTCGGGGGGGTGGGTGGTGGGTTTAGGGACATAATCTCGGGGGGGGCTTAGTGGTGGGTTTAGGGACATAGTCTCGGGGGAGTGGTTGGTGGGTTTAGGGACGTAGTCTCCTGGGTGTGTGGGTGTTTGTTTTAGCGATGTAGTCTCGGGGGTGTGGGTGGTGGGTTTAGGGACATAGTCTCACGGGGAGTTGTTGGCGTGTTTAGGGCAATATTTTCGGGTGGGGTGGGTGGTGGGTTTAGGGTCATAGTCTCGGTGGATTGTGTGGTGGGTTTAGGGACGTAGTCTCCGGGGGTTGTGGTTGTTTGGTATAGCGATGTAGTCTCGGGGGAGGTGCGTGGTGGGTTTAGGGACATAGTCTCAGGGGAGTGGGGGGTGGGTTTAGGGACATAGTCTCGGAGGGGGGGGTGTGGTGTTATTAGGGACATTGTCTGTGTGGAGTGGGTGGTGGATTTAGAGAAATAGTCATGGGTGTGTGGGTGGAGAGTCTATGGACATAGACTCGGGGGGGTGGGTGGTGGGTTTAGGGAGATTGTCACGGGGGGTTGGGAGGTGGGTTGAGGGACATAGTCTCCGGGGGGTAGGTGGTGGGTTTAGGGACTTAGTCTCGGGGGCCGTGGTTGGTGGGTTTAGGGACACAGACTCGAGGAGGTGGGGTCGTAGGTGGTGGGTTTAGGGACACAGAATCGGTTGTTGGGGGGCTTGGGTGGTGTGTTTAGCGACACAGTCTCGGGAGGGTGGGGACATGGGCCATGGGATTAGGGACACAGTCTCGTGGGGGTGTGGGCGTGGGTGGTGGGTTTAGGGACACAGTCTCAGGGTGCTGGGGGCATGGGTGGTGGGTTTAGGGACACAGTTTTGGAGGGGTGGGTGCGTGTGTGGTGGGTTTTGGGACACATTCTCGGGAGGTGGGGGCGTGAGAGGTGGGTTTAGTAACACAGTCGGTGTGGGTGGGAGCATGGGAGGTGGGTTTAGGGACATAGTCTCGGGGTGGGGGTGGTGGGTTTAGGGACATAATCTCGGGCGGGGTTGGGTGGTGGGTTTAGGGACATAGTCTTGGGGGAGTGGGGTGCGTGGTGGGTTTAGAGACATAGTCTCGGGGGTGGGTGGTGGTTTTAGGGATACTGTCCCGGGGGGGTGGGTGATGGCTTTAGGGACATAGTATCGGGGGGGTGGGTGGTGGGTTTAGGGACACAGTCTCGAGGAGTTGGGGGCATGGGTGGTGGGTTTAGGGACACAGTCTCGGGGGTTGGGGGCGTGGGTGGTGTGTTTAGGGACACAGTCTCACGGGGTGTGGGTGTTGGTTTTAGGGACATAGTCCCGGGGGGGTGGTTGGTGGGTTTAGGGACATATGATCGAGGGGTTGGGTGGTGGGTTTGGGACATAGTCTCTGTGGGTGGGTTGTTGGTTTAGGGAGATAGTCTCGGAGGGGGGTGGGTGGTGTGTTTAGGGACATTGTCTCAATAGGTGTGGGTGTTGGGTTTAGGGACATAGTCTCGGGGGGGTGGGTGGTGGGTTTAGGGACATAGGATCGAGGGGTTGGGTGGTGGGTTTGGGACATAGTCTCGGTGGGTGGGTTGTGGGTTTAGGGACATAGTCTCGGGGGGTGGGTGGTGGGTTTAGGGACATAGTCTCGGTGGGGTTGGGTGGTGGGTTTAGGGACATAGTCTCGGGGGAGTGGTTGGTGGGTTTAGGGACGTGGTCTCCTGGGTGTGTGGGTGTATGTTTTAGCGATGTTGTCTCGGGGGTGTGGGTGGTTGGTTTAGGGACATAGTCTCACGGGGAGTTGTTGGTGTGTTTAGGGAAATATTCTCGGGTGGGGTGGGTGGTGGTTTTAGGGTCATAGTCTCGGTGGAGTGGGTGGTGGGTTTAGGGACGTAGTCTCCGGGGGGTGTGGTTGTTTGGTATACCGATGTAGTCTCGGGGGAGTTGCGTGGTGGGTTTAGGGTCATAGTCTCGGGGTGGGTGTGGGGTGGGTTTAGGGACATAGTCTCGGAGTGGGGTGTGTGGTATGTTTAGGGACATTGTCTCGGTGGAGTGGGTGGTGGGTTTAGAGACATAGTCATGGGGGGAGTGGGTGGCGGGCTTAGAGACATAGTCTTGGGTGTGTGGGTGGAGAGTCTATGGACATAGACTCGGGGGGGTGGGTGGTGGGTTTAGGGACATAGTCTCGGGGGGGTGGGAGCTGGGTTTAGGGACATAGTCTCGGGGGGGTGGGTGGTGGGTTTAGGGCCTTAGTCTCGGGGGCCGTGGTTGGTGGCTTTAGGGACACAGACTCGAGGAGTTGGGGGCGTGGGTGGTGGGTTTAGGGACACAGTCTCGGGGGTTGGAGGCGTGGGTGGTGTGTTTAGGGACACAGTCTCGGGAGGGTGGGGACATGGGCCATGGGATTAGGGACACAGTCTCGTGGGGGTGTGGGCGTGGGTGGTGGGTTTAGGGACACAGTCTCAGGGTGCTGTGGGCGTGGGTGGTGGGTTTAGGCACACATTTTCGGAGGGGTGGGGGCATGGGTGGTGGGTTTAGGGACACAGTCTCGGGGGGTGGGGGCGTGGGTGGTGGGTTTACGGACACAGTCTCGCGGGGATTGGGGCGTGGCTGGAGGGTTTAGGGTCACAGTCTAGGCGATGGTGTGTGCGTAGGTGGTGGGTTTAGGGACACAGTCTCGGGGGGGGGGGGCGTGGGTGGTGGGTATAGGGACACAGTCGCGGTGGATGGGTGCGTGTGTTGTGTGTTTAGGGACACAGTCTCGGGGTGTGTGCGGGACTGGGTGGTGGGTTTAGGGACACCGTCTCGGGGGTTGGGGGCATGGGTGGTGTGTTTAGGGACACAGTCTCTGCGAGGGTGTTGGCATGGTTGTTGAGATTAGGGACACAGTCTCGAGGGGGGGGTGGGTGCGTGTGTGGTAGGTTTCGGGACGCATTCTCGGGAGGTGGGGGCGTGAGTGGTGGGTTTAGTGCACAGTCTTGGCGGGGGTGGGGGCGTGGGAAGTGGGTTTAGGGACATAGTCTCGGGGTGGGTGTGTTGGGTTTAGGGACATAATCTCGGGCGGGGCTGGGTGGTGGCTTTAGGGACATAGCCTCGGGGGGGTGGGTGGTGGGTTTAGGGACATAGTCTCACGGGGGGTGGTTGGCGTGTTTAGGGAAATAGTCTCGGGTGGGGTGGGGGGTGGGTTTAGGGACATAGTCTCGGTGGAGTGGGTGGTGGGTTTAGGGATATAGTCATGGGGGGAGTGGGTGGAGGGATTAGGGACCTAGTCACGGGTGTGTGGGTGCAGAGTTTATGGACATAGACTCGGGGGGGTGGGTGGTGGTTTTAGGGACATAGACTCGCGGGGTTGGGAGGTGGGTTTAGGGACATAGTCTCGGGGGGGTGGGTGGTGGGTTTAGGGACTTAGTCTCGGGAGCTGTGGTTGGTGGGTTTAGGGACACAGGTTCGAAGAGGTGGGGGTGTGGGTGGTGGGTTTAGGGACACAGTCTCGGGGGTTGGGGGCGTTGGTGGTGGGTTTAGGGACACAGTCTCGGGAGGGTGGGGGCGTTGGCCATGGGCTTAGGGACGCAGTCTCGTGGGGGTATGGGCGTGGGTGGTGTGTTTAGGGACACAGTTTCGGGGAAGTGGGGTCATGGGTGGTGTGTTTAGGGACACAGTCTCGGGGGGTGGGGGCGTGTGTGGTGGGTTTACGGACACAGTCTCACGGGGATTGGGGGCGTGGGTGGAGGGTTTAGGGACATAGTCTAGGCGTTGGTGGGGGCGTGGGTGGTGGGTTTAGGGACACAGTCTCGGGGGGGGGGGGCGTGGGTGGTGGGTATAGGGACACAGTCGCGGGGGATGTGGGCGTGTGTTGTGTGTTTAGGGACACAGTCTCGGGGTGTGTGCAGGGGTGGGTGGTGGGTTTAGGGACACAGTCTCCAGGGGTGGGGGCGTGGGTGTTGTGTTTAGGGACACAGTCTCGGCGAGGGTGTTGGCATGGTTGTTGAGATTAGGGACACAGTCTCGCGGAGGGGAGGGTGCGTGTGTGGTGGGCTTAGGGACACATTCTCGGGAGGTGGAGGCGTGAGTGGTGGGTTTAGTGACACAGTCTTGGCGGGGGTTGGGGCGTGGGAGGTGGGTTTAGGGACATAGTCTCGGGGTGGGGGTGGTGGGTTTAGGGACAAAATCTCGGGGGTGGTGGGTGGTGGGTTTGGGACATAGTCTCGGGATGGTGGGTGGTGGGTTTAGGGACATAGTCTCGGGGAGGTGGGTGGAGGGTTTAGGGACATAGTCTCCGTGGGGATGTGTGGTGTGTTTAGGGACATAGTCTTGGGGTGGCGTTGGTGGGTTTAGGGACATAGTCTCGGGGGTGTGTGTGGTGGGTTTAGGGACATAGTCTCGGGGGGGGTGCGTGGTGTTTTTAGGGATATAGTCTCTCGGGGGTGGGAGGTGTGTTTAGGGACATAGTCGCGGGGGGGGTGTCGGTGGTGAGTTTAGGTACATAGTCGCGGGGGGGGTGCGTGGTGGGTTTAGGGACATAGTCTCGGAGGGGGGTGGGTGGTGTGTTTAGGGACATATTCTCACGGGGTGTGGGTGTTGGGTTTAGGGACATAGTCTCGGGGGGGTTGGTCGTGGGTTTAGGGACATAGGATCGAGGTGTTGGGTGGTGGGTTTTCGACATAGACTCGGTGGGTGGGTTGTGGGTTTAGGGACATAGTCTCGGGGGGGTGGGTGGTGGGTTTAGGGAATTGTCTCGGTGGGTGGGTTTTGGGCTTAGGGACATAGTCTCGGGGGGGTGGGTGGTGGGTTTAGGGACATAGACTCGGTGGGGGTGGGTGGTGGGTTTAGGGACATAGTCTCGGGAGGGCTGGGTGGTGGGTTTAGGGACATGATCTCGGGGGGGCTGGGTGGTGGGTTTAGGGACATAGTCTCGGTGGGGAGAGTGGTGGGTTTAGGAACATTGTCTCGGGGGAGTGGTTGGTGAGTTTAGGGACGTAGTCTCCTGGGTGTGTGGGTGTTTGTTTTAGCGATGTAGTCTCGGGGGTGTGGTTGGTGTGGTTAGGGAAATTGACTCGGGTGGGGTGGGTGGTGGGTTTAGGGACATAGTCTCGTTGGAGTGGGTGGTGGCTTTAGGGAAGTAGTCTCCTGGGGGTTTGGTTGTTTGGTATAGCGATGTAGTCTCGGGGGAGGTGCGTGGTGGTTTTAGGGACATAGTCATGGGGGGAGTGGGTGGAGGGCTTAGAGACATAGTCTTGGGTGTGTGGGTGGAGAGTTTATGGATATAGTCTCGGGGGGGGGTGGGTGGTGGGTTTAGGGACATAGTCTCGGGTGGTTGGGAGGTGGGTTTAGGGACATAGTCTCGGGGGGGTGGGTGATGGGTTTAGGGACTTAGTCTCGGGGGCCGTGGTTGGTGGGTTTAGGGACACAGACTCGAGGAGGTGGGGGCGTGGGTGGTGGGTTTAGGGACACAGTCTTGGGGGTTGGGGGCGTGGGTTGTGTGTTTAGGGACACAGTCTCGGGAGGGTGGGGTAATGGGCCATGGGATTAGGGACACAGTCTCGTGGGGGTGTGGGCGTGGGTGGTGGGTTTAGGGACACAGTCTCAGGGTGCTGGGGGCCTGGGTGGTGGGTTTAGGGACACAGTTTCGGAGGGGTGGGTGCGTGTGTGGTGGGTTTCGGGACAAATTCTCGGGAGGTGGGGGCATGAGTGGTGGGTTTAGTGATACAGTCTTGGCGTGGGTGGGGGCGTGGGAAGTGGGTTTAGGGAGATAGTCTCGAGGTGGGTGTGGTTGGTTTAGGGACATAGTCTCGGGGGGGTGAGTCGTGGGTTTAGGGACATTGTTTCGGGGGAGTGGTTGGTGGGTTTAGGGATGTAGTCTCCGGGGTGTGTGGGTATTTATTTTAGCGATGTAGTCTCGGGGGGGTGGTGTGTGGTGGGTTTAGGGACATAGTCTCGGAGGGTGGGTGGTAGGTTTAGGGACATAGTCTCGGGTGGGGTGGATGGTGGGTTTAGGGAGACTGTTTCTGTGGAGTGGGTGGAGGGTTTAGGGACGCAGTCTCCAGAGGGTGTGGGTGTTTGGTATAGCGACGTAGTCTCGGGGGAGGGGGGTCGGTGGAGAGTTTAGGGACATAGTCGCGAAGGGGGGTGGTGGGTTTAGGGACATAGTCTCGGAGGGGGGTGGGTGGTGTGTTTAGGGACATAGTCTCACGGGGTGTGGGTGTTGTGTTTAGGGACATAGTCTCGAGAGGGTGGGTCGTGGGTTTAGGGACATAGGATCGAGGGGTTGGGTGGTGGGTTTTCGACAGTCTCGGTGGGTGGGTTGTGGGTTTAGGGACATAGTCTCGGGGGGGTGGATGGTGGGTTTAGGGACATAGTCTCGGTGGGTGGGTTTTGGGCTTAGGGACATAGTCTCGGGGGGGGTGGGTGGTGGGTTTAGGGACATAGACTCGGTGGGGGTGGGTGGTGGGTTTAGGGACATAGTCTCGGGAGGGCTGGGTGGTGGGTTTAGGGACATGATCTCGGGGGGGCTGGGTGGTGGGTTTAGGGACATAGTCTCGGTGGGGAGATTGGTGGGTTTAGGAATATTGTCTCGGGGGAGTGGTTGTTGGGTTTAGGGACGTAGTCTCCTGGGTGTGTGGGTGTTTGTTTTAGCGATGTAGTCTCGGGGGTGTGGTTGGTGTGTTTAGGGAAATAGTCTCGGGTGGGGTGGGTGGTGGGTTTAGGGACATAGTCTCGTTGGAGTGGGTGGTGGGTTTAGGGACGTAGTCTCGGGGAGGTGGGTGGTGGGTTTAGGGACATAGTCTCGGGGAGGTGGGTGGTGGGTTTAGGGACATAGTCATGGGGGGAGTGGGTGGAGGGCTTAGAGACATAGTCTTGGGTGTGTGGGTGGAGAATTTATGGAAATAGTCTCGGAGGGTGGGTGGTGGGTTTAGGGACATCGTCTCGGGCGGTTGGTAGGTGGGTTTAGGGACATAGTCTCGGAGGGGTGGCTGGTGGGTTTAGGGACTTAGTCTCGGGGCCGTGGTTGGTGGGTTTAGGGACACAGACTCGAGGAGGTGGGGGCGTGGGTGGTGGGTTTAGGGACACAGTCTCGGGGGTTGGGGGCGTGGGTTGTGTGTTTAGGGACACAGTCTCGGGAGGGTGGGGGCATGGGCCATGGGATTAGGGACACAGTCTCGTGGGGGTGTGGGCGTGGGTGGTGGGTTTAGGGACATAATCTCGGGCGGGGCTGGGTCGTGGGTTTAGGGACATAGTCTCGGGGGGGTGGGTGGTGTGTTTAGGGACATAGTCTCGGGGGGTGAGTGGTGGGTTTAGGGACATTTTCTCGGGGGAGTGGTTAGTGGGTTTTGGGATGTAGTCTCCGGGGTGTGTGGGTATTTGTTTTAGCAATGTAGTCTCGTGGGGGGGTGTGTCGTGGGTTTAGGGACATAGTCTCGGAGGGTGGGTGGTAGGTTTAGGGACAAAGCCTCGGGTGGGGTGGATGGTGGGTTTAGGGACATTGTCTCTGTGGTGTGGGTGGTGGGTTTAGGGACGTAGTCTCCGGAGGGTGTGGGTCTTTGCTATGGCGACGTAGTCTCGGGGGTGGGGTCGGTGGTGGGTTTAGGGACATAGTCGCGGGGGGGGATGGGTGTTGGGTTTAGGGACATAGTCCCGGGGGGGTGGGTGGTGGGTTTAGGGACCTAGGATCGAGGGGTTGGGTGGTCGGTTTGGGACATAGACTCGGTGGGTGGGTTGTTGGTTTAGGGACACTGTCTCAGAGGGGATGGGTGGTGTGTTTAGGGACATAATCTCAAGGGTTGTGGGTGTTGGGTTTAGGGACGTAGTCTCGGGGGTTGGGTGGTGGGTTTAGGGACATAGACTCGGTGGGTGCGTTGTGGGTTTAGGGAAATAGTCTCGGGTGGGGTGGGCGGTGGATTTAGGGACATAGTCTCGTTGGAGTGGGTGGTGGGTTTAGGGACGTAGTCTCCGGGGTGTGTGGTTGTTTGGTATAGCGATGTAGTCTCGGGGGAGGTGCGTGGTGGGTTTAGGGACATACTCTCGGGGGGGTGGGTGGTGGGTTTAGGGACATAGTCATGGGGGGAGTGGGTGGAGGGCTTAAAGACATAGTCTTGGGTGTGTGGGTGGAGAGTTTATGGAAATAGTCTCGCGGGTGTGTGTGTTGGGTTTAGGGACATAGTCTCTGGGGGTTGGGAGGTGGGTTTAGGGACATAGTCTCGGGGGGGTGGGTGGTGGGTTTAGGGACTTAGTCTCGGGGGCCGTGGTTGGTACGTTTAGGGACTTAGATTCGAGGAGGTGGGGGCGTGGGTGGTGGGTTTAGGGACACATTCTCGGGGGTTGGGGGCGTGGGTTGTGTGTTTAGGGACACAGTCTCAGGAGGGTGGGGGCATGGGCCATGGGATTAGGGACACAGTCTCGTGGCGGTGTGGGCGTGGGTGGTGGGTTCAGGGACACAGTCTCAGGGTGCTGGGTGCGTGTGTGGTGGGTTTAGGGACACAGTTTCGGAGGGGTGGGTGCGTGTGTGGTGGGTTTCGGGACACAGTCATAGCGTGGGTGGGGGCGTGGGAGGTGGGTTTAGGGAGATAGTCTCGGGGAGGGGGTGGTGGGTTGAGGGACGTAGTCTCGGGGGGGTGAGTGGTGGGTTTAGGGACATTGTCTCGGGGGAGTGGTTGGTGGGTTTAGGGATGTAGTCTCCGGGGTGTGTGGGTATTTGTTTTAACGATGTAGTCTCGGGGGGGGGTGGGTCGTTGGTGACTTTAGGGACATAGTCGCGGGGGGTTGGGTGGTGGGTTTAGGGACATAGTCTCGGATGGGGGTGGGTGGTGTGTTTAGGGACATAGTCTCACGGGGTGTGGGTTTTGGGTTTAGGGACATAGACTCGGGGGGGTGGGTGGTGGGTTTAGGGACATAGGATCGAGGGGTTGGGTGGTGGGTTTGGGACATAGACTCGGTGGGTGGGTTGTGTGTTTAGGGACATAGTCTCGGGGGGGTGGGTTGTGGGTTTAGGGACATAGTCTCGGTGGGTGGGTTGTGGGCTTAGGGACATAGTCTCGGGGGGGTTGGTGGTGGGTTTAGGGACATAGACTCGGTGGGGGTGGGTGGTGGGTTTAGGGACATAGTCTCGTGGGGGCTGGATGGTGGGTTTAGGGACATGATCTCGGGGGGGTTGGTGGTGGGTTTAGGGACATAGACTCGGTGGGGGTGGGTGGTGGGTTTAGGGACATAGGCTCGTGGGGGCTGGATGGTGGGTTTAGGGACATGATCGCGGGGGGGGCTGGGTGGTGGGTTTAGGGACATAGTGTCGTTGGGGAGATTGGTGGGTTTAGGAACATTGTCTCGGGGGAGTGGTTGGTGGGTTTAGGGACGTAGTCTCCTGGGTGTGTGGGTGTTTGTTTTAGCGATGTAGTCTCGGGGGTGTGGTTGGTGTGTTTAGGGAAATAGTCTCGGGTGGGGTGGGTGGTGGGTTTAGGGACATAGTCTCGTTGGAGTGGGTGGTGGGTTTAGGGACGTAGTCTCCGGGGTGTGTGCTTGTTTGGTATAGCGATGTAGTCTTGGGGGAGGTGCGTGGTGGGTTTAGGGACATAGTCGCGGGGGGGGGGGTTGGTGGTGGGTTTATGGACATAGTCATGGGGGGAGTGGGTGGAGGGCTTACAGACATAGTCTTGGGTGTGTGGGTGGAGAGTTCATGGAAATAGTCTCGGGGGTTGGGTGGTGGGTTTAGGGACATAGTCTCGGGGGGTTGGGAGGTGGGTTTAGGGACATAGTCTCGGGGGGGTGGGGGCTGGGTTTAGGGACTTAGTCTCTGGGGCCGTGGTTGGTGGGTTTAGGGACACAGACTCGAGGAGGTGGGGGCTTGGGTGGTGGGTTTAGGGACACAGTCTCGGGGGTTGGGGGCATGGATTGTGTGTTTAGGGACAGAGTCTCGGGAGGGTGGGGGCATGGGCCATGGGATTAGGGACACAGTCTCGTGTGGGTGTGGGCGTGGGTGGTGGGTTTAGGGACACAGTCTCAGGGTGCTGGGGGCGTGGGTGGTGGGTTTAGGGACACAGTTTTGGAGGGGTGGGTGCGTGTGTGGTGGGTTTTGGGACAAATTCTCGGGAGGTGGGGGCGTGATTGGTGGGTTTAGTGACACAGTCTTGGCGTGGGTGTGGGCGTGGGAGGTGGGTTTAGGGAGAAAGTCTCGGGGTGGGGTTGGTGGGTTTAGGGACATAGTCTCGGCGGGGTGAGTGGTGGGTTTAGGGACATTGTCTCGGGGGACTGGTTGGTGGGTTTAGGGATGTAGTCTCCGGGGTGTGTGGGTATTTGTTTTAGCGATGTAGTCTCGGGGGGGGGGGGGTGTGTGGTGGGTTTAGGGACATAGTCTCGGAGGGTGGGTGGTAGGTTTAGGGACATAGCCTCGGGTGGGGTGGATGCTGGGTTTAGGGACATTGTCTCTGTGCAGTGGATGGTGTGTTTATGGACGTAGGATCGAGGGGTTGGGTGGTGGGTTGGGACATAGTATCGGGGGGGTGGGTGCTGGGTTTTGGGACATAGGATCGAGGGGTTGGGCGGTGGGTTTAGGTCATGGTCTCGGTGGGTGGGTTGTTGGTTTAGGGACACAGTCTCGGAGGGGATGGGTGGTGTGTTTAGGGACATAGTCTCACGGGTTGTGGGTGTTGGGTTTAGGGACGAAGTCTCGGGGGGGTGGGTGGTGGGTTTAGGGACATAGGCTCGAGGGCTTGGGTGTTGGGGTTGGGACATAGACTCGGTGGGTGGGTTGTGGGTTTAGGGACATAGTCTCGGTGGGTGGGTTGTGGGCGTAGGGACATAGTCTCGGAGGGGGGTGGGTGGTGTGTTTAGGGACATAGGATCGAGGGGTTGGGTGGTGTGTTTGGGACATAGTCTCGGGGGTGGGTGGTGGGTTTAGGGACATAGGATCGAGGGGTTGGGTGGTGGGATTGGGTCACAGTCTCGGTGAGTGTGTTGTTGGTTTAGGGACAAAGTCTCGGAGGGGATGGGTGGTGTGTTTAGGGACATAGGCTCGAGGGGTTGGGTGGTGGGTTTGGGACATAGACTCGGTGGGTGGGTTGTGGCTTTAGGGAAATAGTCTCGGGTGGGGTGGATAGTGGGTTTAGGGACATTGTCTCTGTGGAGTGGGTGGTGGGTTTAGGGACGTAGTCTCTGGAGGGTGTGGGTGTTTGGTATAGCGACGTAGTCTCGGGGGGGGGGGTCGGTGGTGAGTTTACGGACATAGTCGCGGTGGGGTGAGTGGTGGGTTTAGGGACATTGTCTCAGGGGAGTGGTTGGTGGGTTTAGGGATGTATTCTCCGGGGTGTGTGGGTGTTGGTTTTCGCAATGTAGTCTCGGGGGTTGTGTGTGGTGGGTTTAGGGACATAGTCTCGGAGGGTGGGTGGTAGGTTTAGGGACATAGTCTCGGGTGGGGTGGATGGTGGGTTTAGGGACATTGTCTCTGTGGAGTGGGTGGTGGGTTTAGTGACGTAGTCTCCGGAGGGTGTGGGTGTTTGGTATAGCGACGTAGTCTCGGTTGGGGGGGGTCGTTGGTGAGTTTAGGGACATAGTCGCAGGGGGGTGGGTGGTAGGTTTAGGGACATAGTCTCGGAGGGGTGTGGGTGTTGGGTTTAGGGACATAGTCTCGGGGGGGTGGGTGGTGGTTTTAGGGACATAGGATCGAGGGGTTGGGTTTTGGGTTTGGGTCATAGACTCGGTGGGTGGGTTGTGGGTTTAGTGACATAGTCTCGGGGGGGTGGGTGGTCGGTTAAGGGACGTAGTCTCGGTGGGTGGGTTTTGGGCTTAGAGACATAGTCTCGGAGGGGGGTGTGTGGTGTGTTTAGGGACATAGTCTCACGGGGTGTGGGTGTTGGGTTTAGGGACATAGTCTCGGAGGGGGTTGGTGGTGGGTTTAGGGACATAGTCTCATGGGGTGTGGGTGTTGGGTTTAGGGACATAGTCTCGGTGGGTAGGTTTTGGGCTTAGGGACATAGTCTCGGAGGGGTTTGGGTGGTGTGTTTAGGGACATAGTCTCACAGGGGGGTGGGTGGTGGGTTTAGGGACATAGGATCGAGGGGTTGGGTGGTGGGTTTGGGACATAATCTCGGGGGCGTGGGTGGTGGGTTTAGGGACATAGGATCGAGGGGTTGGGTGGTGGGTTTGGGTCATAGTCTCGGTGGGTGGGTTGTTGGTTTAGGGACACAGTCTCGGAGGGGATGGGTGGTGTGTTTAGGGACATAGTCTCAGGGGTTGTGGGTGTTGGGTTCAGGGACGTAGTCTCGGGGGGGTGGGTGGTGGGTTTAGGGACATAGGCTCGAGGGGTTGGGTGGTTGGTTTAGGGACATAGTCTCGGGGGGGTGGGTGGTGGGTTTAGGGACACAGTCTCGGTGGGTGGGTTGTGGGTTTAGGGACATAGTCTCGGAGGGGGGTGGGTGGTGTGTTTAGGGACATATTCTCACGGGGTGTGGGTGTTGGGTTTAGGGTCATAGTCTCGGGGGGTGGGTGGTGGGTATAAGGACATAGGATCGAGGGGTTGGGTGGTGGGTTTGGGACATAGTCTCGGGGGGGTGGGTGGTGTGTTTAGGGACATAGGTTCTAGCGGTTGGGTGGTGGGTTTGGGACATAGTCTCGGTTGATGGGTTGTTGCTTTAGGGACATTGTCTCCGAGGGGTGTGGGTGGTGTGTTTAGGGACAAAGACTCGGTGGGGGGTGTGTGGTATGTTTAGGGACATTGTCTCGGTGGAGTGGGTGGTTGGTTTAGAGACATAGTCATGGGGGGAGTGGGTGGAGGGCTTAGAGACAAAATCTTGGCTGTGTGGTTGGAGAGTCTATGGACATAGACTGTGGGGGGGTGTTGGTGGGTTTAGGGACATAGTCTCGGGGGGGTGGGAGGTGGGTTTAGGGACATAGTCTCGGGGGGGTGGGAGGTGGGTTTAGGGACACAGTCTCGGGGGTTGGGTGCTTGGGTGGAGTGTTTAGGGACACAGTCTCGGGAGGGTGGGGACATGGGCCATGGGATTAGGGACACAGTCTCGTGGGGGTGTGGGCGTGGGTGGTGGGTTTACGGACACAGTCTCACGGGGATTGGGGCGTGGCTGGAGGGTTTAGGGACACAGTCCAGGCGGTGGTGTGGGCGTGGTTGGTGGGTTTAGGGACACAGTCTTGGGGGGGTGGGGCGTGGGTGGTGGGTATAGGGACACAGTCGCGGTGTATGTGTGCGTGTGTTGTGTGTTTAGGGACACAGTCTCGGGGTGTTTGCGGGAGTGGGTGGTGGGTTTAGGGACACAGTCTCGGGGGTTGGGTGCATGGGTGTTGTGTTTAGCGACACAGTCTCGATGAGGGTGTTGGCATGGTTGTTGAGATTAGGGACACAGTCTCGAAGGGGGGTGGGTGCGTGTGTGGTAGGTTTTGGGACACATTCTCGGGAGGTGGGGGCGTGAGTGGTGGGTTTAGTGCCACAGTCTTGGCGGGGGTGGGGGTGTGGGAGGTGGGTTTAGGGACATGGTCTCGGGGTGGGGGTGGTGGGTTTAGGGACATAATCTCAGGCGGGGCTGGCTGGTGGGCTTAGGGACATAGCCTCGGGGGGGTTGGGTGGTGGGTTTAATGACATAGGCTCGGAGGGGGGTGGGTGGTGTGTTTAGGGACATAGGATAGAGGGGTTGGGTGGTGGGTTTGGGACATAGTCTCGGGGGTGGTGTGGTTTGGTGGGGGTTGGGTGACCCTTTTGGGGACATAGTCTCGGGGGTGGTGTGGGTGGGAGGGGGTTGGGTGAACATTTTTGGGACATAGTCTCGGGGCTGGTTTGGGTGGTTGGGGGTTGGCTGTCCCTTTTGGGGACATAGTCTCGGGGGTGGTGTGGGTGGGTGGGGGTTGGTTGACCCTTTTGGGGACATAGTCTCGGGGGTGGTGTGGGTGGGTGGGGGTTGGTTGACCCTTTTGGGGACATAGTCTCAGTGGTGGTGTGGGTGGGAGGGGGTTGGGTGACCCTTTTGGGGACATAGTCTCGGGGGTGGTGTGGGTGGGTGGGGGCTGGGAGACCCTTTTGGGGACATAATCTCGGGGCTGGAGTGGGTGGGGGGGTTCGGTGCCCCTTTTGGGAATATAGTCTCGGGGTGGTGCAGGTGGGTGGGGGGTGGGTGACCCTTTTGTTGACATAGTCTCGGGGGTAGTGTGGGTGGGTGGGGGGTGGGAGACCTTTTTGGGGACATAGTCTCGGGGGAGGTGTGGGTGGGTGGGTGATGGGTGACCATTTTGGGGACATAGTCTCGGGGGTGGTGTGGGTGGGTGGGGGTTGGGTGACCCTTTTGGGGACATAGTCTCGGGGGTGGTGTGAGTTGGTGGGGGCTGGGAGACCCTTTTGGGGACATAGTCTCGGGGCTGGTGTGGGTGGGAGGGGGGTGGGTGACCCTTTTGGGAACATATTCTCGGGGTGGTGTGGGTGGGTGGGGGGTGGGTGACCCTTTTGGGGACATAGTCTAGGGGGTAGTGTGGGTGGGTGGGGGGTGGGTGACCTTTTTGGGGACATAGTCTCGGGGGTAGTGTGGGTGGGTGGGGGGTGGGTGACCTTTTTGGGGACATAGTCTCGGGGGTGGTGTGGGTGGGTGGGGGGTGGGTGTCCCTTTTGGGGAAAATGTTTCGGGGGTGGAGGGGGTGGGTGGCTGGTGGGTGACCCTTTTGGGGACATAGACTCGAGGGTTGGGTGACCCTTTTAGGGACATAGTCTCGGGGGGGTGTGGGTGTGTAGGGGGTGGGTGACCCTTTTGGGGACATAGTCTTGGGGGTGGTGTGGGTGGGTGCGGGGTGGGTGACCCTTTTGGGTCATAGTCCCGGGGGTGGTGAGGGATGGTGGGGAGTGGGTGACCCTTTGTGGACATAGTCTCGGGGGTGGTGTGGGTGGGTGGGGGCTGTGAAACCCTTTTGGGGACATAATCTCGGGGCTGTTGTGGGTGGGGGGGATGGGTGACCCTTTTGGGAACATAGTCTCGATGGGGGTGTGGGTGAGTGGGGGGTGGGTGACCCTTTTGGGGACATAGTCTCGGGGGTGTTATGGGTGGGTGGGGGGTGGGTGTCCCTTTTGGGGAAAATGTTTCAGGGGTGGTGTGGGTGGGTGGGGGTTGGGTGACTCTTTTGGGGACACAGTCTCGGGGGTGGTGTGGGTGGTTGGGGTTTGGGTGACCCTTTTGGGGACATATTCTCGGGGGTGGTGTGGTTGTGTGGAGGTTGAGTGACCCTTTTGGGGACATA
Source organism: Carcharodon carcharias (assembly GCF_017639515.1). NCBI lineage: Eukaryota > Metazoa > Chordata > Chondrichthyes > Lamniformes > Lamnidae > Carcharodon > Carcharodon carcharias. The sequence continues at coordinate 70,296 of NW_024470629.1, read as the reverse complement.
GTCTCGGGGGTGGTGTGGGTGGGTGGGGGTTGGGTGACCCTTTTGGGGACATAGTCTAAGGGGTGGTGTGGGTGGGTGGGGGTTGGGTGACCCTTTTGGGGACATAGTCTCGGGGGTGGTGTGGTTGGGTGGGGGTTGGGTGACCCTTTTGGGGACATAGTCTCGGGGGGGTGGGGGAATGGGTGGGTGACCCTATTGGGGACATAGTCTTGGGGGGGTGTGCAGGGTGGGTGGGTGACCCTATTGGGGACATAGTCTCGGGGGTGTTGGGGGGGGTGGGTGGGTGACCCTACTGGGGATATGATCTCGGGGTGGTGGGGAAGGCGGGTGGGTGACCCTATTGGGGACATAGTCACTGTGGTGTGGGTGAACCTTTTGGAGACATAGTCTCGGGGGGGGTGGGGAGTGGGTTGGTGACCATTTTTGGGGACATAGTCTCGGGGGGGTTGAGGGGGAGTGAGTGGGTGACCCCTTTGGGGACATAGTCTCGGGGTGTGTGGGGGGTTCGGTCGGTGACACTTTGGGGACAGTCTCGGGGGGTGTGGGGGGGGTGGGTGGGTGACCCTTTTGGGGACATAGTCTCGGGGGAGGTGTGGGTGGGTGGGAGGTGGGTGACCCTTTTGGGGACATAGTCTCGGGGGTGGTGTGTGTGGGTGGGTGGTGGGTGAACCTTTTGGTGATATAGTCTCGGGGATGGTGTGTGTGGGTGGGGGGTGGGTGTCCCTTTTGGGGACAATGTTTCGGGGGTGGTATGGGTGGGTGGGGGGTGGGTGAACCTTTTGGGGACATAGACTCGAGGGTTGGGTGACGCTTTTAGGGACAAAGTTTCGGGGGTGGTGTGGGTGGGTGTGGGGTGGGTGACCCTTTTGGGGACATAGTCTCGGGGGTGGTGTGGGTGGGTGGGGGGTGGGTGACCCTTTTGGTGACATAGTCTCGGGGGTTGTGTGGGTGGGTGGCGGGTGGGTGACCCTTTTGGTGACATAGTCTCGGGGGTGGTGTGGGTGGGTGGGGGTGGGTGACCCTTTTGGGGACATTGTCTCGTGGGAGTGGGGAGGGTGTGTGGGTGACCCTATTGGGGACATAGTCTCGGGGGGTGTGGGGCGGGGTGGGTGCGTGACCCTTTTGGGGACATAGTCTCGGGGGGTGTGGGTGGTGTGAGTGGGTGACTCTTTTGGGGACATAGTCTCGGGGTGTGTGGGGGGTGGGTGGGTGACCCTTTTGGGGACATAGTCTCGGGGGGTGTGGGGGGTGGGTGGGTGTCCCTTTTGGGGACATAGTCTCGGCTGGGTCTGGGTGGGTGACACTTTTGGGCACATAGTATCGGGGGGTGTGGTAGGGGTGGTTGGGTGACCCTTTTGGGGACATAGTCTCAGGGGGTGTGGTGGGGTGGGTGGGTGTCCCTTTTGGGGACATAGTCTCGGGGGTGTGGGGGTGTGGGTGGGTGACCCTTATGGGGACATAGTTTCGGGGGGTGTGGGGGGGGGGTGGGTGACCCTTTTGGGGACATAGTCTCGGGGGTGAGGGTGTGTGGGTGGGTGACCCTTTTGGGGACATAGTCTCGGGTGGGTGTGGGGGCCGGGAGGGTGGGTGATCATTTTGGGGACATGGGGGTGGTGGGTGGGTGACCCTTTTGGGAACATAGTCTCGGGGGTGTGGGGGGTGGTGGGTGGGTGACCCTTTTGGGGACATAGTCTCGGGGGTGGTGTGGGTGGGTGGGGGGTGGGTGACCATTTTGGGGACATAGTCTCGGGGGTGTTGTGGGTGGGTGGTGAGTGGGTGACCCTTTTGGGGACATAGTCTCGGGGGTGGTGTGGGTGGGTAGGGGGTGGGTGACCATTTTGGGGACATAGTCTCGGGGGTGTTGTGGGTGGTTGGGGAGTGGGTGACCCTTTGGGGGACATAGTCTCGGGGGTGGTGTGGGTGGGTGGGGGTTGGGTGACCCTTTTGGGGAGATAGTCTCGGGGGAGGTGTGGGTGGGTGGGGGTTGGGTGACTCTTTTGGGGACATAGTCTCGGGGGTGGTGTGGGTGGTTGGGGGTTGGGTGACCCTTTTGGGGACATATTCTCGGGGGTGGTGTGGTTGTGTGGAGGTTGGGTGACCCTTTTGGGGACATAGTCTCGGGGGTGGTGTGGGTGGGTGGGGGATGGGTGAAGCATTTGGGGACATAGTCTAAGGCATGGTGTGGGTGGGTGGGGGTTGGGTGACCCTATTGGGGACATAGTCTCTGGGGAGGTGTGGGTGGGTGGGGGTTGGGTGACGCTTTTGGGGACATAGTCTCGGGGGTGGTGTGGGTGGGTGGGGGTGGGTGACCCTTTTGGGGACATTGTCTCCGGAGGGTGGGGAGGGTGTGTGGGTGACCCTATTGGGGACATGGTCTCGGGGGGTGTGGGGCGGGGTGGGTGCATGATCCTTTTGGGGACATATTCTCGGGGGGTGTGGGTGGTGTGAGTGGGTGACTCTTTTGGGGACATAGTCTCGGGGTGTGTGGTGGGGTGGGTGGGTGACCCTTTTGGGGACATAGTCTCGGGGGGGTGGGGGGTGTTCGGTGGGTGACCCTACTGGGGACATAGTCTCGGGGGGTGGGGAGGGCCGGTGTGTGACCCTATTGGGGACATAGTCTCGGGGGGTGGGGGGGCTCTGTGGGTGACCCTACTGGGGACATAGTCTCGGGGGGGTGGGGAGGGCGGGTGGGTGACCCTATTTGGGACATAGTCTCTGGGGGGGTGGCTGACCCTTTTGGAGACATAGTCTCGGGGGGTGTGTGGGGGGTTGATTGGTGACCCTTTTTGGGGACATAGTCTCGGGGGGGTGGGGTTGTGGGTGGGTGACCCTTTTGGGGACATATTCTCGGGGGTGTGGGGGTGTGGGTGGGTGACACATTTGGGGCATAGTCTCGGGGGGGTGGGGGGGTGGGTGGGTGACCCTTTTGGGGACATAGTCTCGGGTGGGTGTGGGGGCCGGGAGGGTGGGTGATCATTTTGGGGACATGGGGGTGGTGGGTGGGTGACCCTTTTGGGGACATAGTCTCGGGGGTGGTGTGGGTGGGTGGGGGGTGGGTGACCATTTTGGGGACATAGTCTCGGGGGTGTTGTGGGTGGGTGGGGAGTGGGTGACCCTTTTGGGGACATAGTCTCGGGGGTGGTGTGTGTGGGTGGGGGTTGGGTGACCCTTTTGGGGAGATAGTTTCGGGGGTGGTGTGGGTGGGTGGGGGTTGGGTGACTCTTTTGGGGACATAGTCTCGGGGGTGGTGTGGGTGGTTGGGGGTTGGGTGACCCTTTTGGGGACATATTCTCGGGGGTGGTGTGGTTGTGTGGAGGTCGAGTGACCCTTTTGAGGACATAGTCTCGGGGGTGGTGTGGGTGGGTGGGGGATGGGTGAAGCATTTGGGGACATAGTCTAAGGGGTGGTGTGGGTGGGTGGGGGTTGGGTGACCCTATTGGGGACATAGTCTCTGGGGAGGTGTGGGTGGGTGGGGGTTGGGTGACGCTTTTGGGGACATAGTCTCGGGGGTGGTGTTGTTGGGAGGGGTTGGGTGACCCTTTTGGGGACATAGACTCGGGGGTGGTGTAGGTGGGTGGGGCTTGGGTGACCCTTTTTGGGACATAGTCTCGGGGGTGGTGTGTGTGGGTGGAGTTTGGGTGACCCTTTTGTGGACATAGTCTCGGGGGGGTGGGGGAATGGGTGGGTGTCCCTAGTGGGGACATAGTCTTGGGGGGGTGTGGAGGGTGGGTGGGTGACCCTATTGTGGACATAGTCTCGGGGGGGTGGGGGGGATTGGTGGGTGACCCTACTGGGGATATAATCTCGGGGTGGTGGTGAAGGCGGGTGGGTGACCCTTTTGGGGACATAGTCACTGGGGTGTGGGTGACCCTTTTGGAGAGATAGTCTCGGGGGGGGTTTGGGGGCTGGGTTGGTGACCCTTTTTGAGGACATAGTCTCGGGGGTGTTGAGGGGGAGTGAGTGGGTGACCCCTTTGGGGACATAGTCTCGGGGGGTGTGGGTGGGGTGGGTGGGTGACCATTTGGGAACAGTCTCGGGGGGTGTGGGGGGGTTGGGTGAGTGACCGTTTTGGGGACATAGTCTCGGGGGTTGTGTGGATGTGTGGGTGGGTGACCCTTTTGGGGACATAGTCTCGGGGGTGGTGTGGGTGGTTGGGGGTTGGCTGACCCTTTTGGGGACATAGTCTCGGGGGTGGTGTGGTTGGGTGGAGGTTGGGTGATGCTTTTGGGGACATAGTCTCGGGGGTGGTGTTGGTGGGTGGGCGTTGGCTGACCCTTTTTGGGACATAGTCTCGGGGGTGGTGTGGGTGGGTGGGGGTTGGGTGACCCTTTTGGGGACAGAGTCTCGGGGGTGGTGTGGGTGGGTGGTGGTTGGTTGACCCTTTTGGGGACATCGTCTCGGGCGTGGTGTGGGTGGGTGGGAGTTCGGTGAACATTTTGGGGACATAGTCTCGGGGGTGGTGTGGGTGGGTGAGGGTTGGGTGACCCTTTTGGGTACATTGTCTCGGGGGTGGTGTGGTTGGGTGGGGTTTGGGTGTCCCTTTTGGGGACATTGTCTCGGCGGTGGTGTGGGTGGGTGGGGGTTGGGTGACCCTTTTGGGGAAATAGACTCGGGGGTGGTGTGGTTGGGTGGGGGTTGGGTGACGCTTTTGGGGACATAGTCTCGGGGGTGGTGTGGGTGGGTGGGGCGTGGGTGACCATTATGGGGACATAGTCTCTTGGGTGTTGTGGGTGGGTGGGGAATGGGTGACCCTTTTGGGTACATTGTCTCGGGGGTGGTGTGGGTGGGTGGGGGTTGGGTGACCCTTTTGGGGAAATAGACTCGGGGGTGGTGTGGTTGGGTGGGGGTTGGGTGACCCTGTTGGGGAGATAGTCTCGGGGGTGGTGTGTGTGGTTGGGGGTTAGGTGACCCTTTTGGGGACATATTCTCAGGGGTGGTGTGGTTGTGTGGAGGTTGGGTGACCCTTTTGGGGACATAGTCTCGGGGGTGGTGTGGGTGGGTGGGGTTTGGGTGAAGCATTTGGGGTCATAGTCTAAGGGGTGGTGTGGGTGGGTGGAGGTTGGGTGACCCTATTGGGGACATAGTCTCGGGGGAGGTGTGGGTGGGTGGGGGTTGGGTGACGCTTTTGGGGACATAGTCTCGGGGGTGGTGTGGTTGGGTGGGGGTTGGGTCACCCTTTTGGGGACATAGACTCGGGGGTGGTGTGTTTGGGTGGGGGTTGGGTGACCCTTTTGGGGACATAGTCTCGGGAGTGGTGTGGTTTGGTGGGGGTTGGGTGACCCTTTTGGGGACATAGTCTCGGGGGTGGTGTGGGTGGGTGGGGGTTGGGTGACCCGTTTTGGGACATAGTCTCGGGGGTGGTGTGGGTGGGTGGAGTTTGGGTGACCCTTTGGGGGACATAGTCTCGGGGGGGTGGGGGAATGGGTGGGTGACCCTAGTGGGGACATAGTCTTGGGGGGTGTGGAGGGTGGGTGGGTGACCCTATTGGGGACATAGTCTCGGGGGGGTGGGGGGGGTTGTTGGGTGACCCTACTGGGGAAATAATCATGGAGTGGTGGGGAAGGCGGGTGGGTGACCCTATTGGGGACATAATCACTGGGGTGTGGGTGACCCTTTTGGAGAGATAGACTCAGGGGTGGTTTGGGGGGGTGGGTTGGTGACCCTTTTTGGGGACATAGTTTCGGGGGGGGTTGAGGGGGAGTTAGTGGGTGACCCCTTTGGGGACATAGTCTCGGGGGGTGTGGGGGGGGGTGGGTGGGTGACCATTTGGGAACAGTCTCGGGGGGTGCCGGGGGTGTGGGTGAGTGACCCTTTTGGGGACATACTCTCGGGGGGTGTGTGGGGGTGTGGGTGGGTGACCATTTTGGGGACATAATCTCGGGGGTTGTGTGGGTGTTTGGGGGTTGGGTGAACCCTTTGGGGACATAGTCCCGGGGGTGGTGTGGTTGGGTGGAGGTTGGGTGACGCTTTTGGGGACATAGTCTCGGGGGTGGTGTTGGTGGGTGGGGGTTGGGTGAACATTTGGGGACATAGTCTCGGGGTGGTGTGGGTGGGTGTGTGAACCTTTTGGGGACATAGTCTCGGGTGGGTGGGGGGCGGGGTGGGTGGGTGACCATTTTAGGGACATAGGGGGCGTGGGTGGGTGACCCGTTTGGGGACATAGTCTCAGGGGAGGTGTGGGTGGAGGGGGGGGGGTGACCCTTTTGAGGACATAGTCTCGGGGGAGCTGTGGGTGGGAGGGTGTTGGGTGACCCTTTTGGTGACAGAGTCTCGGGGGTGGTGTGGGTGGGTGACGGTTGGTTGACCCTTTTGGGGACATCGTCTCGGGGGTGGTGTGGGTGGGTGGGGGTTGGGTGACCCTTTTGGGGACATAGTCTCGGGGGTGGTGTGGGTGGGTGGGGGTTGGTTGACCCTTTTGGGTACATTGTCTCGGGGGTGGTGTGGGTGGGAGGGGTTTGGGTGACCCTTTTGGGGACATTGTCTTGGGGTTGGTGTGGGTGGGTGGGGGTTGAGTGACCCTTTTGGGAACATAGTCTCGGGGGTGTTGTGGGTGGGTGGGGGTTGGTTGACCCTTTTGGGGACATAGTCTCCGGGGCGGTTTGGGTGGGAGGGGGATGGGTGAACCTTTTGGGGACATAGTCTCGGGGGTGGTGTGGGTGTGTGGGGGTTGGGTGACCCTTTTGGGGAAAAAGATTCGGGGGTGGTGTGGTTGGGTGGGGATGGGGTGACGCTTTTGGGGACATAGTCTCGGGGGTGGTGTGGGTGGGTGGGGGTTGGGTGAACCTTTTGGGAACATAGTCTCGGGGGTGGTGTGGGTGGGTGGGGGGTGGGTGTCCCTTTTGGGCACCTAGTCTCGGGGGTGGGGTTGGTGGGTGGGGTGTGGGTGTCCCTTTTGGGCACCTTGTCTCGGGGGTGGGGTTGGTGGGTGGGGTGTGGGTGTCCCTTTTGGGGACATAGTCTCGGGGGTGGTGTGGGTGGGTGGGGGTGGGTGACCCTTTTGGGGACATAGTCACGTGGGTGGTGTGGGTGGGTGGGGTGTGGGTGACCCTTTTGGGGACATAGACTCGGGGGTGGTGTGGGTGGGTGGGGGTGGGTGACCCTTTTGGGGACATAGTCTCGTGGGAGGTGTGGGTGGGTGGGGGGTGGGTGACCCTTTTGGGGACATAGTCTCAGGGGTGGTGTGGGTGGGTGGGGGGTGGGTGACCCTTTTGGGGACATAGTCTCGGGGCTGGTGTGGGAGGGTGGAGGATTGGTGACCCTTTTGGGGACATAGTCTCGAGGGTGGTGTGAGTGGGTGGGGTGTGGGTGACCCTTTTGGGGACATTGTATCGGGGGAGGTGTAAGGGGGTGGGGGTTGGGTGACCCTTTTGGGGACATAGACTCAGGGGTGTTGTGGGTGGGTGGGGGTTGTGTGACCCTTTTGGGGACATAGTCTATGTGGTGGTGTTTGTGGGTGGGGATTGGGCGACCCTTTTGGGGACATAGTCTCGGGGGTGGTGTGGGTGGGTGGGGTTTGGGTGACCCTTTTGGGGACATAGTCTCGGGTGCGGTGTGGGTGGGTTGGTGTTGGGTGCCCTTTTTGGGTACATAGTCTCGGGGGCGTTGTGGGTGGGTTGGTGTTGGGTGACCCTTTTGGGTCATAGTCTCGGCGGTGGTGTGGGTGGGTAGGTTTTGGGTGACCTTTTGGGGACATAGTCTCGGCAGTGGTGTGGGTGTGTTGGTGTTGGGTGACCATTTTGGGTCATAGTCTCGGGGGTGGTGTGGGTGGGTAGGTTTTGGTGACCTTTTGGGGACATAGTCTCAGGGGTGGTGTTAGTGGGTTGGTGTTGGGTGACCCTTTTGGGTCATAGTCTCGGGGGTGGTGTGGGTGGGTTGGTGTTGGGTGACCCTTTTGCGGACATAGTCTCGGAGGTGGTGTGGTGGGTACGGGTTGGATGACCTTTTGGGGACATAGTCTCGGGGGTGGTGTGCGTGGGTGGGTGTTGGGTGACCCTCTGGAAACATAGTCTCGGGGGTTGTGTGGTTGGGTTGGGGTTGGTGACCCTTTTGGGGACATTGTCTCGGGGGTGTTGTGGGTGGGTGGCGTTTGGGTGACCCTTTTGGGGACATAGTCTCGGGGGTGTTGTGGGTGGGTGGGTTTGGTAACCCTTTTGGGGACATAGTCTCGGGGGTGGTGTTGGTGGGAGGGGGTTGGGTGACCCTTTTGGGGACATAGTCTCGGGCGTGGTGTGGGTGGATGGGGGTTTGGTAACCCTTTTGAAGACATAGTCTCTGGTTGGTGTGGGTGGGTGGGGTTTGTGTGACCCTTTTGGGGACATAGTCTCAGTGGTGGTGTGGGTGGGAGGGGGTTGGGGGACCCTTTTGGGGACATAGTCTCGCGGGTGGTTTGGTTGGTTGGGGGTTGAATGACCCTTTTGGGGACATAGTCTCGGGGGTGGTGTGGGAGGGTGGAGGTTGGGTGACCCTTTTGGGGACAGAGTCTCGGGAGTGGTGTGAGTGGGTGGGGTTTTGGTGACCCTTTTGGGGATATAGTCTCGGGGGTGGTGTGGTTGGGTGGGGGTTGGCTGACCCTTTTGGGGACTTAGTATCGGGGGAGGTGTAAGTGGGTGGGGGTTGGGTGACCCTTTTGGGGACATAGTCTCAGGGGTGTTGTGGGTGGGTGGGGGTTGTGTGACCCTTTTGGGGACATAGTCTCGGTGGTGGTGTGGGTGGGTGGGGGTTGGTGACCCTTTTGGGGACATAGTCTCAGTGGTGGTGTGGGTGGGAGGGGGTTGGGGGACCCTTTTGGGGACATAGTCTCGCGGGTGGTTTGGTTGGTTGGGGGTTGGGTGACCCTTTTGGGGCCATAGTCTCGGGGGTGGTGTGGGAGCGTGGGGGGTGGGTGACCCTTTTGGGGACATAGTCTCGGGGGTGGTGTCAGTGGGTGGGGTGTGGGTGACCCTTTTGGGGATATAGTCTCGGGGGTGGTGTGAGTGTGTGGGGGTTGGGTCACCCTTTTGGGGACATAGTCTCAGGGGTGGTGTGTGTGGCTGGGGGTTGAATGACCCTTTTGGGACATAGTCTCAGGGGTGGTGTGGGTGGGTGGGGGTTGTGTGACCCTTTTGGGGACATAGTCTCGGTGGTGGTGTGGGTGGGTGGGGGTTGGTGACCCTTTTGGGGACATAGTCTCAGTGGTGGTGTGGGTGGGAGGGGGTTGGGGGACCCTTTTGGGGACATAGTCTCGCGGGTGGTTTGGTTGGTTGGGGGTTGGGTGACCCTTTTGGGGCCATAGTCTAGGGGGTGGTGTGGGAGCGTGGGGGGTGGGTGACCCTTTTGGGGACATAGTCTCGGGGATGGTGTGAGTGGGTGGGGTGTGGGTGACCCTTTTGGGGACATAGTCTCGGAAGGGGAGTGGGTGGGTGGGTGCTGGGTGACCGTTTTGTGGACATAGTCTCGGGGGTGGTGTGGTTGGGTGGGGGTTGTTTGACCCTTTTGGGGACTTAGTATCGGGGGAGGTGTAAGTGGGTGGGGGTTGGGTGACCCTTTTGGGGACATAGTCTCAGGGGTGTTGTGGGTGGGTGGGGGTTGTGTGACCCTTTTGGGGACATAGACTCGGTGGTGGTGTGGGTGGGTGGGGGTTGGGTGACCCTTTTGGGGACATAGTCTCGGGGGTGGTGTGGGTGGGAAGGGTTAAGGTGACCTTTTGGGGACATAGTCTCGGGGGTGGTGTGGGTGGGTTGGTGTTGGGTGACCCTTTTGAGTCATAGTCTCAGTGGTGGTGTGGATGGGTTGGTGTTGGGTGACCCTTTTGGGTCATAGTGCCGGGGGTGGTGTGGGTGGGTAGGGGTTGGGTGACCTTTTGGGGACATAGTCTCGGGGGTGGTGTGGGTGGGTGGGTGGTGGGTGACCCTTTTGTATAGATATTCTCGGGGGTGGTGTGGGTGGGTGCAGGTAGGGTGACCCTTTTGGGGACATAGTCTCGGGGTGGTGTGTGTGGGTGGGGGTTGTGCTACACATTTGGGGACATAGTCTCGGGTGTGGTGTGGTTGGGTGGGAGTTGGGTGACCCTTTTGGGGACATATTCTCGGGGGTGGTGTGGATGGGTTGGTGTTGGGTGACCCTTTTGCGGACATAGTCTCGGAGGTGGTATGGTGGGTACGGGTTGGGTGACGTTTTGGGGACATAGTCTCTAGGGTGGTGTGGGAGGGTGGGGGGTGGTTGACCCTTTTGGGGACATAGTCTCGGGGGTGGTGTGGGTGGGAGGGGGTTGGGTGACCCATCTGGAAACATAGTTTCGGGGGTGGTGTGGTTGGGTGGGGGTTGGGTGACCCTTTTGGGGACATAGTCTCGGGGGTGGTGTGGGTTGGTGGGGTTTGGGTGACCCTTATGGGGACATAGCCTCGGGGGTGGTGTGCGTGGGTGGGTGTTGGGTGACCCTCTGGAAACATAGTCTCGGGGGTTGTGTGGTTGGGTTGGGGTTGGTGACCCTTTTGGGGACATAGTCTCGGGGGTGGTGTGGGTGGGTGGCGTTTGGGTGACCCTTTTGGGGACATAGTCTCGGGGGTGTTGTGGGTGGGTGGGTTTGGTAACCCTTTTGGGGACATAGTCTCGGGGGTGGTGTTGGTGGGAGGGGGTTGGGTGACCCTTTTGGGGACATAGTCTCGGGCGTGGTGTGGGTGGATGGGGGTTTGGTAACCCTTTTGAAGACATAGTCTCTGGTTGGTGTGGGTGGGTGGGGTTTGTGTGACCCTTTTGGGGACATAGTCTCAGTGGTGGTGTGGGTGGGAGGGGGTTGGGGGACCCTTTTGGGGACATAGTCTCGCGGGTGGTTTGGTTGGTTGGGGGTTGGGTGACCCTATTGGGGACATAGTCTCAGGGGTGGTGTGGGAGGGTGGGGGTTGGGTGACCCTTTTGGGGACAGAGTCTCGGGAGTGGTGTGAGTGGGTGGGGTGTGGGTGACCCATTTGGGGACATAGTCTCGGGGGTGGTGTGGTTGGGTGGGCGTTGGCTGACCCTTTTGGGGACTTAGTATCGGGGGAGGTGTAAGTGGGTGGGGGTTGGGTGACCCTTTTGTGGACATAGTCTCAGGGGTGTTGTGGGTGGGTGGGGGTTGTGTGACCCTTTTGGGGACATAGTCTCGGTGGTGGTGTGGGTGGGTGGGGGTTGGTGACCCTTTTGGGGACATAGTCTCGGGGGTGTTGTGGGTGGGTGGGTTTGGTAACCCTTTTGGGGACATAGTCTCGGGGGTGGTGTTGGTGGGAGGGGGTTGGGTGACCCTTTTGGGGACATAGTCTCGGGCGTGGTGTGGGTGGATGGGGGTTTGGTAACCCTTTTGAAGACATAGTCTCTGGTTGGTGTGGGTGGGTGGGGTTTGTGTGACCCTTTTGGGGACATAGTCTCAGTGGTGGTGTGGGTGGGAGGGGGTTGGGGGACCCTTTTGTGGACATAGTCTCGCGGGTGGTTTGGTTGGTTGGGGGTTGGGTGACCCTTTTGGGGACATAGTCTCGGGGGTGGTGTGGGAGGGTGGGGGTTGGGTGACCCTTTTGGGGACAGAGTCTCGGGAGTGGTGTGAGTGGGTGGGGTGTGGGTGACCCATTTGGGGACATAGTCTCGGGGGTGGTGTGGTTGGGTGGGGGTTGGCTGACCCTTTTGGGGACTTAGTATCGGGGGAGGTGTAAGTGGGTGGGGGTTGGGTGACCCTTTTGTGGACATAGTCTCAGGGGTGTTGTGGGTGGGTGGGGGTTGTGTGACCCTTTTGGGGACATAGTCTCGGTGGTGGTGTGGGTGGGTGGGGGTTGGTGACCCTTTTGGGGACATAGTCTCAGTGGTGGTGTTGGTGGGAGGGGGTTGGGGGACCCTTTTGGGGACATAGTCTCGCGGGTGGTTTGGTTGGTTGGGGGTTGGGTGACCCTTTTGGGGCCATAGTCTAGGGGGTGGTGTGGGAGCGTGGGGGGTGGGTGACCCTTTTGGGGACATAGTCTCGGGGATGGTGTGAGTGGGTGGGATGTGGGTGACCCTTTTGGGGACATAGTCTCGGAAGGGGAGTGTGTGGGTGGGGGTTGGGTGACCGTTTTGTGGACATAGTCTCGGGGGTGGTGTGGTTGGGTGGGGGTTGGGTGACCCTTTTGGGGACTTAGTATCGGGGGAGGTGTAAGTGGGAGGGGGTTGGGTGACCCTTTTGGGGACATAGTCTCAGGGGTGTTGTGGGTGGGTGGGTGTTGTGTGACCCTTTTGGGGACATAGTCTCGGTGGTGGTGTGGGTGGGTGGGGGTTGGGTGACCCTTTTGGGGACATAATCTCGGGGGGTGGTGTGGGTGGGAAGGGTTAAGGTGACCTTTTGGGGACATAGTCTCGGGGGTGGTGTGGGTGGGTTGGTGTTGGGTGACCCTTTTGGGTCATAGTCTCAGTGGTGGTGTGGATGGGTTGGTGTTGGGTGACCCTTTTGGGTCATAGTGCCGGGGGTGGTGTGGGTGGGTAGGGGTTGGGTGACCTTTTGGGGACATAGTCTCGGGGGTGGTGTGGGTGGGTGGGTGGTGGGTGACACTTTGGGAACATAGTCTCGGGGGTGGTGTGGGTGGGTGGGGGTTGGGTGACCCTTTTGGGGACATAGTCTCGGGGGTGGTGTGTGTGGGTGGGGGTTGTGCTACACATTTGGGGACATAGTCTCGGTTGTGGTGTGGTTGGGTGGGAGTTGGGTGACCCTTTTGGGGACATATGCTCGGGGGAGGTGTGGATGGGTTGGTGTTGGGTGACCCTTTTGCGGACATAGTCTCGGAGGTGGTGTGGTGGGTACGGGTTGGGTGACCTTTTGGGGACATAGTCTCTAGGGTGGTGTGGGAGGGTGGGGGGTGGTTGACCCTTTTGGGGACATAGTCTCGGGGGTGGTGTGGGTGGGAGTGGGTTGGGTGACCCATCTGGAAACATAGTTTCGGGGGTGGTGTGGTTGGGTGGGTGTTGGGTGACCCTTTTGGGGACATAGTCTCGGGGGTGGTGTGGGTGGGTGGGGTTTGGGTGACACTTATGGGGACATAGCCTCGGGGGTGGTGTGCGTGGGTGGGTGTTGGGTGACCCTCTGGAAACATAGTCTCGGGGGTTGTGTGGTTGGTTTGGGGTTGGTGACCCTTTTGGGGACATATTCTCGGGGGTGGTGTGGGTGGGTGGCGTTTGGGTGACCCTTTTGTGGACATAGTCTCGGGGGTGTTGTGGGTGGGTGGGTTTGGTAACCCTTTTGGGGACATAGTCTCGGGGGTGGTGTTGGTGGGAGGGGGTTGGGTGACCCTTTTGGGGACATAGTCTCGGGCGTGGTGTGGGTGGATGGGGGTTTGGTAACCCTTTTGAAGACATATGCTCTGGTTGGTGTAGGTGGGTGGGGTTTGTGTGACCCTTTTGGGGACATAGTCTCAGTGGTGGTGTGGGTGGGAGGGGGTTGGGGGACCCTTTTGGGGACATAGTCTCGCGGGTGGTTTGGTTGGTTGGGGGTTGGGTGACCCTTTTGGGGACATAGTCTCGGGGGTGGTGTGGGAGGGTGGGGGTTGGGTGACCCTTTTGGGGACAGAGTCTCGGGAGTGGTGTGAGTGGGTGGGGTGTGGGTGAGCCATTTGGGGACATAGTCTCGGGGGTGGTGTGGTTGGGTGGGGGTTGGCTGACCCTTTTGGGGACTTAGTATCGGGGGAGGTGTAAGTGGGTGGGGGTTGGGTGACCCTTTTGTGGACATATTCTCAGGGGTGTTGTGGGTGGGTGGGGGTTGTGTGACCCTTTTGGGGACATAGTCTCGGTGGTGGTGTGGGTGAGTGGGGGTTGGTGACCCTTTTGGGGACATAGTCTCGGGAGTGTTGTGGGTGGGTGGGTTTGGTAAACCTTTTGGGGACATAGTCTCGGGGGTGGTGTTGGTGGGAGGGGGTTGGGTGACCCTTTTGGGGACATAGTCTCGGGCGTGGTGTGGGTGGATGGGGGTTTGGTAACCCTTTTGAAGACATAGTCTCTGGTTGGTGTGGGTGGGTGGGGTTTGTGTGACCCTTTTGGGGACATTGTCTCAGTGGTGGTGTGGGTGGGAGGGGGTTGGGGGACCCTTTTGTGGACATAGTCTCGCGGGTGGTTTGGTTGGTTGGGGGTTGGGTGACCCTTTTGGGGACATAGTCTCGGGGGTGGTGTGGGAGGGTGGGGTTTGGGTGACCCTTTTGGGGACAGAGTCTCGGGAGTGGTGTGAGTGGGTGGGGTGTGGGTGACCCATTTGGGGATATAGTCTCGGGGGTGGTGTGGTTGGGTGGGGGTTGGCTGACCCTTTTGGGGACTTAGTATCGGGGGAGGTGTAAGTGGGTGGGGGTTGGGTGACCCTTTTGTGGACATAGTCTCAGGGGTGTTGTGGGTGGGTGGGGGTTGTGTGACCCTTTTGGGGACATAGTCTCAGGTGGGGGTGGGTGGGTGGGGGTGGGTGACCCTTTAGGGGACATAGTCTCAGGTGGGGGGGGTGGGGAGGGGTGGGTGACCCTTTAGGGGACATAGTCTCAGGTGGGGGGTGGGTGGGGGGGTGGGTGACCCTTTAGGGACATAGTCTCAGGTGGGGGGGTGGGGGTGGGGGTGGGTGACCCTTTAGGGGACATAGTCTCAGGTGGGGGTGGGGGGGGGGGTGGGTGACCCTTTAGGGGACATAGTCTCAGGTGGGGGGGGGTGGGGGTGGGTGGGTGACCTTTAGTGGACATAGTCTCAGGTGGGGGGGTGGGGGTGGGTGGGTGACCCTTTAGGGGACTAGTCTCAGGGGGGGGGGGTAAGTGGGAGGGGGTGGGTGACCCTTTAGGGGACATAGTCTCAGGGGGGGGGGTGGGTGGGTGGGTGGGTGACCCTTTAGGGGACATAGTCTCAGGTGGGGGTGTGGGTGGGTGGGGGTTGGGTGACCCTTTTGGGGACATAGTCTCGGGGGTGGTGTGGGTGGGAAGGGTTAAGGTGACCTTTTGGGGACATAGTCTCGGGGGTGGTGTGGGTGGGTTGGTGTTGGGTGACCCTTTTCGGTCATAGTCTCAGTGGTGGTGTGGATGGGTTGGTGTTGGGTGACCCTTTTGGGTCATGGTGCCGGGGGTGGTGTGGGTGGGTAGGGGTTGGGTGACCTTTTGGGGACATAGTCTCGGGGGTGGTGTGGGTGGGTGGGTGGTGGGTGACCCTTTTGGGTACATATTCTCGGGGGTGGTGTGGGTGGGTGGGGGTAGGGTGACCCTTTTGGGGACATAGTCTCGGGGGGGGTGTGTGTGGGTGGGGGTTGTGCTACACATTTGGGGACATAGTCTCGGGTGTGGTGTGGTTGGGTGGGAGTTGGGTGACCCTTTTGGGGACATATTCTCGGGGGTGGTGTGGATGGGTTGGTGTTGGGTGACCCTTTTGCGGACATAGTCTCGGAGGTGGTGTGGTGGGTACGGGTTGGGTGACCTTTTGGGGACATAGTCTCTAGGGTGGTGTGGGAGGGTGGGGGGTGGTTGACCCTTTTGGGGACATAGTCTCGGGGGTGGTGTGGGTGGGAGTGGGTTGGGTGACCCATCTGGAAACATAGTTTCGGGGGTGTTGTGGTTGGGTGGCGTTTGGGTGACCCTTTTGTGGACATAGTCTCGGGGGTGTTGTGGGTGGGTGGGTTTGGTAACCCTTTTGGGGACATAGTCTCGGGGGTGGTGTTGGTGGGAGGGGGTTGGGTGACCCTTTTGGGGACATAGTCTCGGGCGTGGTGTGGGTGGATGGGGGTTTGGTAACCATTTTGAAGACATATGCTCTGGTTGGTGTAGGTGGGTGGGGTTTGTGTGACCCTTTTGGGGACATAGTCTCAGTGGTGGTGTGGGTGGGAGGGGGTTGGGGGACCCTTTTGGGGACATAGTCTCGCGGGTGGTTTGGTTGGTTGGGGGTTGGGTGACCCTTTTGGGGACATAGTCTCGGGGGTGGTGTGGGAGGGTGGGGGTTGGGTGACCCTTTTGGGGACAGAGTCTCGGGAGTGGTGTGAGTGGGTGGGGTGTGGGTGACCCATTTGGGGACATAGTCTCGGAAGGGGAGTGTGTGGGTGGGGGTTGGGTGACCGTTTTGTGGACATAGTCTCGGGGGTGGTGTGGTTGGGTGGGGGTTGGGTGACCCTTTTGGGGACTTAGTATCGGGGGAGGTGTAAGTGGGAGGGGGTTGGGTGACCCTTTTGGGGACATAGTCTCAGGGGTGTTGTGGGTGGGTGGGTGTTGTGTGACCCTTTTGGGGACATAGTCTCGGTGGTGGTGTGGGTGGGTGGGGGTTGGGTGACCCTTTTGGGGACATAGTCTCGGGGGTGGTGTGGGTGGGAAGGGTTAAGGTGACCTTTTGGGGACATAGTCTCGGGGGTGGTGTGGGTGGGTTGGTGTTGGGTGACCCTTTTGGGTCATAGTCTCAGTGGTGGTGTGGATGGGTTGGTGTTGGGTGACCCTTTTGGGTCATAGTGCCGGGGGTGGTGTGGGTGGGTAGGGGTTGGGTGACCTTTTGGGGACATAGTCTCGGGGGTGGTGTGGGTGGGTGGGTGGTGGGTGACACTTTGGGAACATAGTCTCGGGGGTGGTGTGGGTGGGTGGGGGTTGGGTGACACTTTTGGGGACATAGTCTCGGGGGTGGTGTGTGTGGGTGGGGGTTGTGCTACACATTTGGGGACATAGTCTCGGGTGTGGTGTGGTTGGGTGGGAGTTGGGTGACCCTTTTGGGGACATATTCTCGGGGGTGGTGTGGATGGGTTGGTGTTGGGTGACCCTTTTGCGGACATAGTCTCGGAGGTGGTGTGGTGGGTACGGGTTGGGTGACCTTTTGGGGACATAGTCTCTAGGGTGGTGTGGGAGGGAGGGGGGTGGTTGACCCTTTTGGGGACATAGTCTCGGGGGTGGTGTGGGTGGGAGTGGGTTGGGTGACCCATCTGGAAACATAGTTTCGGGGGTGGTGTGGTTGGGTGGGTGTTGGGTGACCCTTTTGGGGACATAGTCTCGGGGGTGGTGTGGGTGGGTGGGGTTTGGGTGACACTTATGGGGACATAGCCTCGGGGGTGGTGTGCGTGGGTGGGTTTTGGGTGACCCTCTGGAAACATAGTCTCAGGGGTTGTGTGGTTGGGTTGGGGTTGGTGACCCTTTTGGGGACATATTCTCGGGGGTGGTGTGGGTGGGTGGCGTTTGGGTGACCCTTTTGTGGACATAGTCTCGGGGGTGTTGTGGGTGGGTGGGTTTGGTAACCCTTTTGGGGACATAGTCTCGGGGGTGGTGTTGGTGGGAGGGGGTTGGGTGACCCTTTTGGGGACATAGTCTCGGGCGTGGTGTGGGTGGATGGGGGTTTGGTAACCCTTTTGAAGACATATGCTCTGGTTGGTGTAGGTGGGTGGGGTTTGTGTGACCCTTTTGGGGACATAGTCTCAGTGGTGGTGTGGGTGGGAGGGGGTTGGGGGACCCTTTTGGGGACATAGTCTCGCGGGTGGTTTGGTTGGTTGGGGGTTGGGTGACCCTTTTGGGGACATAGTCTCGGGGGTGGTGTGGGAGGGTGGGGGTTGGGTGACCCTTTTGGGGACAGAGTCTCGGGAGTGGTGTGAGTGGGTGGGGTGTGGGTGACCCTTTTGGGGACATAGTCTCGGGGGTGGTGTGGTTGGGTGGGGGTTGGCTGACCCTTTTTGGGACTTAGTATCGGGGGAGGTGTAAGTGGGTGGGGGTTGGGTGACCCTTTTGAGGACATAGTCTCAGGGGTGTTGTGGGTGGGTGGGGGTTGTGTGACCCTTTTGGGGACATAGTCTCGGTGGTGGTGTGGGTGGGTGGGGGTTGGTGACCCTTTTGGGGACATAGTCTCAGTGGTGGTGTTGGTGGGAGGGGGTTGGGGGACCCTTTTGGGGACATAGTCTCGCGGGTGGTTTGGTTGGTTGGGGTTTGGGTGACCCTTTTGGGGCCATAGTCTCGGGGGTGGTGTGGGAGCGTGGGGGGTGGGTGACCCTTTTGGGGACATAGTCTCGGGGATGGTGTGAGTGGGTGGGGTGTGGGTGACCCTTTTGGGGACATAGTCTCGGAAGGGGAGTGGGTGGGTGGGGGTTGGGAGACCGTTTTGTGGACATAGTCTCGGGGGTGGTGTGGTTGGGTGGGGGTTGGGTGACCCATTTGGGGACTTAGTATCGGGGGAGGTGTAAGTGGGTGGGGGTTGGGTGACCCTTTTGGGGACATAGTCTCAGGGGTGTTGTGGGTGGGTGGGGGTTGTGTGACCCTTTTGGGGACATAGTCTCGGTGGTGGTGTGGGTGGGTGGGGGTTGGGTGACCCTTTTGGGGACATAGTCTCGGGGGTGGTGTGGGTGGGTAGGGGTTGGGTGACCTTTTGGGGACATAGTCTCGGGGGTGGTGTGGGTGGGTGGGTGGTGGGTGACACTTTGGGGACATAGTCTCGGGGGTGGTGTGGGTGGGTGGGGGTTGGGTGACCCTTTTGGGGACATAGTCTCGGGGGTGGTGTGTGTGGGTGGGGGTTGTGCTACACATTTGGGGACATAGTCTCGGGTGTGGTGTGGTTGGGTGGGAGTTGGGTGACCCTTTTGGGGACATATTCTCGGGGGGGGTGTGGATGGGTTGGTGTTGGGTGACCCTTTTGCGGACATAGTCTCGGAGGTGGTGTGGTGGGTACGGGTTGGGTGACCTTTTGGGGACATAGTCTCTAGGGTGGTGTGGGAGGGTGGGGGGTGGTTGACCCTTTTGGGGACATTGTCTCGGGGGTGGTGTGGGTGGGAGGGGGTTGGGTGACCCATCTGGAAACATAGTTTCGGGGGTGGTGCGGTTGGGTGGGGGTTGGGTGACCCTTTTGGGGACATAGTCTCGTGGGTGGTGTGGGTGGGTGGGGGTTGGTTGACCCTTTTGGGGACATAGTCTCGGGGGTGTTGTGGGTGGGTGGGGGTTTGGTAACACTTTTGGGGACATAGTCTCGGGGGTGTTGTTGGTGGGAGGAAGTTGGGTGACCCTTTTGGGGACATAGTCTCGGGGGTGGTGTGGGTGGGTGGGGGTTTGGTAACCCTTTTGGGGACATAGTCTCGGGGTTGGTGTGGGTGGGTGGGGGTTGGGTGACCCTTTTGGGGACATAGTCTCAGTGGTGGTGTGGGTGGGAGGGGGTTGGGGTACCCTCTTGGGGACATAGTCTCGGGGGTTTTGAAGGTGGGTGGGGGGTGGGTGTCCCTTTTGGGCACATAGTATCGGGGGTGGTGTGGGTGAGTGGGGTGTGGGTGTCCCTTTTGGGGACATAGTCTCGGGGGTGGTGTGGGTGGGTGGGGATTCGGTGACCCTTTTGGGGACATAGACTCGAGGGGCGGTTGACCATTTTGGGGACATAGTATCGGGGGGTGACGGAGGGTGTGGGTGACCCCTTTGCGGACATAGTCTCGGGGCTGGTGTGGGTGGGTGGGGGTTGGTGACACTTTTGGGGACACAGTCAAGTGGGTGGTGTGGGCGGGTGGGGGTTGGGTGACCCTTTTGGGGACATAGACTCGGGGGTGGTGTCGGTGGGTGGGGGTGGGTGACCCATTTGGGGACATAGTCTCGTAGGTGGTGTGGGTGGGTGGGGTGTGGGTGACCCTTTTGGGGACATAGTCTCAGGGGTGGTGTGTGTGGGTGGGGGGTCGGTGACCCTTTTGGGGACATAGTCTCGGGGCTGGTGTGGGAGGTTAGGGGGTTGGTGACCGTTTTTGGGGACATAGTCTCAGGGGTGGTGTGAGTGGGTGGGGTGTGGGTGACCCTTTTGGGGACATAGTCTCGGGGGGGGAGTGGGTGGGTGGGGGTTGGGTGACCCTTTTGTGGACATAGGCTCAAGGGTGGTGTGGGAGGTTGGGGGGTTGGTGATACTTTTGGGGACATAGTCTCGGGGGTGGTGTGAGTGGGTGGGATATGGGTGACCCTTTTGGGGACATAGTCTCGGGGGGGAGTGGGCGGGTGGGTGTTGGGTGACCCTTTTGTGGACATAGTCTCGTGGGTGGTGTGGGTGGGTGGGGGTTGGGTGACCCTTTTGGGGACATTGTTTTGGGGGAGGTGTAAGTGGGTGGGGGTTGGGTGACCCTTTTGGGGACATAGACTCAGGGGTGTTGTGGGTGGGTGCGGGTTGTGTGACCCTTTTGGGGACATAGTCTCGGTGGTGGTGTGGGTAGGTGGGGGCTGGGTGACCATTTTGGGGACATAGTCTCGCGGGTCGTGTGGGTGGGTGGAGTTTGGGTGACCCTTTTGGGGACATAGTCTCGGGGGCGGTGTGGGTGGGTTGGTGTTGGGTGACCCTTTTGGGGACATAGTCTCGGTGGCGTTGTGGGTGGGTTGGTGTTGGGTGACCCTTTTGGGTCATAGTCCCGGGGCTGGTGTGGGTGGGTAGGGTTTGGGAGACCTTTTGGGGACATAGTCTCGGCGGTGGTGTGGGTGTGTTGGTGTTGGGTGACCATTTTGGTCATAGTCTCGGGGGTGGTGTGGGTGGGTAGGGTTTGGTGACCTTTTGGGGACATAGTCTCGGGGGTGGTGTTGGTGGGTTGGTGATGGGTGACCCTTTTGGGTCATAGTCTCGGGGGTGGTGTTGGTGGGTGTGTGTTGGGTGACCCTTTTGGGTCATAGTCTCAGGGGTGGTGTGGGTGGGTGGGGGTTGGGTCAACTTTTGGGGACATAGTCTCGAGGGTGGTGTGGGTGGGTTGGTGTTGGGTGACACTTTTGCGGACATCGTCTCGGAGGTGGCATGGTGGGTACGGGTTGGATGACCTTTTGGGGACATAGTCTCGGGGGTGGTGTGGGTGGGTGGGGTATGGGTGACCCTTATGGGGACATAGCCTCGGGGGTGGTGTGGGTGGGTGGTTGTTGGGTGACCCTTCTGGAAACATAGTCTCGGGGGTTGTGTGGTTGGGTTGGGGTTGGGTGACCATTTTGGGGACATAGTCTCGGGGGTGGGGTGGGTGGGTGGCGGTTGGGTGACCCTCTTGGGGAGATAGACTCGGGGGTGTTGTGGGTGGGTGGGGGTTGTGTTACCCTTTTGGGTACTTAGTATCGGGGGAGGTGTAAGTGGGTGGAGGTTGGGTGACCCTTTTGGGGACATAGTCTCAGGGGTGTTGTGGGTGGGTGGGGGTTGTGTGACCCTTTTGGGGACATAGTCTCGGTGGATGTGTGGGTGGGTGGGGGTTGGGTGACCCTTTTTGGGTCATAGTCTCGGGGGTGGTGTGGGTGGGTGGGGTTTGGGTGACCCTTTTGGGGACATAGTCTCGGGGGCGGTGTGGGTGGGAAGGGTTTGGGTGACCTTTTGGGGACATAGCCTCGGGGTTGGTGTGGGTGTGTTGGTGTTGTTTGACCCTTTTGGGTCATAGTCTCGGGGGTGGTGTGGGTGGGAAGGGTTAAGGTGACCTTTTGGGGACATAGTCTCGGGGGTGGTGTGGGTGGGTTGGTGTTGGGTGACCGTTTTGGGTCATAGTCTCAGGGGTGGTGTGGATGGGTTGGTGTTGGGTGACCCTTTTGGGTCATATTGTCGAGGGTGGTGTGGGTGGGTAGGGGTTGGGTGACCTTTTGGGGACATAGTCACGGGGGTGGTGTGGGTGGGTGGGTGGTGGGTGACCCTTTGGGGAAATAGTCTCGGGGGTGGTGTGGGTGGGTGGGAGTTGGGTGACCCTTTTGGGGACATATTCTCGGGGGTGGTGTGGATGGGTTGGTGTTGGGTGACCCTTTTGCGGACATAGTCTCGGAGGTGGTGTGGTGGGTACGGTTGGGTGACCTTTTGGGGACATAGTCTCGGGGGTGGTGTGGGAGGGTGGGGGTTGGGTGACCCTTTTGTGGACATAGTCTCGGGGGTGGTGTGTGTGGATGGGGGTGGGGGACCCTTTCGGGGACATAGTCTAGTGTGTGGTGTGGGTGGGTGGGGGGGTGGGTGACCATTTTGGGGACATAGTCTCGGGGGAGGTGTGGGTGGGTGGGGGGTGGGTGACCGTTTTGGGGACATAGTCTCGGGGGTGGTGTGGGAGGGTGGGGGGTGGGTTACCCTTTTGGGGACATAGTCTCGGGGGTGGTGTGAGTGGGTGGGGGTTGGGTTCCCTTTTGGGGACATTGTTTCGGGGGAGGTGTAAGTGGGTGGGGGTTGGGTGACCCTTTTCGGGACATAGACTCAGGGGTGTTGTGGGTGGGTGGGGGTTGTGTGACCCTTTTGGGGACATAGTCTCGGTGGTGGTGTGGGTGGTTGGGGGTTGGGTGACCCTTTTGGGGACATAGTCTCGGGGGTGGTGTGGGTGGGTGGGGTTTGGGTGACCCTTTTGGGGACATAGTCTCGGGGGCGGTGTGGGTGGGTTGGTGTTGGGTGACCCTTTTGGGGACATAGTCTCGGGGGCGTTGTGGGTGTGTTGGTGTTGGTGACCCTTTTGGGTCATAGTCCCGGGGCTGGTGTGGGTGGGTAGGGTTTGGGAGACCTTTTGGGGACATAGTCTCGGCAGTGGTGTGGGTGTGTTGGTGTTGGGTGACCATTTTGGGTCATAGTCTCGGGGGTGGTGTGGGTGGGTAGGGTTTGGTGACCTTTTGGGGACATAGTCTCGGGGGTGGTGTTGGTGGGTTGGTGATGGGTGACCCTTTTGGGTCATAGTCTCGGGGGTGGTGTTGGTGGGTGTGTGTTGGGTGACCCTTTTGGGTCATAGTCTCAGGGGTGGTGTGGGTGGGTGGGGGTTGGGTCAACTTTTGGGGACATAGTCTCGGGGCTGGTGTGGCTGGGTTGGTGTTGGGTGACACTTTTGCGGACATAGTCTCGGAGGTGGTGTGGTGGGTACGGGTTGGATGACCTTTTGGGGACATAGTCTCGGGGGTGGTGTGGGTGGGTGGGGTATGGGTGACCCTTATGGGGACATAGCCTCGGGGGTGGTGTGGGTGTGTGGGTGTTGGGTGACCCTTCTGGAAACATAGTCTCGGGGGTTGTGTGGTTGGGTTGGGGTTGGGTGACCATTTTGGGGACATAGTCTCGGGGGTGGGGTGGGTGGGTGGCGGTTGGGTGACCTTTTGGGGACATAGTCACGGGGGTGGTCTGGGTGGGTGGGTGGTGGGTGACCCTTTGGGGAAATAGTCTCGGGGGTGGTGTGGGTGGGTAGGGGTTGGGTGACCCTTTTGGGGGCATAGTCTCGGGGGTGGTGTGGGTGGGTAGGGGTTGGGTGACCTTTTGGGGACATAGTCACGGGGGTGGTGTGGGTGGATGGGGGTGGGGGTCCCTTTCAGGGACATAGTCTCGTGTGTGGTGTGGGTGGGTGGGGGGTGGGTGACCCTTCTGGGGACATAGTCTCGGGGGTGGTGTGGGTGGGTGGGGGGTGGGTGACCCTTTTGGGGACATAGTCTCGGGGGTGGTGTGGGAGGGTGGGGGGTGGGTGACCCTTTTGGGGACATAGTCTCGGGGGTGGTGTGAGTGGGTGGGATGTGGGTGACCCTTTTGGGGACATAGTATCGGGGAGGTGTAAGTGGGTGGGGGTTGTGTGACCCTTTTGGGGACATAGACTCAGGGGTGTTGTGGGTGGGTGGGGGTTGTGTGACCCTTTTGGGGACATAGTCTCGGTGGTGGTGTGGGTGGGTGGGGGTTGGGTGACCCTTTTGGGGACATAGTCTCAGGGGTGGTGTGGATGGGTTGGTGTTGGGTGACCCTTTTGGGTCATAGTCTCGGGGGTGGTGTGGGTGGGTATGGGTTGGGTGACCTTTTGGGGACATTGTCTCGGGGGTGGTGTGGGTGGTTGGGAGGTGGGTGACCCTTTGGGGACATAGTCTCGGGGGTGGTGTGGGTGCGTGGGGGTTGGGTGACCCTTTTGGGGACATAGTCTCGGGGGTTGTGTGTGTGGGTGGGGGTTGTGCTACACTTTTGGGGACATAGTCTCGGGGGTGGTGTGGGTGGGTGGGAGTTGGGTGACCCTTTTGGGGACATATTCTCGGGGGTGGTGTGGACGGGTTGGAGTTGGGTGACCCTTTTGCGGACATAGTCTCGGACGTGGTGTGGTGGGTACGGGTTGGGTGACCTGTGGGTAAATAGTCTCGGGGATGGTGTGGGAGGGTGGGGGTTGGGTGACCCTTTTGGGGACATAGTCTCGGGGGTGGTGTGGGTGGGTGGGGGGTGGGTGACCCTTTTGGGGACATAGTCTCGTGGGTGGTGTGGGTGGGTTGGTGTTGGGTGACCCTTTTGGGTCATATTCTCGGGGGTGGTGTGGGTGGGTAGGGTTTGGGTGACATTTTGAGGACATAGTCTCGGCAGTGGTGTGGGTGTGTTGGTGTTGGGTGACCATTTTGGGTCATAGTCTCGGGGGTGGTGTGGGTGGGAAGGTTTTGATGACCTTTTGGGGACATAGTCTCAGGGGTGGTGTTGGTGGGTTGGTGTTGGGTGACCCTTTTGGGTCATAGTCTCGGGGGTGGTGTGGGTGGGTGGGTGTTGGGTGACCCTTTTGGGTCATAGTCTCAGGGGTGGTGTGGGTGGGTAGGGGTTGGGTCAACTTTTGGGGACATAGTCTCGGGGGTGGTGTGGGTGGGTTGGTGTTGGGTGACCATTTTGCGGACATAGTCTCGGAGGTGGTGTGGTGGGTACGGGTTGGATGACCTTTTGGGGACATAGTCTCGGGGGTGGTGTGGGTGGGTGGGGTTTGGGTGACCCTTATGTGGACATAGCCGCGGGGGTGGTGTGGGTGGGTGGGTGTTGGGTGACCCTCTGGAAACATAGTCTCGGGGGTTGTAGGGTTGGGTTGGGGTTGGTGACCCTTTTGGGGACATAGTCTCGGGGGTGGTGTGGGTGGGTGGCGTTTGGGTGACCCTTTTGGGGACATATTCTCGGGGGTGGTGTGGATGGGTTGGTGTTGGGTGACCCTTTTGCGGACATAGTCTCGGAGGTGGTGTGGTGGGTACGGTTGGGTGACCTTTTGGGGACATAGTCTCGAGGGTGGTGTGGGAGGGTGGGGGTTGGGTGATCCTTTTGTGGACATAGTCTCGGGGGTGGTGTGTGTGGATGGGGGTGGGGGACCCTTTCGGGGACATAGTCTAGTGTGTGGTGTGGGTGGGTGGGGGGTGGGTGACCATTTTGGGGACATAGTCTCGGGGGTGGTGTGGGTGGGTGGGGGGTGGGTGACCGTTTTGGGGACATAGTCTCGGGGGTGGTGTGGGTGGGTGGGGGGTGGGTGACCCTTTTGGGGACATAGTCTCGGGGGTGGTGTGAGTGGGTGGGGGTTGGGTTACCCTTTTGGGGACATTGTTTCGGGGGAGGTGTAAGTGGGTGGGGGTTGGGTGACCCTTTTCGGGACATAGACTCAGGGGTGTTGTGGGTGGGTGGGGGTTGTGTGACCCTTTTGGGGACATAGTCTCGGTGGTGGTGTGGGTGGGTGGGGGTTGGGTGACCCTTTTGGGGACATAGTCTCGGGGGTGGTGTGGGTGGGTGGGGTTTGGGTGACCCTTTTGGGGACATAGTCTCGGGGGCGGTGTGGGTGGATTGGTGTTGGGTGACCCTTTTGGGGACATAGTCTCGGGGGCGTTGTGGGTGTGTTGGTGTTGGTGACCCTTTTGGGTCATAGTCCCGGGGCTGGTGTGGGTGGGTAGGGTTTGGGAGACCTTTTGGGGACATAGTCTCGGCGGTGGTGTGGGTGTGTTGGTGTTGGGTGACCATTTTGGGTCATAGTCTCGGGGGTGGTCTGGGTGGGTAGGGTTTGGTGACCTTTTGGGGACATAGTCTCGGGGGTGGTGTTGGTGGGTTGGTGATGGGTGACCCTTTTGGGTCATAGTCTCGGGGGTGGTGTTGGTGGGTGTGTGTTGGGTGACCCTTTTGGGTCATAGTCTCAGGGGTGGTGTGGGTGGGTGGCGGTTGGGTCAACTTTTGGGGACATAGTCTCGGGGCTGGTGTGGCTGGGTTGGTGTTGGGTGACACTTTTGCGGACATAGTCTCGGAGGTGGTGTGGTGGGTACGGGTTGGATGACCTTTTGGGGACATAGTCTCGGGGGTGGTGTGGGTGGGTGGGGTATGGGTGACCCTTATGGGGACATAGCCTCGGGGGTGGTGTGGGTGTGTGGGTGTTGGGTGACCCTTCTGGAAACATAGTCTCGGGGGTTGTGTGGTTGGGTTGGGGTTGGGTGACCATTTTGGGGACATAGTCTCGGGGGTGTGGTGGGTGGGTGGCGGTTGGGTGACCTTTTGGGGACATAGTCACGGGGGTGGTCTGATTGGGTGGGTGGTGGGTGACCCTTTGGGGAAATAGTCTCGGGGGTGGTGTGGGTGGGTAGGGGTTGGGTGACCCTTTTGGGGGCATAGTCTCGGGGGTGGTGTGGGTGGGTAGGGGTTGGGTGACCTTTTGGGGACATAGTCTCGGGGGTGGTGTGGGTGGATGGGGGTGGGGGTCCCTTTCGGGGACATAGTCTCGTGTGTGGTGTGGGTGGGTGGGGGGTGGGTGACCCTTTTGGGGACATAGTCTCGGGGGTGGTGTGGGTGGGTGGGGGGTGGGTGACCGTTTTGGGGACATAGTCTCGGGGGTGGTGTGGGAGGGTGGGGGGGTGGGTGACCCTTTTGGGGACATAGTCTCGGGGGTGGTGTGAGTGGGTGGGATGTGGGTGACCCTTTTGGGGACATAGTATCGGGGAGGTGTAAGTGGGTGGGGGTTGTGTGACCCTTTTGGGGACATAGACTCAGGGGTGTTGTGGGTGGGTGGGGGTTGTGTGACCCTTTTGGGGACATAGTCTCGGTGGTGGTGTGGGTGGGTGGGGGTTGGGTGACCCTTTTGGGGACATAGTCTCAGGGGTGGTGTGGATGGGTTGGTGTTGGGTGACCCTTTTGGGTCATATTCTCGGGGGTGGTGTGGGTGGGTAGGGTTTGGGTGACCTTTTGGGGACATAGTCTCGGCAGTGGTGTGGGTGTGTTGGTGTTGGGTGACCATTTTGGGTCATAGTCTCGGGGGTGGTGTGGGTGGGAAGGTTTTGATGACCTTTTGGGGACATAGTCTCAGGGGTGGTGTTGGTGGGTTGGTGTTGGGTGACCCTTTTGGGTCATAGTCTCGGGGGTGGTGTGGGTGGGTTGGTGTTGGGTGACCCTTTTGGGTCATAGTCTCGGGAGTGGTGTGGGTGGGTAGGGGTTGGGTCAACTTTTGGGGACATAGTCTCGGGGGTGGTGTGGGTGGGTTGGTGTTGGGTGACCCTTTTGCGGACATAGTCTCGGAGGTGGTGTGGTGGGTACGGGTTGGATGACCTTTTGGGGACATAGTCTCGGGGGTGGTGTGGGTGGGTGGGGTTTGGGTGACCCTTATGTGGACATAGCCTCGGGGGTGGTGTGGGTGGGTGGGTGTTGGGTGACCCTCTGGAAACATAGTCTCGGGGGTTGTAGGGTTGGGTTGGGGTTGGTGACCCTTTTGGGGACATAGTCTCGGGGGTGGTGTGGGTGGGTGGCGTTTGGGTGACCCTTTTGGGGACATAGTCTCGGGGGTGTTGTGGGTGGGTGGGTTTGGTAACCCTTTTGGGGACATAGTCTCGGGGGTGGTGTTGGTGGGAGGGGGTTGGGTGACCCTTTTGGGGACATAGTCTCGGGCGTGGTGTGGGTGGATGGGGGTTTGGTAACCCTTTTGGGGACATAGTCTCGGGTTGGTGTGGGTGGGTGGGGGTTGTGTGACCCTTTTGGGGACATAGTCTCAGAGGTGGTGTGGGTGGGAGGGGGTTGGGGGAACCTTTTGCGGACATAGTCTCGCGGGTGGTTTGGTTGGTTGGGGGTTCGGTGACCCTTTTGGGGACATAGTCTCGGGGGTGGTGTGGGAGGGTGGGGGTTGGGTGACCCTTTTGGGGACAGAGTCTCGGGGGTGGTGTGAGTGGGTGGGGTGTGGGTGACCCTTTTTGGGACATAGTCTCGGGGGTGGTGTAGTTGGGTGGGGGTTGGCTGACCCTTTTGGGGACTTAGTATCGGGGGAGGTGTAAGTGGGTGGGGGTTGGGTGACCCTTTTGGGGACATAGTCTCAGGTGTGTTCTGGGTGGGTGGGGGTTGTGTGACCCTTTTGGGGACATAGTCTCGGTGGTGGTGTGGGTGGGTGGGGTTTGGGTGACCCTTTTGGGGACATAGTCTCGGGGGTGGTGTGGGTGGGTGGGGTTTGGGTGACCCTTTTGGGGACATAGTCTAGGGGGCGGTGTGGGTGGGTAGGGTTTGGGTGACCTTTTGGGGACATATTCTCGGGGGTGGTGTGGGTGTGTTGGTGTTGGGTGACCCTTTTGGGTCATAGTCTCGGGGGTGGTGTGGGTGGGAAGGGTTAAGGTGACCTTTTGGGGACATAGTCTCGGGGGTGGTGTGGGTGGGTTGGTGTTGGGTGACCCTTTTGGGTCATAGTCTCAGTGGTGGTGTGGATGGGTTGGTGTTGGGTGACCCTTTTGGGTCATAGTGTCGGGGGTGGTGTGGGTGGGTAGGGGTTGGGTGACCTTTTGGGGACATAGTCTTGGGGGTGGTGTGGGTGGGTGGGTGGTGGGTGACACTTTGGGGACATAGTCTCGGGGGTGGTGTGGGTGGGTGGGGGTTGGGTGACCCTTTTGTCGACATAGTCTCAGGGGTGGTTTGTGTGGGTGGGGGTTGTGCTACACTTTTGGGGACATAGTCTCGGTTGTGGTGTGGTTGGGTGGGAGTTGGGTGACCCTTTTGGGGACATATTCTCGGGGGTGGTGTGGATGGGTTGGTGTTGGGTGACCCTTTTGCGGACATAGTCTCGGAGGTGGTGTGGTGGGTACGGGTTGGGTGACCTTTTGGGGACATAGTCTCTAGGGTGGTGTGGGAGGGTGGGGAGTGGTTGACCCTTTTGGGGACATAGTCTCGGGGGTGGTGTGGGTGGGTGGGGGGTGGGTGACCCTTTTGCGGACATAGTCTCGGGGGTGGTGTGGGTGGGTGGGGTTTGGGTGACCCTGATGGGGACATAGCTTCGGGGGTGGTGTGGGTGGGTGGTGTTGGGTGACCCTCTGGATACATAGTCTCATGGGTTGTGTGGTTGGGTTGGGGTTGGTGACCCTTTTGGGGACATAGTCTCGGCGCTGGTGTTGGTGGGTGGCGGTTGGGTGACCCTTTTGGGGACATAGTCTCGGGGGTGTTGTGGGTGGGTGGGGGTTTGGTAACCCTTTTGGGGACATAGTCTCGGGGATGGTGTTGGTGGGAGGGGGTGGGGTGACCCTTTTGGGGACATAGTCTCGGGCGTGGTGTGGGTGGATCGGTTTGGGTAACCCTTTTGGGGACATAGTCTCGGGTTGGTGTGGGTGGGTGGGGGTTGGGTGACCCTTTTGGGGACATAGTCTCAGTGGTGGTTTGGGTGGAAGGGGGTTGGGGGACCCTTTTGGTGACATAGTCTCACGGGTGGTTTGGTTGGTTGGGGGTTGGGTGACCCTTTTGGGGTCATAGACTCGGGGGTGGTGTGAGAGCGTGGGGGGTGGGTGACCCTTTTGGGGACATAGTCTCGGGGGTGGTGTGAGTGGGTGTGGTGTGGGTGACCCTTTTGGGGACATAGTCTCGGAAGGGGAGTGGGTGGGTGGGGGTTGGGTGACCGTTTTGTGGACATAGTCTCGGGGGTGGTGTGGTTGGGTGGGGGTTGGGTGACCCTTTTGGGGACTTAGTATCGGGGGAGGTGTAAGTGGGTGGGGGTTGGGTGACCCTTTTGGGGACATAGTCTCAGGGGTGTTGTGGGTGGGTGGGGGTTGTGTGACCCTTTTGGGGACATAGTCTCGGTGGTGGTGTGGGTGGGTGGGGGTTGGGTGACCATTTTGGGGACATAGTCTCGGGGGTGGTGTGGGTGGGTGGGGGTTGGGTGACCCTTTTGGGGACATAGTCTCGTGGGTGGTGTGGGTGGGTGGGGGTTGGGTGACCCTTTTGGGGACATAGTCTCGGGGGTGTTGTGGGTGGGTGGGGGTTTGGTAACCCTTTTGGGGACATAGTCTCGGGGGTGGTGTTGGTGGGAGGGGGTTGGGTGACCCATCTGGAAACAGTTTCGAGGGTGGTGTGGTTGGGAGGGGGTTGGGTGACCCTTTTGGGACATAGTCTCGTGGGTGGTGTGGGTGGGTGGGGGTTGGGTGACCCTTTTGGGGACATAGTCTCGGGGGTGTTGTGGGTGGGTGGGGGTTTGGTAACCCTTTTGGGGACATAGTCTCGGTGGTGGTGTTGGTGGGAGGGAGTTGGGTGACCCTTTTGGGGACATAGTCTCGGGGTTGGTGTGGGTGGGTGGGGGTTTGGTAACCCTTTTGGGGACATAGTCTCGGGGTTGGTGTGGGTGGGTGGGGGTTGGGTGACCCTTTTGGGGACATAGTCTCAGTGGTGGTGTGGGTGGGAGTGGGTTGGGGTACCCTCTTGGGGACATAGTCTCGGGGGTTTTGAAGGTGGGTGGGGGTTGGGTGTCACTTTTGGGCACATAGTCTCGGGGGTGGTGTGGGTGGGTGGGGTGTGGGTGTCCCTTTTGGGGACATAGTCTCGGGGGTGGTGTGGGTGGGTGGGGGGTGGGTGACCCTTTTGGGGACATAGACTCGAGGGGCGGGTGACCATTTTGGGGACATAGTATCGGGGGGTGGCGGAGGGTGTGGGTGACCCTTTTGGGGACATAGTCTCGGGGGTGGTGTGGGTGGGTGGGGGTGGGTGACACTTTTGGGGACACAGTCACGTGGGTGGTGTGGGCGGGTGGGGGTTGGGTGACCCTTTTGGGGACATAGACTCGGGGGTGGTGTCGGTGGGTGGGGGTGGGTGACCCTTTTGGGGACATAGTCTCGTAGGTGGTGTGGGTGGGTGGGGTGTGGGTGACCCTTTTGGGGACATAGTCTCAGGGGTGGTGTGGGTGGGTGGGGTGTGGGTGACCCTTTTGGGGACATAGTCTCGGGGCTGGTGTTGGAGGTTGGGGGGTTGGTGACCCTTTTGGGGACATAGTCTCGGGGGTGGTGTGAGTGGGTGGGGTGTGGGTGACACTTTTGGGGACATAGTCTCGGGGGGAGTGGGTGGGTGGGGGTTGGGTGACCCTTTTGTGGACATAGGCTCGGGGGTGGTGTGGGAGGTTGGGGGGTCGGTGACCCTTTTGGGGACATAGTCTCCGGGGTGGTGTGAGTTGGTGGTGTGTGGGTGACCATTTTGGGGACATAGTCTCGGGGGGGGAGAAGGTGGGTGGGGGTTGGGTGTCCCTTTTGTGGACATAGGCTCGGGGTTGGTGTGGGTGGGTGGGGGTTGGGTGTCCCTTTGGGGGACATTGTTTCGGGGGAGGTGTAAGTGGGTGGGGGTTGGGTGACCCTTTTGGGGACATAGACACAGGGGTGTTGTGGGTGGGTGGGGTTTGTGTGACCCTTTTGGGGACATAGTCTCGGTGGTGGTGTGGGGGGGTGGGGGTTGGGTGACCCTTTTGGGGACATAGTCTCGGGGGTGGTGTGGGTGGGTGGGGTTTGGGTGAACCTTTTGGGGACATAGTCACGGGGGCGGTGTGGGTGGGTTGCTGTTGGGTGACCCTTTTGGGGACATAGTCTCGGGGGCGTTGTGGGTGGGTTGGTGTTGGGTGACCCTTTTGGGTCATAGTCCCGGGGCTGGTGTGGGTGGGTAGGGTTTGGGAAACCTTTTGGGGACATAGTCTCGGCGGTGGTGTGGGTGTGTTGGTGTTGGGTGACCATTTTGGGTCATAGTCTCGGGGGTGGTGTGGGTGGGTAGGGTTTGGTGACCTTTTGGGGACATAGTCTCGGAGGTGGTGTGGTGGGTACGGGTTGGATGACCTTTTGGGGACATAGTCTCGGGGGTGGTGTGGGTGGGTGGGGTTTGGGTGACCCTTTTGGGGACATAGTCTCGGGGGTGTTGTGGGTGGGTGGGTTTGTTAACCCTTTTGGGGACATTGTCTCGGGGGTGGTGTTGGTGGGAGGGGGTTGGGTGACCCTTTTGGGGACATAGTCTCGGGCGTGGTGTGGGTGGATGGGGGTTTGGTAACCCTTTTGGGGACATAGTCTCGGGTTGGTGTGGGTGGGTGGGGGTTGTGTGACCCTTTTGGGGACATAGTCTCAGTGGTGGTGTTGGTGGGAGGGGGTTGGGGGACCCTTTTGGGGACATAGTCTCGCGGGTGGTTTGGTTGGTTGGGGGTTCGGTGACCCTTTTGGGGACATAGTCTCGGGGGTGGTGTGGGAGGGTGGGGGTTGGGTTACCCTTTTGGGGACAGAGTCTCGGGGGTGGTGTGAGTGGGTGTTGTGTGGGTGACCCTTTTGGGGACATAGTCTCGGGGGTGGTGTGGTTGGGTGGGGGTTGGCTGACCCTTTTGGGGAGTTAGTATCGGGGGAGGTGTAAGTGGGTGGTGGTTGGGTGACCCTTTTGGGGACATAGTCTCAGGGGTGTTGTGGGTGGGTGGGGGTTGTGTGACCCTTTTGGGGACATAGTCTCGGTGGTGGTGTGGGTGGGTGGGGGTTGGGTGACCCTTTTGGGGACATAGTCTCGGGGGTGGTGTGGGTGGGTGGGGTTTTGGTGACCCTTTTGGGGACATAGTCTCGGGGGCATTGTGGGTGGGTTGGTGTTGGGTGATCCTTTTGGGTCATAGTCCCAGGGCTGGTGTGGGTGGGTAGGGTTTGGGAAACCTTTTGGGGACATAGTCTCGGCGGTGGTGTGGGTGTGTTGGTGTTGGGTGACCATTTTGGGTCATAGTCTCGGGGGTGGTGTGGGTGGGTAGGGTTTGGTGACCTTTTGGGGACATAGTCTCGGAGGTGGTGTGGTGGGTACGGGTTGGATGACCTTTTGGGGACATAGACTCGGGGGTGGTGTGGGTGGGTGGGGTTTGGGTGACCCTTATGGGGACATAGCCTCGGGGGTGGTGTGGGCGGGTGGGTGTTGGGTGACCCTCTGGAAACATAGTCTCGGGGGTTGTGTGGTTGGGTTGGGGTGGTGACCCTTTTGGGGACATAGTCTCGGGGGTGGTGTGGGTGGGTGGCATTTGCGTGACCCTTTTGGGGACATAGTCTCGGGGGTGTTGTGGGTGGATGGGTTTGTTAACCCTTTTGGGGACATTGTCTCGGGGGTGGTGTTGGTGGGAGGGGGTTGGGTGACCCTTTTGGGGACATAGTCTCGGGCGTGGTGTGGGTGGATGGGGGTTTGGTAACCCTTTTGGGGACATAGTCTCGGGTTGGTGTGGGTGGGAGGGGGTTGGGGGACCCTTTTGGGGACATAGTCTCGCGGGTGGTTTGGTTGGTTGGGGGTTCGGTGACCCTTTTGGGGACATAGTCTCGGGGGTGGTGTGGGAGGGTGGGGGTTGGGTTACCCTTTTGGGGACAGAGTCTCGGGGGTGGTGTGAGTGGGTGTTGTGTGGGTGACCCTTTTGGGGACATAGTCTCGGGGGTGGTGTGGTTGGGTGGGGGTTGGCTGACCCTTTTGGGGAGTTAGTATCGGGGGAGGTGTAAGTGGGTGGTGGTTGGGTGACCCTTTTGGGGACATAGTCTCAGGGGTGTTGTGGGTGGGTGGGGGTTGTGTGACCCTTTTGGGGACATAGTCTCGGTGGTGGTGTGGGTGGGTGGGGGTTGGGTGACCCTTTTGGGGACATAGTCTCGGGGGTGGTGTGGGTGGGTGGGGTTTGGGTGACCCTTTTGGGGACATAGTCTCGGGGGCGGTGTGGGTGGGTAGGGTTTGGGTGATCTTTTGGGGACATAGTCTCGGGGGTGGTGTGGGTGTGTTGGTGTTGGGTGACCCTTTTGGGTCATAGTCTCGGGGGTGGTGTGGGTGGGTTGGTTTTGGGTGACCCTTTTGGGTCATAGTCTCAGTGGTGGTGTGGATGGGTTGGTGTTGGGTGACCCTTTTGGGTCATAGTGTCGGGGCTGGTGTGGGTGGGTAGGGGTTGGGTGACCTTTTGGGGACATCGTCTCGGGGGTGGTGTGGGTGGGTGGGTGGTGGGTGACACTTTGGGGACATAGTCTCGGGGGTGGTGTGGGTGGCTGGGGGTTGGGTGACCCTTTTGGGGACATAGTCTCGGGGGTGGTTTGTGTGGGTGGGTGTTGTGCTACACTTTTGGGGACATAGTCTCGGTTGTTGTGTGGTTGGGTGGGAGTTGGGTGACCCTTTTGTGGACATATTCTCGGGGGTGGTGTGGATGGGTTGGTGTTGGGTGACCCTTTTGCGGACATAGTCTCGGAGGTGGTGTGGTGCGTAGGGGTTGGGTGACCTTTTGGGGACATAGTCTCTAGGGTGGTGTGGGAGGGTGGGGGGTGGTTGACCCTTTTGGGGACATAGTCTCGGGGGTGGTGTGGGTGGGTGGGGGGTGGGTGACCCTTTTGGGGACATAGTCTCGGGGGTGGTGTGGGTGGGTGGGGTTTGGGTGACCCTCATGGGGACATAGCCTCGGGGGTGGTGTGGGTGGGTGGGTGTTGGGTGACCCTCTGGAAACATAGTCTCGTGGGTTGTGTGGTTGGGTTGGGGTTGGTGACCATTTTGGGGACATAGTCTCGGGGGTGGTGTTGGTGGGTGGCGGTTGGGTGACCCTTTTGGGGACATCGTCTCGGGGGTGTTGTGGGTGGGAGGGGGTTTGGTAACCCTCTTGGGGACATAGTCTCGGGGGTGGTGATGGTGGGAGGAGGTGGGGTGACCCTTTTGGGGACATAGTCTCGTGGGTGGTTTGGTTGGTTGGGGGTTGGGTGACCCTTTTGGGGTCATAGTCTCGGGGATGGTGTGGGAGCGTGGGGGGTGGGTGACCTTTTGGGGACATAGTCTCGGGGGCGTTGTGGGTGGGTTGGTGTTGGGTGACCCTTTTGGGTCATAGTCCCGGGGCTGGTGTGGGTGGGTAGGGTTTGGGAGACCTTTTGGGGACATAGTCTCGGCGGTGGTGTGGGTGTGTTGGTGTTGGGTGACC
The DNA here is from genome assembly GCF_017639515.1 of Carcharodon carcharias. Taxonomy (NCBI): domain Eukaryota; kingdom Metazoa; phylum Chordata; class Chondrichthyes; order Lamniformes; family Lamnidae; genus Carcharodon; species Carcharodon carcharias. The sequence goes on along the minus strand of NW_024470629.1, from coordinate 35,564 downwards.
ATTTTGGGTCATAGTCTCGGGGGTGGTGTGGGTGGGTAGGGTTTGGTGACCTTTTGGGGACATAGTCTCGGGGGTGGTGTTGGTGGGTTGGTGAAGGGTGGCCCTTTTGGGTCATAGTCTCGGGGGTGGTGTTGGTGGGTGTGTGTTGGGTGACCCTTTTGGGTCATAGTCTCAGGGGTGGTGTGGGTGGGTGGGGGTTGGGTCAACTTTTGGGGACATAGTCTCGAGGGTGGTGTGGCTGGGTTGGTGTTGGGTGACACTTTTGCGGACATAGTCTCGGAGGTGGCATGGTGGGTACGGGTTGGATGACCTTTTGGGGACATAGTCTCGGGGGTGGTGTGGGTGGGTGGGGGTTGGGTGACCCTTTTGGGGACGTAGTCTCGGGGGTGGTGTGTGTGGGTGGGTATTGGGTGACCCTTCTGGAAACATAGTCTCGGGGGAGTTGTGTGGTTGGGTGGGGGTTGGGTGACCCTTTTGGGGACATAGTCTCGGGGGTGGTGTGGGTGGGTGGCAGTTGGGTGACCTTCTTGGGGACATAGTCTCGGGGGTGTTGTGGGTGGGTGGGGGTTGTGTGACCCTTTTGGGGACTTAGTATCGGGGGAGGTGTAAGTGGGTGGGGGTAGGGTGACCCTTTTGGGGTCATAGTCTCGGGGGTGGTGTGGGTGGGTGGGGTTTGGGTGACCCTTTTGGGGACATAGTCTCGGGGGTGGTGTGGGTGGGTGGGGTTTGGGTGACCCTTTTGGGGACATAGACTCGGGGGTGGTGTGGGTGTGTTGGTGTTGGGTGACCCTTTTGGGTCATAGTCTTGGGGGTGGTGTGGGTGGGAAGGGTTAAGGTGACCTTTTGGGGACATAGTCTCGGGGGTGGTGTGGGTGGGTTGGTGTTGGGTGACCCTTTTGGGTCATAGTCTCAGGGGTGGTGTGGATGGTTTGGTGTTGGGTGACCCTTTTGGGTCATAGTGTCGGGGGTGGTGTGGGTGGGTAGGGGTTGGGTGACCTTTTGGGGACATAGTCACGGGGGTGGTGTGGGTGTGTGGGTGGTGGGTGACCCTTTGGGGACATAGTCTCGGGGGTGGTGTGGGTGGGTGGGGGTTGGGTGACACTTTTGGGGGCATAGTCTCGGGGGTGGTGTGTGTGGGTGGGGGTTGTGCTACACTATTGGGGACATAGTCTCGGGGGTGGTGTGGGTGGGTGGGAGTTGGTTGACCCTTTTGGGGACATATTCTCGGGGGTGGTGTGGATGGGTTGGTGTTGGGTGACCCTTTTGCGGACATAGTCTCGGAGGTGGTGTGGTGGGTACGGTTGGGTGACCTTTTGGGGACATAGTCTCGGGGGTGGTGTGGGAGGGTGGGGGTTGGGTGACCCTTTTGGGGACATAGTCTCGGGGGGTGGTGTGTGTGGGTGGGGGGTGGGTGACCGTTTTGGGGACATAGTCTCGGGGGTGGTGTTGGAGGGTGGCGTTGGGTGACCCTTTTGGGGACATAATCTAGGGGGTGGTGTGAGTGGGTGGGGGTTGGGTTCCCTTTTGGGGACATTGTTTCGGGGGAGGTGTAAGTGGGTGGGGCTTGGGTGAACCTTTTGGGGACATAGACTCAGGGGTGTTGTGGGTGGGTGGGGGTTGTGTGACCCTTTTGGGGACATAGTCTCGGTGGTGGTGTGGGTGGGTGGGGGTTGGGTGACCCTTTTGGGGACATAGTCTCGGGGGTGGTGTGGGTGGGTGGGGTTTGTGTGACCCTTTTGGGGACATAGTCTCGGGGGCGGTGTGGGTGGGTTGGTGTTGGGTGACCCTTTTGGGGACATAGTCTCGGGGGCGTTGTGGGTGGGTTGGTGTTGGGTGACCCTTTTGGGTCATAGTCCCGGGGCTGGTGTGGGTGGGTAGGGTTTGGGAGACCTTTTGGGGACATAGTCTCAGCGGTGGTGTGGGTGTGTTGGTGTTGGGTGACCATTTTGGGTCATAGTCACGGGGGTGGTGTGGGTGGGTAGGGTTTGGTGACCTTTTGGGGACATAGTCTCGGGGGTGGTGTTGGTGGGTTGGTGATGGGTGACCCTTTTGGGTCATAGTCTCGGGGGTGGTGTTGGTGGGTGTGTGTTGGGTGACCCTTTTGGGTCATAGTCTCAGGGGTGGTGTGGGTGGGTGGGGGTTGGGTCAACTTTCGGGGACATAGTCTCGGGGGTGGTGTGGGTGGGTTGGTGTTGGGTGACACTTTTGCGGACATAGTCTCGGAGGTGGCATGGTGGGTACGGGTTGGATGACCTTTTGGGGACATAGTCTCGGGGGTGTTGTGGGTGGGTGGGGTATGGGTGACCCTTATGGGGACATAGCCTCGGGGGTGGTGTGGGTGGGTGGGTGTTGGGTGACCCTTTTGGAAACATAGTCTCGAGGGTTGTGTGGTTGGGTTGGGGTTGGGTGACCCTTTTGGGGACATAGTCTCGGGGGTGTTGTGGGTGGGTGGCGGTTGGGTGACCCTCTTGGGGACATAGTCTCGGGGGTGTTGTGGGTGGGTGGGGGTTGTGTGACCCTTTTGGGGACTTAGTATCGGGGGAGGTGTAAGTGGGTGGGGGTTGGGTGACCCTTTTGGGGACATAGTCTCAGGGGTGTTGTGGGTGGGTGGGGGTTGTGTGACCCTTTTGGGGACATAGTCTCGGTGGATGTGTGGGTGGATGGGGGTTGGGTGACCCTTTTGGGGTCATATTCTCGGGGGTGGTGTGGGTGGGTGGGGTTTGGGTGACCCTTTTGGGGACATAGTCTCGGGGGTGGTGTGGGTGGGTGGGGTTTGGGTGACCTTTTGGGGAAATAGACTCGGGGGTGTTGTGGGTGTGTTGGTGTTGGGTGACCCATTTGGGTCATAGTCTCGGGGGTGGTGTGGGTGGGATGGGTAATGGTGACCTTTTGGGGACATAGTCTCGGGGGTGGTGTGGGTGGGTTGGTGTTGCGTGACCCTTTTGGGTCATAGTCTCAGTGGTGGTGTGGATGGGTTGGTGTTGGGTGACCCTTTTGCGGACATAGTCTCGGAGGTGGTGTGGTGGGTACGGTTGGGTGACCTTTTGGGGACATAGTCTCGGGGGTGGTGTGGGAGGGTGGGGGTTGGGTGACCCTTTTGGGGACATAGTCTCGGGGGTGGTGTGTGTGGGTGGGGGGTGGGTGACCGTTTTGGGGACATAGTCTCGGGGGTGGTGTTGGAGGGTGGCGTTGGGTGACCCTTTTGGGGACATAATCTAGGGGGTGGTGTGAGTGGGTGGGGGTTGGGTTCCCTTTTGGGGACATTGTTTCGGGGGAGGTGTAAGTGGGTGGGGCTTGGGTGAACCTTTTGGGGACATAGACTCAGGGGTGTTGTGGGTGGGTGGGGGTTGTGTGACCCTTTTGGGGACATAGTCTCGGTGGTGGTGTGGGTGGGTGGGGGTTGGGTGACCCTTTTGGGGACATAGTCTCGGGGGTGGTGTGGGTGGGTGGGGTTTGGGTGACCCTTTTGGGGACATAGTCTCGGGGGCGGTGTGGGTGGGTTGGTGTTGGGTGACCCTTTTGGGGACATAGTCTCGGGGGCGTTGTGGGTGGGTTGGTGTTGGGTGACCCTTTTGGGTCATAGTCCCGGGGCTGGTGTGGGTGGGTAGGGTTTGGGAGACATTTTGGGGACATAGTCTCAGCGGTGGTGTGGGTGTGTTGGTGTTGGGTGACCATTTTGGGTCATAGTCTCGGGGGTGGTGTGGGTGGGTAGGGTTAGGTGACCTTTTGGGGACATAGTCTCGGGGGTGGTGTTGGTGGGTTGGTGATGGGTGACCCTTTTGGGTCATAGTCTCGGGGGTGGTGTTGGTGGGTGTGTGTTGGGTGACCCTTTTGGGTCATAGTCTCAGGGGTGGTGTGGGTGGGTGGGGGTTGGGTCAACTTTCGGGGACATAGTCTCGGGGGTGGTGTGGGTGGGTTGGTGTTGGGTGACACTTTTGCGGACATAGTCTCGGAGGTGGCATGGTGGGTACGGGTTGGATGACCTTTTGGGACATAGTCTCGGGGGTGTTGTGGGTGGGTGGGGTATGGGTGACCCTTATGGGGACATAGCCTCGGGGGTGGTGTGGGTGGGTGGGTGTTGGGTGACCCTACTGGAAACATAGTCTCGAGGGTTGTGTGGTTGGGTTGGGGTTGGGTGACCCTTTTGGGGACATAGTCTCGGGGGTGTTGTGGGTGGGTGGCGGTTGGGTGACCCTCTTGGGGACATAGTCTCGGGGGTGTTGTGGGTGGGTGGGGGTTGTGTGACCCTTTTGGGGACTTAGTATCGGGGGAGGTGTAAGTGGGTGGGGGTTGGGTGACCCTTTTGGGGACATAGTCTCAGGGGTGTTGTGGGTGGGTGGGGGTTGTGTGACCCTTTTGGGGACATAGTCTCGGTGGATGTGTGGGTGGATGGGGGTTGGGTGACCCTTTTGGGGTCATATTCTCGGGGGTGGTGTGGGTGGGTGGGGTTTGGGTGACCCTTTTGGGGACATAGTCTCGGGGGTGGTGTGGGTGGGTGGGGTTTGGGTGACCTTTTGGGGAAATAGACTCGGAGGTGTTGTGGGTGTGTTGGTGTTGGGTGACCCATTTGGGTCATAGTCTCGGGGGTGGTGTGGGTGGGAAGGGTAAAGGTGACCTTTTGCGGACATAGTCTCGGGGGTGGTGTGGGTGGGTTGGTGTTGCGTGACCCTTTTGGGTCATAGTCTCAGTGGTGGTGTGGATGGGTTGGTGTTGGGTGACCCTTTTGGGTCATAGTGTCGGGGGTGGTGTGGGTGGGTAGGGGTTGGGTGACCTTTTGGGGACATAGTCTCGGGGGTGGTGTGGGTGGGTGGGTGGTGGGTGACACTTTGGGGACATAGTCTCGGGGGTGGTGTGGGTGGGTGGGGGTTGGGTGACCCTTTTGTGGACATAGTCTCGGGGGTGGTTTGTGTGGGTGGGGGTTGTGCTACACATTTGGGGACATTGTCTCGGTTGTGGTGTGGTTGGGTGGGAGTTGGGTGACCCTTTTGCGGACATATTCTAGGGGGTGGTGTGGATGGGTTGGTGTTGGGTGACCCTTTTGCAGACATAGTCTCGGAGGTGGTGTGGTGGGTACGGGTTGGGTGACCTTTTGGGGACATAGTCTCTAGGGTGGTGTGGGAGGGTGGGGAGTGGTTGACCCTTTTGGGGACATAGTCTCGGGGGTGGTGTGGGTGGGTGGGGGGTGGGTGACCCTTTTTGGGACATAGTCTCGGGGGTGGTGTGGGTGGGTTGGGTTTGGGTGACCCTTATGGGGACATAGCTTCGGCGGTGGTGTGGGTGGGTGGGTGTTGGGTGACCCTCTGGAAACATAGTCTCGTGGGTTGTGTGGTTGGGTTGGGGTTGGTGACCCTTTTGGGGACATAGTCTCGGGGCTGGTTTTGGTGGGTGGTGGTTGGGTGACCCTTTTGGGGACATAGTCTCGGGGGTGTTGTGGGTGGGTGGGGGTTTGGTAACCCTTTTGGGGACATAGTCTCGGGGATGGTGTTGGTGGGAGGGGGTGGGGTGACCCTTTTGGGGACATAGTCTCGGGTTGGTGTGGGTGGGTGTGGGTTGGGTGACCCTTTTGGGGACATAGTCTCAGTGGTGGTGTGGGTGGGTGGGGGTTGGGGGACCCTTTTGGTGACATAGTCTCGCGGGTGGTTTGGTTGGTTGGGGGTTGGGTGACCCTTTTGGGGTCATAGTCTCGGGGGTGGTGTGGGAGCGTGGGGGGTGGGTGACCATTTTGGGGACATAGTCTCGGGGGTGGTGTGAGTGGGTGGGGTGTGGGTGACCCTTTTGGGGACATAGTCTCGGAAGGGGAGTGGGTGGGTGGGGGTTGGGTGACCGTTTTGTGGACATAGTCTCGGGGGTGGTGTGGTTGGGTGGGGGTTGGGTGACCCTTTTGGGGACTTAGTATCGGGGGAGGTGTAAGTGGGTGGGGGTTGGGTGACCCTTTTGGGGACATAGTCTCAGGGGTGTTGTGGGTGGGAGGGGGATGGGTGACCCTTTTGGGGACATAGTCTCGGGGGTGGTGTGGGTGGGTGGGGGTTGGGTGACCCTTTTGGGGACATAGTCTCGGGGGTGGTGTGGGTGGGTGGGGTTTGGGTGACCCTTTTGGGGACATAGTCTCGGGGGTGGTGTGGGTGGGTGGGGGTTGGGTGACCCTTTTGGGGACATAGTCTCGGGGGTGTTGTGGGTGGGTGGGGGTTTGGTAACCCTTTTGGGGACATAGTCTCGGGGGTGGTGTTGGTGGGAGGGGGTTGGGTGACCCATCTGGAAACATAGTTTCGGGGGTGGTGTGGTTGGGTGGGGGTTGGGTGACCCTTTTGGGGACATAGTCTCGTGGGTGGTGTGGGTGGGTGGGGGTTGGGTGACCCTTTTGTGGACATAGGCTCGGGGGTGGTGTGGGAGGTTGGGGGGTCGGTGACCCTTTTGGGGACATAGTCTCCGGGGTGGTGTGATTTGGTGGTGTGTGGGTGACCATTTTGGGGACATAGTCTCGGGGGGGGAGAAGGTGGGTGGGGGTTGGGTGTCCCTTTTTGTGGACATAGGCTCGGGGTTGGTGTGGGTGGGTGGGGGTTGGGTGTCCCTTTGGGGGACATTGTTTCGGGGGAGGTGTAAGTGGGTGGGGGTTGGGTGACCCTTTTGGGGACATAGACACAGGGGTGTTGTGGGTGGGTGGGGTTTGTGTGACCCTTTTGGGGACATAGTCTCGGTGGTGGTGTGGGTGGGTGGGGGTTGGGTGACCCTTTTGGGGACATAGTCTCGGGGGTGGTGTGGGTGGGTGGGGTTTGGGTGAACCTTTTGGGGACATAGTCACGGGGGCGGTGTGGGTGGGTTGCTGTTGGGTGACCCTTTTGGGGACATAGTCTCGGGGGCGTTGTGGGTGGGTTGGTGTTGGGTGACCCTTTTGGGTCATAGTCCCGGGGCTGGTGTGGGTGGGTAGGGTTTGGGAAACCTTTTGGGGACATAGTCTCGGCGGTGGTGTGGGTGTGTTGGTGTTGGGTGACCATTTTGGGTCATAGTCTCGGGGGGTGGTGTGGGTGGGTAGGGTTTGGTGACCTTTTGGGGACATAGTCTCGGAGGTGGTGTGGTGGGTACGGGTTGGATGACCTTTTGGGGACATAGTCTCGGGGGTGGTGTGGGTGGGTGGGGTTTGGGTGACCCTTTTGGGGACATAGTCTCGGGGGTGTTGTGGGTGGGTGGGTTTGTTAACCCTTTTGGGGACATTGTCTCGGGGGTGGTGTTGGTGGGAGGGGGTTGGGTGACCCTTTTGGGGACATAGTCTCGGGCGTGGTGTGGGTGGATGGGGGTTTGGTAACCCTTTTGGGGACATAGTCTCGGTTTGGTGTGGGTGGGTGGGGGTTGTGTGACCCTTTTGGGGACATAGTCTCAGTGGTGGTGTTGGTGGGAGGGGGTTGGGGGACCCTTTTGGGGACATAGTCTCGCGGGTGGTTTGGTTGGTTGGGGGTTCGGTGACCCTTTTGGGGACATAGTCTCGGGGGTGGTGTGGGAGGGTGGGGGTTGGGTTACCCTTTTGGGGACAGAGTCTCGGGGGTGGTGTGAGTGGGTGTTGTGTGGGTGACCCTTTTGGGGACATAGTCTCGGGGGTGGTGTGGTTGGGTGGGGGTTGGCTGACCCTTTTGGGGAGTTAGTATCGGGGGAGGTGTAAGTGGGTGGTGGTTGGGTGACCCTTTTGGGGACATAGTCTCAGGGGTGTTGTGGGTGGGTGGGGGTTGTGTGACCCTTTTGGGGACATAGTCTCGGTGGTGGTGTGGGTGGGTGGGGGTTGGGTGACCCTTTTGGGGACATAGTCTCGGGGGTGGTGTGGGTGGGTGGGGTTTGGGTGACCCTTTTGGGGACATAGTCTCGGGGGCATTGTGGGTGGGTTGGTGTTGGGTGATCCTTTTGGGTCATAGTCCCGGGGCTGGTGTGGGTGGGTAGGGTTTGGGAAACCTTTTGGGGACATAGTCTCGGCGGTGGTGTGGGTGTGTTGGTGTTGGGTGACCATTTTGGGTCATAGTCTCGGGGGTGGTGTGGGTGGGTAGGGTTTGGTGACCTTTTGGGGACATAGTCTCGGAGGTGGTGTGGTGGGTACGGGTTGGATGACCTTTTGGGGACATAGACTCGGGGGTGGTGTGGGTGGGTGGGGTTTGGGTGACCCTTATGGGGACATAGCCTCGGGGGTGGTGTGGGCGGGTGGGTGTTGGGTGACCCTCTGGAAACATAGTCTCGGGGGTTGTGTGGTTGGGTTGGGGTGGTGACCCTTTTGGGGACATAGTCTCGGGGGTGGTGTGGGTGGGTGGCATTTGCGTGACCCTTTTGGGGACATAGTCTCGGGGGTGTTGTGGGTGGGTGGGTTTGTTAACCCTTTTGGGGACATTGTCTCGGGGGTGGTGTTGGTGGGAGGGGGTTGGGTGACCCTTTTGGGGACATAGTCTCGGGCGTGGTGTGGGTGGATGGGGGTTTGGTAACCCTTTTGGGGACATAGTCTCGGGTTGGTGTGGGTGGGAGGGGGTTGGGGGACCCTTTTGGGGACATAGTCTCGCGGGTGGTTTGGTTGGTTGGGGGTTCGGTGACCCTTTTGGGGACATAGTCTCGGGGGTGGTGTGGGAGGGTGGGGGTTGGGTTACCCTTTTGGGGACAGAGTCTCGGGGGTGGTGTGAGTGGGTGTTGTGTGGGTGACCCTTTTGGGGACATAGTCTCGGGGGTGGTGTGGTTGGGTGGGGGTTGGCTGACCCTTTTGGGGAGTTAGTATCGGGGGAGGTGTAAGTGGGTGGTGGTTGGGTGACCCTTTTGGGGACATAGTCTCAGGGGTGTTGTGGGTGGGTGGGGGTTGTGTGACCCTTTTGGGGACATAGTCTCGGTGGTGGTGTGGGTGGGTGGGGGTTGGGTGACCCTTTTGGGGACATAGTCTCGGGGGTGGTGTGGGTGGGTGGGGTTTGGGTGACCCTTTTGGGGACATAGTCTCGGGGGCGGTGTGGGTGGGTAGGGTTTGGGTGATCTTTTGGGGACATAGTCTCGGGGGTGGTGTGGGTGTGTTGGTGTTGGGTGACCCTTTTGGGTCATAGTCTCGGGGGTGGTGTGGGTGGGTTGGTTTTGGGTGACCCTTTTGGGTCATAGTCTCAGTGGTGGTGTGGATGGGTTGGTGTTGGGTGACCCTTTTGGGTCATAGTGTCGGGGCTGGTGTGGGTGGGTAGGGGTTGGGTGACCTTTTGGGGACATCGTCTCGGGGGTGGTGTGGGTGGGTGGGTGGTGGGTGACACTTTGGGGACATAGTCTCGGGGGTGGTGTGGGTGGCTGGGGGTTGGGTGACCCTTTTGGGGACATAGTCTCGGGGGTGGTTTGTGTGGGTGGGTGTTGTGCTACACTTTTGGGGACATAGTCTCGGTTGTTGTGTGGTTGGGTGGGAGTTGGGTGACCCTTTTGTGGACATATTCTCGGGGGTGGTGTGGATGGGTTGGTGTTGGGTGACCCTTTTGCGGACATAGTCTCGGAGGTGGTGTGGTGCGTAGGGGTTGGGTGACCTTTTGGGGACATAGTCTCGAGGGTGCTGTTGGTGGGTGGGGGTGGGTGACCCTTTTGGGGACATATTCTCGGGGGTGGTGTGGGTGGGTGGGGGGTGGGTGACCCTTTTGGGGACATAGTCTCGGGGGTGGTGTGGGTGGGTGGGGTTTGGGTGACCCTTTTGGGGACATAGTCTCGGGGGTGGTGTGGGTGGGTGGGTGTTGGGTGACCCTCTGGAAACATAGTCTCGTGGGTTGTGTGGTTGGGTTGGGGTTGGTGACCATTTTGGGGACATAGTCTCGGGGGTGGTGTTGGTGGGTGGCGGTTGGGTGACCCTTTTGGGGACATCGTCTCGGGGGTGTTGTGGGTGGGAGGGGGTTTGGTAACCCTCTTGGGGACATAGTCTCGGGGGGTGGTGATGGTGGGAGGAGGTGGGGTGACCCTTTTGGGGACATAGTCTCGTGGGTGGTTTGGTTGGTTGGGGGTTGGGTGACCCTTTTGGGGTCATAGTCTCGGGGATGGTGTGGGAGCGTGGGGGGTGGGTGACCTTTTGGGGACATAGTCTCGGGGGCGTTGTGGGTGGGTTGGTGTTGGGTGACCCTTTTGGGTCATAGTCCCGGGGCTGGTGTGGGTGGGTAGGGTTTGGGAGACCTTTTGGGGACATAGTCTCGGCGGTGGTGTGGGTGTGTTGGTGTTGGGTGACCATTTTGGGTCATAGTCTCGGGGGTGGTGTGGGTGGGTAGGGTTTGGTGACCTTTTGGGGACATAGTCTCGGGGGTGGTGTTGGTGGGTTGGTGATGGGTGGCCCTTTTGGGTCATAGTCTCGGGGGTGGTGTTGGTGGGTGTGTGTTGGGTGACCCTTTTGGGTCATAGTCTCAGGGGTGGTGTGGGTGGGTGGGGGTTGGGTCAACTTTTGGGGAAATAGTCTCGAGGGTGGTGTGGCTGGGTTGGTGTTGGGTGACACTTTTGCGGACATAGTCTCGGAGGTGGCATGGTGGGTACGGGTTGGATGACCTTTTGGGGACATAGTCTCGGGGGTGGTGTGGGTGGGTGGGGTATGGGTGACCCTTATGGGGACATAGCCTCGGGGGTGGTGTGGGTGGGTGGGTGTTGGGTGACCCTTCTGGAAACATAGTCTCGGGGGTTGTGTGGTTGGGTTGGGGTTGGGTGACCCTTTTGGGGACATAGTCTCGGGGGTGGTGTGGGTGGGTGGCAGTTGGGTGACCTTCTTGGGGACATAGTCTCGGGGGTGTTGTGGGTGGGTGGGGGTTGTGTGACCCTTTTGGGGACTTAGTATCGGGGGAGGTGTAAGTGGGTGGGGGTTGGGTGACCCTTTTGGGGTCATAGTCTCGGGGGTGGTGTGGGTGGGTGGGGTTTGGGTGACCCTTTTGGGGACATAGTCTCGGGGGTGGTGTGGGTGGGTGGGGTTTGGGTGACCCTTTTGGGGACATAGACTCGGGGGTGGTGTGGGTGTGTTGGTGTTGGGTGACCCTTTTGGGTCATAGTCTTGGGGGTGGTGTGGGTGGGAAGGGTTAAGGTGACCTTTTGGGGACATAGTCTCGGGGGTGATGTGGGTGGGTTGGTGTTGGGTGACCCTTTTGGGTCATAGTCTCAGGGGTGGTGTGGATGGGTTGGTGTTGGGTGACCCTTTTGGGTCATAGTGTCGGGGGTGGTGTGGGTGGGTAGGCGTTGGGTGACCTTTTGGGGACATAGTCACGGGGGTGGTGTGTGTGGGTGGGTGGTGGGTGACCCTTTGCGGAAATAGTCTCGGGGGTGGTATGGGTGGGTGGGAGTTGGGTGACACTTTTGGGGGCATAGTCTCGGGGGTGGTGTGTGTGGGTGGGGGTTGTGCTACACTATTGGGGACATAGTCTCGGGGGTGGTGTGGGTGGGTGGGAGTTGGTTGACCCTTTTGGGGACATATTCTCGGGGGTGGTGTGGATGAGTTGGTGTTGGGTGACCCTTTTGCGGACATAGTCTCGGAGGTGGTGTGGTGGGTACGGTTGGGTGACCTTTTGGGGACATAGTCTCGGGGGTGGTGTGGGAGGGTGGGTGTTGGGTGACCCTTTTGGGGACATAGTCTCGGGGGTGGTGTGTGTGGGTGGGGGGTGGGTGACCGTTTTGGGGACATAGTCTCGGGGGTGGTGTTGGAGGGTGGCGTTGGGTGACCCTTTTGGGGACATAATCTAGGGGGTGGTGTGAGTGGGTGGGGGTTGGGTTCCCTTTTGGGGACATTGTTTCGGGGGAGGTGTAAGTGGGTGGGGCTTGGGTGAACCTTTTGGGGACATAGACTCAGGGGTGTTGTGGGTGGGTGGGGGTTGTGTGACCCTTTTGGGGACATAGTCTCGGTGGTGGTGTGGGTGGGTGGGGGTTGGGTGACCCTTTTGGGGACATAGTCTCGGGGGTGGTGTGGGTGGGTGGGGTTTGGGTGACCCTTTTGGGGACATAGTCTCGGGGGCGGTGTGGGTGGGTTGGTGTTGGGTGACCCTTTTGGGGACATAGTCTCGGGGGCGTTTTGGGTGGGTTTGTGTTGGGTGACCCTTTTGGGTCATAGTCCCGGGGCTGGTGTGGGTGGGTAGGGTTTGGGAGACCTTTTGGGGACATAGTCTCAGCGGTGGTGTGGGTGTGTTGGTGTTGGGTGACCATTTTGGGTCATAGTCTCGGGGGTGGTGTGGGTGGGTAGGGTTTGGTGACCTTTTGGGGACATAGTCTCGGGGGTGGTGTTGGTGGGTTGGTGATGGGTGACCCTTTTGGGTCATAGTCTCGGGGGTGGTGTTGGTGGGTGTGTGTTGGGTGACCCTTTTGGGTCATAGTCTCAGGGGTGGTGTGGGTGGGTGGGGGTTGGGTCAACTTTCGGGGACATAGTCTCGGGGGTGGTGTGGGTGGGTTGGTGTTGGGTGACACTTTTGCGGACATAGTCTCGGAGGTGGCATGGTGGGTACGGGTTGGATGACCTTTTGGGGACATAGTCTCGGGGGTGTTGTGGGTGGGTGGGGTATGGGTGACCCTTATGGGGACATAGCCTCGGGGGTGGTGTGGGTGGGTGGGTGTTGGGTGACCCTTCTGGAAACATAGTCTCGGGGGTGGAGTGGTTGGGTGGGGATTGGGTGACCCTTTTGGGGACATAGTCTCGGGGGTATTGTGGGTTGGTGGGGGAAGGGTGACACTTTTGTGGACATTGTCTCGGGGGTGGTGTGGGTGGGTGGGGGTTGGGGGACCCTTTTGGGGACATAGTCTCGGGGGTGGTGTGAGTTGGTGGGGTTGGGTGACCCTTTTGGGGACATAGTCTCAGGGGTGCTGTGGGTGGGTGGGGGTTGTGTGACCCTTTTGGGGACATAGTCCTCGGTGGATGTGGTGGGTGGTGGGGGTTGGGTGCCCTTTTGGGGTCATATTCTCGGGGTGTGTGGGTGGGTGGGGTTTGGTGACCCTTTTGGGGACATAGGTCCGGGGTGGTGTGGGTGGGTGGGGGTTTGGGGTGACCTTTTGGGGAAATAGACTCGGGGGTGTTGTGGTGTGTTGGTGTTGGGAGACCCTTTTGGGTCATAGTCTCGGGGTGGGGTGGGTGGGGAAGGGTAAAGCGTGACTTTTGGGGACATAGTCTCGGGGGTGGTGTGGGTGGGTTTGGTGTTGCGTGACCCTTTTGGGTCATAGTCTCAGTGGTGGTGTGGATGGGTTGGTGTTGGGTGACCCTTTTGCGGACATAGTCTCGGAGGTGGTGTGGTGGGTACGGTTGGGTGACCTTTTGGGGACATGGTCTCGGGGGTGGTGTGGGTGGGTGGGGGTTGGGTGACCCTTTTGGGGACATAGTCTCGGGGGTGGTGTGTGTGGGTGGGGGGTGGGTGACCGTTTTGGGGACATAGTCTCGGGGGTGGTGTTGGAGGGTGGCGTTGGGTGACCCATTTGGGGACATAATCTAGGGGGTGGTGTGAGTGGGTGGGGGTTGGGTTCCCTTTTGGGGACATTGTTTCGGGGGAGGTGTAAGTGGGTGGGGCTTGGGTGAACCTTTTGGGGACATAGACTCAGGGGTGTTGTGGGTGGGTGGGGGTTGTGTGACCCTTTTGGGGACATAGTCTCGGTGGTGGTGTGGGTGGGTGGGGGTTGGGTGACCCTTTTGGGGACATAGTCTCGGGGGTGGTGCGGGTGGGTGGGGTTTGGGTGACCCTTTTGGGGACATAGTCTCGGGGGCGGTGTGGGTGGGTTGGTGTTGGGTGACCCTTTTGGGGACATAGTCTCGGGGGCGTTGTGGGTGGGTTGGTGTTGGGTGACCCTTTTGGGTCATAGTCCCGGGGCTGGTGTGGGTGGGTAGGGTTTGGGAGACATTTTGGGGACATAGTCTCAGCGGTGGTGTGGGTGTGTTGGTGTTGGGTGACCATTTTGGGTCATAGTCTCGGGGGTGGTGTGGGTGGGTAGGGTTTGGTGACCTTTTGGGGACATAGTCTCGGGGGTGGTGTTGGTGGGTTAGTGATGGGTGACCCTTTTGGGTCATAGTCTCGGGGGTGGTGTTGGTGGGTGTGTGTTGGGTGACCCTTTTGGGTCATAGTCTCAGGGGTGGTGTGGGTGGGTGGGGGTTGGGTCAACTTTCGGGGACATAGTCTCGGGGGTGGTGTGGGTGGGTTGGTGTTGGGTGACACTTTTGCGGACATAGTCTCGGAGGTGGCATGGTGGGTACGGGTTGGATGACCTTTTGGGGACATAGTCTCGGGGGTGTTGTGGGTGGGTGGGGTATGGGTGACCCTTATGGGGACATAGCCTCGGGGGTGGTGTGGGTGGGTGGGTGTTGGGTGACCCTACTGGAAACATAGTCTCGAGGGTTGTGTGGTTGGGTTGGGGTTGGGTGACCCTTTTGGGGACATAGTCTCGGGGGTGTTGTGGGTGGGTGGCGGTTGGGTGACCCTCTTGGGGACATAGTCTCGGTGGTGGTGTGGGTGGGTGGGGGTTGGGTGACCCTTTTGGGGACATAGTCTCGGGCGTGGTGTGGGTGGATGGGGGTTTGGTAACCCTTTTGGGGACATAGTCTCGGGTTGGTGTGGGTGGGTGGGGGTTGTGTGACCCTTTTGGGGACATAGTCTCAGTGGTGGTGTTGGTGGGAGGGGGTTGGGGGACCCTTTTGGGGACATAGTCTCGCGGGTGGTTTGGTTGGTTGGGGGTTCGGTGACCCTTTTGGGGACATAGTCTCGGGGGTGGTGTGGGAGGGTGGGGGTTGGGTTACCCTTTTGGGGACAGAGTCTCGGGGGTGGTGTGAGTGGGTGTTGTGTGGGTGACCCTTTTGGGGACATAGTCTCGGGGGTGGTGTGGTTGGGTGGGGGTTGGCTGACCCTTTTGGGGAGTTAGTATCGGGGGAGGTGTAAGTGGGTGGTGGTTGGGTGACCCTTTTGGGGACATAGTCTCGGCGGTGGTGTGGGTGGGTGGGGGTTGGGTGACCCTTTTGGGGACATAGTCTCGTTGGTGGTGTTGTTGGGTGGGGGTTGGGTGACCCTTTTGGGGACATAGTCTCGGGGTTGGTGTGGGTGTGTGGGGTTTGGGTGACCATTTTGGGGACATAGTCTCGGGGGCATTGTGCGTGGGTTGGTGTTGGGTGACCCTTTTGGGTCATAGTCTCGGGGGTGGTGTGGGTGGGTAGGGTTTGGGAAACCTTTTGGGGACATAGTCTCGGCGGTGGTGTGGGTGTGTTGGTGTTGGGTGACCATTTTGGGTCATAGTCTCGGGGGTGGTGTGGGTGGGTAGGGTTTGGTGACCTTTTGGGGACATAGTCTCGGAGGTGGTGTGGTGGGTACGGGTTGGATGACCTTTTGGGGACATAGACTCGGGGGTGGTGTGGGTGGGTGGGGTTTGGGTGACCCTTATGGGGACATAGCCTCGGGGGTGGTGTGGGCGGGTGGGTGTTGGGTGACCCTCTGGAAACATAGTCTCGGGGGTTGTGTGGTTGGGTTGGGGTGGTGACCCTTTTGGGGACATAGTCTCGGGGGTGGTGTGGGTGGGTGGCATTTGCGTGACCCTTTTGGGGACATAGTCTCGGGGGTGTTGTGGGTGGGTGGGTTTGTTAACCCTTTTGGGGACATTGTCTCGGGGGTGGTGTTGGTGGGAGGGGGTTGGGTGACCCTTTTGGGGACATAGTCTCGGGCGTGGTGTGGGTGGATGGGGGTTTGGTAACCCTTTTGGGGACATAGTCTCGGGTTGGTGTGGGTGGGAGGGGGTTGGGGGACCCTTTTGGGGACATAGTCTCGCGGGTGGTTTGGTTGGTTGGGGGTTCGGTGACCCTTTTGGGGACATAGTCTCGGGGGTGGTGTGGGAGGGTGGGGGTTGGGTTACCCTTTTGGGGACAGAGTCTCGGGGGTGGTGTGAGTGGGTGTTGTGTGGGTGACCCTTTTGGGGACATAGTCTCGGGGGTGGTGTGGTTGGGTGGGGGTTGGCTGACCCTTTTGGGGAGTTAGTATCGGGGGAGGTGTAAGTGGGTGGTGGTTGGGTGACCCTTTTGGGGACATAGTCTCAGGGGTGTTGTGGGTGGGTGGGGGTTGTGTGACCCTTTTGGGGACATAGTCTCGGTGGTGGTGTGGGTGGGTGGGGGTTGGGTGACCCTTTTGGGGACATAGTCTCGGGGGTGGTGTGGGTGGGTGGGGTTTGGGTGACCCTTTTGGGGACATAGTCTCGGGGGCGGTGTGGGTGGGTAGGGTTTGGGTGATCTTTTGGGGACATAGTCTCGGGGGTGGTGTGGGTGTGTTGGTGTTGGGTGACCCTTTTGGGTCATAGTCTCGGGGGTGGTGTGGGTGGGTTGGTTTTGGGTGACCCTTTTGGGTCATAGTCTCAGTGGTGGTGTGGATGGGTTGGTGTTGGGTGACCCTTTTGGGTCATAGTGTCGGGGCTGGTGTGGGTGGGTAGGGGTTGGGTGACCTTTTGGGGACATCGTCTCGGGGGTGGTGTGGGTGGGTGGGTGGTGGGTGACACTTTGGGGACATAGTCTCGGGGGTGGTGTGGGTGGCTGGGGGTTGGGTGACCCTTTTGGGGACATAGTCTCGGGGGTGGTTTGTGTGGGTGGGTGTTGTGCTACACTTTTGGGGACATAGTCTCGGTTGTTGTGTGGTTGGGTGGGAGTTGGGTGACCCTTTTGTGGACATATTCTCGGGGGTGGTGTGGATGGGTTGGTGTTGGGTGACCCTTTTGCGGACATAGTCTCGGAGGTGGTGTGGTGCGTAGGGGTTGGGTGACCTTTTGGGGACATAGTCTCTAGGGTGGTGTGGGAGGGTGGGGGGTGGTTGACCCTTTTGGGGACATAGTCTCGGGGGTGGTGTGGGTGGGTGGGGGGTGGGTGACCCTTTTGGGGACATAGTCTCGGGGGTGGTGTGGGTGGGTGGGGTTTGGGTGACCCTCATGGGGACATAGCCTCGGGGGTGGTGTGGGTGGGTGGGTGTTGGGTGACCCTCTGGAAACATAGTCTCGTGGGTTGTGTGGTTGGGTTGGGGTTGGTGACCATTTTGGGGACATAGTCTCGGGGGTGGTGTTGGTGGGTGGCGGTTGGGTGACCCTTTTGGGGACATCGTCTCGGGGGTGTTGTGGGTGGGAGGGGGTTTGGTAACCCTCTTGGGGACATAGTCTCGGGGGTGGTGATGGTGGGAGGAGGTGGGGTGACCCTTTTGGGGACATAGTCTCGTGGGTGGTTTGGTTGGTTGGGGGTTGGGTGACCCTTTTGGGGTCATAGTCTCGGGGATGGTGTGGGAGCGTGGGGGGTGGGTGACCTTTTGGGGACATAGTCTCGGGGGCGTTGTGGGTGGGTTGGTGTTGGGTGACCCTTTTGGGTCATAGTCCCGGGGCTGGTGTGGGTGGGTAGGGTTTGGGAGACCTTTTGGGGACATAGTCTCGGCGGTGGTGTGGGTGTGTTGGTGTTGGGTGACCATTTTGGGTCATAGTCTCGGGGGTGGTGTGGGTGGGTAGGGTTTGGTGACCTTTTGGGGACATAGTCTCGGGGGTGGTGTTGGTGGGTTGGTGATGGGTGGCCCTTTTGGGTCATAGTCTCGGGGGTGGTGTTGGTGGGTGTGTGTTGGGTGACCCTTTTGGGTCATAGTCTCAGGGGTGGTGTGGGTGGGTGGGGGTTGGGTCAACTTTTGGGGAAATAGTCTCGAGGGTGGTGTGGCTGGGTTGGTGTTGGGTGACACTTTTGCGGACATAGTCTCGGAGGTGGCATGGTGGGTACGGGTTGGATGACCTTTTGGGGACATAGTCTCGGGGGTGGTGTGGGTGGGTGGGGTATGGGTGACCCTTATGGGGACATAGCCTCGGGGGTGGTGTGGGTGGGTGGGTGTTGGGTGACCCTTCTGGAAACATAGTCTCGGGGGTTGTGTGGTTGGGTTGGGGTTGGGTGACCCTTTTGGGGACATAGTCTCGGGGGTGGTGTGGGTGGGTGGCAGTTGGGTGACCTTCTTGGGGACATAGTCTCGGGGGTGTTGTGGGTGGGTGGGGGTTGTGTGACCCTTTGGGGGACTTAGTATCGGGGGAGGTGTAAGTGGGTGGGGGTTGG
The DNA here is from genome assembly GCF_017639515.1 of Carcharodon carcharias. Lineage (NCBI taxonomy): Eukaryota > Metazoa > Chordata > Chondrichthyes > Lamniformes > Lamnidae > Carcharodon > Carcharodon carcharias. The sequence continues at coordinate 17,569 of NW_024470629.1, read as the reverse complement.
GTGACCCTTTTGGGGTCATAGTCTCGGGGGTGGTGTGGGTGGGTGGGGTTTGGGTGACCCTTTTGGGGACATAGTCTCGGGGGTGGTGTGGGTGGGTGGGGTTTGGGTGACCCTTTTGGGGACATAGACTCGGGGGTGGTGTGGGTGTGTTGGTGTTGGGTGACCCTTTTGGGTCATAGTCTTGGGGGTGGTGTGGGTGGGAAGGGTTAAGGTGACCTTTTGGGGACATAGTCTCGGGGGTGATGTGGGTGGGTTGGTGTTGGGTGACCCTTTTGGGTCATAGTCTCAGTGGTGGTGTGGATGGGTTGGTGTTGGGTGACCCTTTTGGGTCATAGTGTCGGGGGTGGTGTGGGTGGGTAGGGGTTGGGTGACCTTTTGGGGACATAGTCACGGGGGTGGTGTGGGTGGGTGGGTGGTGGGTGACCCTTTGGGGACATAGTCTCGGGGGTGGTGTGGGTGGGTGGGAGTTGGGTGACACTTTTGGGGGCATAGTCTCGGGGGTGGTGTGTGTGGGTGGGGGTTGTGCTACACTTTTGGGGACATAGTCTCGGGGGTGGTGTGGGTGGGTGGGAGTTGGTTGACCCTTTTGGGGACATATTCTCGGGGGTGGTGTGGATGAGTTGGTGTTGGGTGACCCTTTTGCGGACATAGTCTCGGAGGTGGTGTGGTGGGTACGGTTGGGTGACCTTTTGGGGACATAGTCTCGGGGGTGGTGTGGGAGGGTGAGGGTTGGGTGACCCTTTTGGGGACATAGTCTCGGGGGTGGTGTGTGTGGGTGGGGGGTGGGTGACCGTTTTGGGGACATAGTCTCGGGGGTGGTGTTGGAGGGTGGCGTTGGGTGACCCTTTTGGGGACATAATCTAGGGGGTGGTGTGAGTGGGTGGGGGTTGGGTTCCCTTTTGGGGACATTGTTTCGGGGGAGGTGTAAGTGGGTGGGGCTTGGGTGAACCTTTTGGGGACATAGACTCAGGGGTGTTGTGGGTGGGTGGGGGTTGTGTGACCCTTTTGGGGACATAGTCTCGGTGGTGGTGTGGGTGGGTGGGGGTTGGGTGACCCTTTTGGGGACATAGTCTCGGGGGTGGTGTGGGTGGGTGGGGTTTGGGTGACCCTTTTGGGGACATAGTCTCGGGGGCGGTGTGGGTGGGTTGGTGTTGGGTGACCCTTTTGGGGACATAGTCTCGGGGGCGTTGTGGGTGGGTTTGTGTTGGGTGACCCTTTTGGGTCATAGTCCCGGGGCTGGTGTGGGTGGGTAGGGTTTGGGAGACCTTTTGGGGACATAGTCTCAGCGGTGGTGTGGGTGTGTTGGTGTTGGGTGACCATTTTGGGTCATAGTCTCGGGGGTGGTGTGGGTGGGTAGGGTTTGGTGACCTTTTGGGGACATAGTCTCGGGGGTGGTGTTGGTGGGTTGGTGATGGGTGACCCTTTTGGGTCATAGTCTCGGGGGTGGTGTTGGTGGGTGTGTGTTGGGTGACCCTTTTGGGTCATAGTCTCAGGGGTGGTGTGGGTGGGTGGGGGTTGGGTCAACTTTCGGGGACATAGTCTCGGGGGTGGTGTGGGTGGGTTGGTGTTGGGTGACACTTTTGCGGACATAGTCTCGGAGGTGGCATGGTGGGTACGGGTTGGATGACCTTTTGGGGACATAGTCTCGGGGGTGTTGTGGGTGGGTGGGGTATGGGTGACCCTTATGGGGACATAGCCTCGGGGGTGGTGTGGGTGGGTGGGTGTTGGGTGACCCTTCTGGAAACATAGTCTCGAGGGTTGTGTGGTTGGGTTGGGGTTGGGTGACCCTTTTGGGGACATAGTCTCGGGGGTGTTGTGGGTGGGTGGCGGTTGGGTGACCCTCTTGGGGACATAGTCTCGGGGGTGTTGTGGGTGGGTGGGGGTTGTGTGACCCTTTTGGGGACTTAGTATCGGGGGAGGTGTAAGTGGGTGGGGGTTGGGTGACCCTTTTGGGGACATAGTCTCGGGGGTGTTGTGGGTGGGTGGGGGTTGTGTGACCCTTTTGGGGACATAGTCTCGGTGGATGTGTGGGTGGATGGGGGTTGGGTGACCCTTTTGGGGTCATATTCTCGGGGGTGGTGTGGGTGGGTGGGGTTTGGGTGACCCTTTTGGGGACATAGTCTCGGGGGTGGTGTGGGTGGGTGGGGTTTGGGTGACCTTTTGGGGAAATAGACTCGGGGGTGTTGTGGGTGTGTTGGTGTTGGGTGACCCATTTGGGTCATAGTCTCGGGGGTGGTGTGGGTGGGAAGGGTAAAGGTGACCTTTTGGGGACATAGTCTCGGGGGTGGTGTGGGTGGGTTGGTGTTGCGTGACCCTTTTGGGTCATAGTCTCAGTGGTGGTGTGGATGGGTTGGTGTTGGGTGACCCTTTTGCGGACATAGTCTCGGAGGTGGTGTGGTGGGTACGGTTGGGTGACCTTTTGGGGACATAGTCTCGGGGGTGGTGTGGGAGGGTGGGGGTTGGGTGACCCTTTTGGGGACATAGTCTCGGGGGTGGTGTGTGTGGGTGGGGGGTGGGTGACCGTTTTGGGGACATAGTCTCGGGGGTGGTGTTGGAGGGTGGCGTTGGGTGACCCATTTGGGGACATAATCTAGGGGGTGGTGTGAGTGGGTGGGGGTTGGGTTCCCTTTTGGGGACATTGTTTCGGGGGAGGTGTAAGTGGGTGGGGCTTGGGTGAACCTTTTGGGGACATAGACTCAGGGGTGTTGTGGGTGGGTGGGGGTTGTGTGACCCTTTTGGGGACATAGTCTCGGTGGTGGTGTGGGTGGGTGGGGGTTGGGTGACCCTTTTGGGGACATAGTCTCGGGGGTGGTGCGGGTGGGTGGGGTTTGGGTGACCCTTTTGGGGACATAGTCTCGGGGGCGGTGTGGGTGGGTTGGTGTTGGGTGACCCTTTTGGGGACATAGTCTCGGGGGCGTTGTGGGTGGGTTGGTGTTGGGTGACCCTTTTGGGTCATAGTCCCGGGGCTGGTGTGGGTGGGTAGGGTTTGGGAGACATTTTGGGGACATAGTCTCAGCGGTGGTGTGGGTGTGTTGGTGTTGGGTGACCATTTTGGGTCATAGTCTCGGGGGTGGTGTGGGTGGGTAGGGTTTGGTGACCTTTTGGGGACATAGTCTCGGGGGTGGTGTTGGTGGGTTGGTGATGGGTGACCCTTTTGGGTCATAGTCTCGGGGGTGGTGTTGGTGGGTGTGTGTTGGGTGACCCTTTTGGGTCATAGTCTCAGGGGTGGTGTGGGTGGGTGGGGGTTGGGTCAACTTTCGGGGACATAGTCTCGGGGGTGGTGTGGGTGGGTTGGTGTTGGGTGACACTTTTGCGGACATAGTCTCGGAGGTGGCATGGTGGGTACGGGTTGGATGACCTTTTGGGGACATAGTCTCGGGGGTGTTGTGGGTGGGTGGGGTATGGGTGACCCTTATGGGGACATAGCCTCGGGGGTGGTGTGGGTGGGTGGGTGTTGGGTGACCCTACTGGAAACATAGTCTCGAGGGTTGTGTGGTTGGGTTGGGGTTGGGTGACCCTTTTGGGGACATAGTCTCGGGGGTGTTGTGGGTGGGTGGCGGTTGGGTGACCCTCTTGGGGACATAGTCTCGGGGGTGTTGTGGGTGGGTGGGGGTTGTGTGACCCTTTTGGGGACTTAGTATCGGGGGAGGTGTAAGTGGGTGGGGGTTGGGTGACCCTTTTGGGGACATAGTCTCAGGGGTGTTGTGGGTGGGTGGGGGTTGTGTGACCCTTTTGGGGACATAGTCTCGGTGGATGTGTGGGTGGATGGGGGTTGGGTGACCCTTTTGGGGTCATATTCTCGGGGGTGGTGTGGGTGGGTGGGGTTTGGGTGACCCTTTTGGGGACATAGTCTCGGGGGTGGTGTGGGTGGGTGGGGTTTGGGTGACCTTTTGGGGAAATAGACTCGGGGGTGTTGTGGGTGTGTTGGTGTTGGGTGACCCATTTGGGTCATAGTCTCGGGGGTGGTGTGGGTGGGAAGGGTAAAGGTGACCTTTTGCGGACATAGTCTCGGGGGTGGTGTGGGTGGGTTGGTGTTGCGTGACCCTTTTGGGTCATAGTCTCAGTGGTGGTGTGGATGGGTTGGTGTTGGGTGACCCTTTTGGGTCATAGTGTCGGGGGTGGTGTGGGTGGGTAGGGGTTGGGTGACCTTTTGGGGACATAGTCTCGGGGGTGGTGTGGGTGGGTGGGTAGTGGGTGACACTTTGGGGACATAGTCTCGGGGGTGGTGTGGGTGGGTGGGGGTTGGGTGACCCTTTTGTGGACATAGTCTCGGGGGTGGTTTGTGTGGGTGGGGGTTGTGCTACACATTTGGGGACATTGTCTCGGTTGTGGTGTGGTTGGGTGGGAGTTGGGTGACCCTTTTGCGGACATATTCTAGGGGGTGGTGTGGATGGGTTGGTGTTGGGTGACCCTTTTGCGGACATAGTCTCGGAGGTGGTGTGGTGGGTACGGGTTGGGTGACCTTTTGGGGACATAGTCTCTAGGGTGGTGTGGGAGGGTGGGGGGTGGTTGACCCTTTTGGGGACATAGTCTCGGGGGTGGTGTGGGTGGGTGGGGGGTGGGTGACCCTTTTTGGGACATAGTCTCGGGGGTGGTGTGGGTGGGTTGGGTTTGGGTGACCCTTATGGGGACATAGCTTCGGCGGTGGTGTGGGTGGGTGGGTGTTGGGTGACCCTCTGGAAACATAGTCTCGTGGGTTGTGTGGTTGGGTTGGGGTTGCTGACCCTTTTGGGGACATAGTCTCGGGGCTGGTTTTGGTGGGTGGTGGTTGGGTGACCCTTTTGGGGACATAGTCTCGGGGGTGTTGTGGGTGGGTGGGGGTTTGGTAACCCATTTGGGGACATAGTCTCGGGGATGGTGTTGGTGGGAGGGGGTGGGGTGACCCTTTTGGGGACATAGTCTCGGGTTGGTGTGGGTGGGTGTGGGTTGGGTGACCCTTTTGGGGACATAGTCTCAGTGGTGGTGTGGGTGGGAGGGGGTTGGGGGACCCTTTTGGTGACATAGTCTCGCGGGTGGTTTGGTTGGTTGGGGGTTGGGTGACCCTTTTGGGGTCATAGTCTCGGGGGTGGTGTGGGAGCGGGGGGGGGGGGTGACCATTTTGGGGACATAGTCTCGGGGGTGGTGTGAGTGGGTGGGGTGTGGGTGACCCTTTTGGGGACATAGTCTCGGAAGGGGAGTGGGTGGGTGGGGGGTGGGTGACCCTTTTGTGGACATAGTCTCGGTGGTGGTGTGGTAGGGTGGGGGATGGGTGACCCTTTTGGGGACATATTACCGGCTGAGGTGTAAGTGGGTGGGGGTTGGGTGACCCTTTTGGGGACATAGCCTAAGGGGTGTTCTGGGTGGGTGGGGATTGTGTGACCCTTTTGGGGACATAGTCTCGGGGGTGGTGTGGGTGGGTGGGGGTTGGGTGACCCTTTTGGGGACATAGTCTCGGGGGTGGTGTGGGTGGGTGGGGTTTGGGTGACCCTTTTGGGGACATAGTCTTGTGGGTGGTGTGGGTGGGTGGGGGTTGGGTGACCCTTTTGGGGACATAGTCTCGGGGGTGTTGTGGGTGGGTGGGGGTTTGGTAACCCTTTTGGGGACATAGTCTCGGGGGTGGTGTTGGTGGGAGGGGGTTGGGTGACCCATCTGGAAACATAGTTTCGGGGGTGGTGTGGTTGGGTGGGGGTTGGGTGACCCTTTTGGGGACATAGTCTCGTGGGTGGTGTGGGTGGGTGGGGGTTGGGTGACCCTTTTGGGGACATAGTCTCGGGGGTGTTGTGGGTGGGTGGGGGTTTGGTAACCCTTTTGGGGACATAGTCTCGGTGGTGGTGTTGGTGGGAGGGAGTTGGGTGACCCTTTTGGGGACATAGTCTCGGGGGTGGTGTGGGTGGGTGGGGGTTTGGTAACCATTTTGGGGACATAGTCTCGGGGTTGGTGTGGGTGGGTGGGGGTTGGGTGACCCTTTTGGGGACATAGTCTCAGTGGTGGTGTGGGTGGGAGTGGGTTGGGGTACCTCTTGGGGACATAGTCTCGGGGGTTTTGAAGGTGGGTGTGGGTTGGGTGTCCCTTCTGGGCACATAGTCTCGGGGGTGGTGTGGGTGGGTGGGGTGTGGGTGTCCCTTTTGGGGACATAGTCTCGGGGGTGGTGTGGGTGGGTGGGGGGTGGGTGACCCTTTTGGGGACATAGATTCGAGGGGCGGGTGACCATTTTGGGGACATAGTATCGGGGGTGGCGGAGGGTATGGGTGACCCTTTTGGGGACATAGTCTCGGGGGTGGTGTGGGTATGTGGGGGTGGGTGACACTTTTGGGGACACAGTCAAGTGGGTGGTGTGGGCGGGTGGGGGTTGGGTGACCCTTTTGGGGACATAGACTCGGGGGTGGTGTCGGTGGGTGGGGGTGGGTGACCCTTTTGGGGACATAGTCTCGTAGGTGTTGTGGGTGGGTGGGGTGTGGGTGACCCTTTTGGGGACATAGTCTCAGGGGTGGTGTGGGTGGGTGGGGGGTGGGTGACCCTTTTGGGGACATAGTCTCGGGGCTGGTGTTGGAGGTTGGGGGGTTGGTGACCCTTTTGGGGACATAGTCTCGGGGGTGGTGTGAGTGGGTGGGGTGTGGGTGACACTTTTGGGGACATAGTCTCGGGGGGGAGTGGGTGGGTGGGGGTTGGGTGACCCTTTTGTGGACATAGGCTCGGGGGTGGTGTGGGAGGTTGGGGGGTTGGTGACCCTTTTGGGGACATAGTCTCCGGGGTGGTGTGAGTTGGTGGGGTGTGGGTGACCATTTTGGGGACATAGTCTCGGGTGGGGAGTGGGTGGGTGGGGGTTGGGTGTCCCTTTTGTGGACATAGGCTCGGGGGTGGTGTGGGTGGGTGAGGGTTGGGTGACCCTTTTGGGGACATAGTCTCAGTGGTGGTGTGGGTGGGAGGGGGTTGGGGGACCCTTTTGGGGACATAGTCTCGCGGGTGGTTTGGTTGGTTGGGGGTTCGGTGACCCTTTTGGGGACATAGTCTCGGGGGTGGTGTGGGAGGGTGGGGCTTGGGTTACCCTTTTGGGGACAGAGTCTCGGGGGTGGTGTGAGTGGATGTTGTGTGGGTGACCCTTTTGGGGACATAGTCTCGGGGGTGGTGTGGTTGGGTGGGGGTTGGCTGACCCTTTTCGGGACTTAGTATCGGGGGAGGTGTAAGTGGGTGGTGGTTGGGTGACCCTTTTGGGGACATAGTCTCAGGGGTGTTGTGGGTGGGTGGGGGTTGTGTGACCCTTTTGGGGACATAGTCTCGGTGGTGGTGTGGGTGGGTGGGGGTTGGGTGACCCTTTTGGGGACATAGTCTCGGGGGTGGTGTGGGTGGGTGGGGTTTGGGTGACCCTTTTGGGTACATAGTCTCGGGGGCGGTGTGGGTGGGTAGGGTTTGGGTGACCTTTTGGGGACATAGTCTCGGGGGTGGTGTGGGTGTGTTGGTGTTGGGTGACCCTTTTGGGTCATAGTCTCGGGGGTGGTGTGCGTGGGTTGGTGTTGGGTGACCCTTTTGGGTCATAGTCTCAGTGGTGGTGTGGATGGGTTGGTGTTGGGTGACCCTTTTGGGTCATAGTGTCGGGGCTGGTGTGGGTGGGTAGGGGTTGGGTGACCTTTTGGGGACATAGTCTCGGGGGTGGAGTGGGTGGGTGGGTGGTGGGTGACACTTTGGGGACATAGTCTCGGGGGTGGTGTGGGTGGCTGGGGGTTGGGTGACCCTTTTGGGGACATAGTCTCGGGGGTGGTTTGTGTGGGTGGGTGTTGTGCTACACTTTTGGGGACATAGTCTCGGTTGTTGTGTGGTTGGGTGGGAGTTGGGTGACCCTTTTGGGGACATATTCTCGGGGGTGGTGTGGATGGGTTGGTGTTGGGTGACCCTTTTGCGGACATAGTCTCGGAGGTGGTGTGGTGCGTACGGGTTGGGTGACCTTTTGGGGACATAGTCTCTAGGGTGGTGTGGGAGGGTGGGGGGTGGTTGACCCTTTTGGGGACATAGTCTCGGGGGTGGTGTGGGTTGGTGGGGGGTGGGTGACCCTTTTGGGGACATAGTCTCGGGGGTGGTGTGGGTGGGTGGGGTTTGGGTGACCCTTATGGGGACATAGCCTCGGGGGTGGTGTGGGTGGGTGGGTGTTGGGTGACCCTCTGGAAACATAGTCTCGTGGGTTGTGTGGTTGGGTTGGGGTTGGTGACCATTTTGGGGACATGGTCTCGGGGGTGGTGTTGGTGGGTGGCGGTTGGGTGACCCTTTTGGGGACATCGTCTCGGGGGTGTTGTGGGTGGGAGGGGGTTTGGTAACCCTTTTGGGGACATAGTCTCGGGGGTGGTGATGGTGGGAGGGGGTGGGGTGACCCTTTTGGGGACATAGTCTCGGGCGCGGTGTGGGTGGATGGGGGTTTGGTAATCCTTTTGGGGACATAGTCTCGGGGGTGGTGTTGGTGGGAGGGAGTTGGGTGACCCTTTTGGGGACATAGTCTCGGGGGTGGTGTGGGTGGGTGGGGGTTTGGTAACCCTTTTGGGGACATAGTCTCAGGGTTGGTGTGGGTGGGTGGGGGTTGGGTGACCCTTTTGGGGACATAGTCTCAGTGGTGGTGTGGGTGGGAGAGGGTTGGGGTACCCTCTTGGGGACATAGTCTCGGGGGTTTTGAAGGTGGGTGGGGGGTGGGTGTCCCTTTTGGCCACATAGTCTCGGGGGTGGTGTGGGTGGGTGGGGTGTGGGTGTCCCTTTTGGGGTCATAGTCTCGGGGGTGGTGTGGGTGGGGGGGGGTGGGTGACCCTTTTGGGGACATAGACTCGAGGGGCGGGTGACCCTTTTGGGGACATAGTCTGGGGGGTGGTGTTGGTGGGTGGGGGTGGGTGACACTTTTGGGGACACAGTCAAGTGGGTGGTGTGGTTGGGTGGGGTTTGGGTGACCCTTTTGGGGACATAAACTCGGGGGTGGTGTCGGTGGTTGGGGGTGGGTGACCCTTTTGGGGACATAGTCTCGTAGGTGGTGTGGGTGGGTGGGGTGTGGGTGACCCTTTTGGGGACATAGTCTCAGGGGTGGTGTGTGTGGGTGGGGGGTGGGTGACCCTTTTGGGGACATAGTCTCGGGGCTGGTGTTGGAGGTTGGGGGGTTGGTGACCCTTTTGGGGACATAGTCTCGGTGGTGGTGTGAGTGGGTGGGGTGTGGGTGACCCTTTTGGGGACATAGTCTCGGGGGGGAGTGGGTGGGTGGGGGTTGGGTGACCCTTTTGTGGACATAGGCTCGGGGGTGGTGTGGGAGGTTGGGGGGTTGGTGACCCTTTTGGGGACATAGTCTCGGGGGTGGTGTGAGTGATGGGGTGTGGGTGACCCTTTTGGGGACATAGACTCGGGGGGGGAGAGGGTGGGTGGGGGTTGGGTGTCCCTTTTGTGGACATAGGCTCGGGGGTGGTGTGGGTGGGTGGGGGTTGGGTGACCCTTTGGGGGACATTGTTTCGGGGGAGGTGTAAGTGGGTGGGGGTAGGGTGACCCTTTTGGGGACATAGTCTCAGGGGTGTTGTGGGTGGGTGGGGTTTGTGTGACCCTTTTGGGGACATAGTCTCGGTGGTGGTGTGGGTGGGTGGGGGTTGGGTGACCCTTTTGGGGACATAGTCTCGGGGGTGGTGTGGGTGGGTGGGGTTGGTGACCTTTTGGGGACATAGTCTCGGGTGTGGTGTGGGTGGGTGTGGGGTGGGTGAACCTTTTGGGGACATAGTCTCCGTGGTGGTGTGGGTGGGTGGGGTGTGGGTGTCCCTTTTGGGGACAATGTCTTGGGGTGGGGTGGGTGGTGGGGGGGTGGGTGACCATTTTTGGACGTAGTCCTCGGGGGAGGTGTGGGTGGGTGGGAGGTGGGTGACCCTTTTGGGGACATAGTCTCGGGGGTGGTGTGGGTGTGTGGGGTGTGGATGACCCTTTTGTGGACATATCCTCGGGGGTGATGTGGGTGGGTGGGGACTGGGTGACCCTTTTGGGGACATAGTCTCGGGGGTGGTGTGCGTGGGTGTAGGGTGGGTGACCCTTTAGGGGACATGGTCTCAGGGGTGGTGTGGCTGGGAGGGGTGTGGGTGATCCTTTTGGGGACATAGTCTCGGTGGTGGTGTGGGTGGGTGGGGGGTGGGTGAACCTTTAGGGGACATTGTCTCGTGGCTGGTGTGGGTGGGTAGGGTTTGGGAGACCTTTTGGGGACATAGTCTCAGCGGTGGTGTGGGTGTGTTGGTGTTGGGTGACCATTTTGGGTCATAGTCTCGGGGGTGGTGTGGTGGGTAGGGTTTGGTGACCTTTTGGGGACATAGTCTCGGGGGTGGTGTTGGTGGGTGGTGATGGGTGACCCTTTTGGGTCATAGTCTCGGGGGTGGTGTTGGTGGGTGTGTGTTGGGTGACCCTTTTGGGACATAGTCTCAGGGGTGGTGTGGGTGGGTGGGGGTTGGGTCAACTTTCGGGGACATAGTCTCGGGGGTGGTGTGGGTGGGTTGGTGTTGGGTGACACTTTTGCGGACATAGTCTCGGAGGTGGCATGGTGGGTACGGGTTGGATGACCTTTTGGGGACATAGTCTCGGGGGTGTTGTGGGTGGGTGGGGATTGGGTGACCCTTTTGGGGACATGGTCTCGGGGGTGGTGTGGGTGGGTGGGTGTTGGGTGACCCTTTTGGGGACATAGACTCGGGGGGTGGTGTGGGTGTGTTGGTGTTGGGTGACCCTTTTGGGTCATAGTCTCGGGGGTGGTGTGGGTGGGAAGGGTTAAGGTGACCTTTTGGGGACATATTCTCGGGGGTGGTGTGGGTGGGTTGGTGTTGGGTGACCCTTTTGGGTCATAGTCTCAGGGGTGGTGTGGATGGGTTGGTGTTGGGTGACCCTTTTGGGTCATAGTGTCGGGGGTGGTGTGGGTGGGTAGGGGTTGGGTGACCTTTTGGGGACATAGTCACGGGGGTGGTGTGGGTGGGTGGGTGGTGGGTGAACCTTTGGGGACATAGTCTCGGGTGTGGTGTGGGTGGGTGGGGGTTGGGTGACACTTTTGGGGGCATAGTCTCGGGGGTGGTGTGTGTGGGTGGGGGTTGTGCTACACTATTGGGGACATAGTCTCGGGGGTGGTGTGGGTGGGTGGGAGTTGGTTGACCCTTTTGGGGACATATTCTCGGGGGTGGTGTGGATGGGTTGGTGTTGGGTGACCCTTTTGCGGACATAGTCTCGGAGGTGGTGTGGTGGGTACGGTTGGGTGACCTTTTGAGGACATAGTCTCGGGGGTGGTGTGGGAGGGTGGGGGTTGGGTGACCCTTTTGGGGACATAGTCTCGGGGGTGGTGTGTGTGGGTGGGGGGTGGGTGACCGTTTTGGGGACATAGTCTCGGGGGTGGTGTGGGAGGGTGGGGTTGGGTGACCCTTTTGGGGACATAGTCTCGGGGGTGGTGTGTGTGGGTGGGGGGTTGGTGACCGTTTTGGGGACATAGTCTCGGGGGTGGTGTGGGAGGGTGGGGTTGGGTGACCCTTTTGGGGACATAATCTAGGGGGTGGTGTGAGTGGGTGGGGGTGGGTTCCCTTTTGGGGACATTGTTTCGGGGGAGGTGTAAGTGGGTGGGGCTTGGGTGAACCTTTTGGGGACATAGACTCTGGGGTGTTGTGGGTGGGTGGGGGTTGTGTGACCCTTTTGGGGACATAGTCTCGGTGGTGGTGTGGGTGGGTGGGGGTTGGGTGACCCTTTTGGGGACATAGTCTCGGGGGTGGTGTGGGTGGGTGGGGTTTGGGTGACCCTTTTGGGGACATAGTCTCGGGGGCGGTGTGGGTGGGTTGGTGTTGGGTGACCCTTTTGGGGACATAGTCTCGGGGGCGTTGTGGGTGGGTTGGTGTTGGGTGACCCTTTTGGGTCATAGTCCCGGGGCTGGTGTGGGTGGGTAGGGTTTGGGAGACCTTTTGGGGACATAGTCTCAGCGGTGGTGTGGGTGTGTTGGTGTTGGGTGACCATTTTGGGTCATAGTCTCGGGGGTGCTGTGGGTGGGTAGGGTTTGGTGACCTTTTGGGGACATAGTCTCGGGGGTGGTGTTGGTGGGTTGGTGATGGGTGACCCTTTTGGGTCATAGTCTCGGGGGTGGTGTTGGTGGGTGTGTGTTGGGTGACCCTTTTGGGTCATAGTCTCAGGGGTGGTGTGGGTGGGTGGGGGTTGGGTCAGCTTTCGGGGACATAGTCTCGGGGGTGGTGGGGGTGGGTTGGTGTTGGGTGACACTTTTGCGGACATAGTCTCGGAGGTGGCATGGTGGGTACGGGTTGGATGACCTTTTGGGGACATAGTCTCGGGGGTGTTGTGGGTGGGTGGGGTATGGGTGACCCTTATGGGGACATAGCCTCGGGGGTGGTGTGGGTGGGTGGGTGTTGGGTGTCCCTTCTGGAAACATAGTCTCGGGGGTGTTGTGGGTGGGTGGCGGTTGGGTGACCCTCTTGGGGACAAAGTCTCGGGGGTGTTGTGGGTGGGTGGGGGTTGTGTGACCCTTTTGGGGACTTAGTATCGGGGGAGGTGTAAGTGGGTGGGGGTTGGGTGACCCTTTTGGGGACATAGTCTCAGGGGTGTTGTGGGTGGGTGGGGGTTGTGTGACCCTTTTGGGGACATAGTCTCGGTGGATGTGTGGGTGGGTGGGGGTTGGGTGACCCTTTTGGGGTCATATTCTCGGGGGTGGTGTGGGTGGGTGGGGTTTGGGTGACCCTTTTGGGGACATAGTCTCGGGGGTAGTGTGGGTGGGTGGGGTTTGGGTGACCTTTTGGGGAAATAGACTCGGGGGTGTTGTGGGTGTGTTGGTGTTGGGTGACCCATTTGGGTCATAGTCTCGGGTGTGGTGTGGGTGGGAAGGGTAAAGGTGACCTTTTGGGGACATAGTCTCGGGGGTGGTGTGGGTGGGTTGGTGTTGCGTGACCCTTTTGGGTCATAGTCTCAGTGGTGGTGTGGATGGGTTGGTGTTGGGTGACCCTTTTGGGTCATAGTGTCGGGGGTGGTGTGGGTGGGTAGGGGTTGGGTGACCTTTTGGGGACATAGTCTCGGGGGTGGTGTGGGTGGGTGGGTGGTGGGTGACACTTTGGGGACATAGTCTCGGGGGTGGTGTGGGTGGGTGGGGTTTGGGTGACCCTTTTGTGGACATAGTCTCGGGGGTGGTTTGTGTGGGTGGGGGTTGTGCTACACATTTGGGGACATAGTCTCGGTTGTGATGTGGTTGGGTGGGAGTTGGGTGACCCTTTTGGGGACATATTCTCAGGGGTGGTGTGGATGGGTTGGTGTTGGGTGACCCTTTTGCGGACATAGTCTCGGAGGTGGTGTGGTGGGTACGGGTTGGGTGACCTTTTGGGGACATAGTCTCTAGGGTGGTGTGGGAGGGTGGGGAGTGGTTGACCCTTTTGGGGACATAGTCTCGGGGGTGCTGTGGGTGGGTGGGGGGTGGGTGACCCTTTTTGGGACATAGTCTCGGGGGTGGTGTGGGTGGGTTGGGTTTGGGTGACCCTTATGGGGACATAGCTTCGGGGGTGGTGTGGGTGGGTGGGTGTTGGGTGACCCTCTGGAAACATAGTCTCGTGGGTTGTGTGGTTGGGTTGGGGTTGGTGACCCTTTTGGGGACATAGTCTCGGGGCTGGTTTTGGTGGGTGGCGGTTGGGTGACCCTTTTGGGGACATAGTCTCGGAAGTGTTGTGGGTGGTTGGGGGTTTGGTAACCCATTTGGGGACATAGTCTCGGGGATGGTGTTGGTGGGAGGGGGTGGGGTGACCCTTTTGGGGACATAGTCTCGGGTTGGTGTGGGTGGGTGTGGGTTGGGTGACCCTTTTGGGGACATAGTCTCAGTGGTGGTGTGGGTGGGAGGGGGTTGGGGGACCCTTTTGGTGACATAGTCTCGCGGGTGGTTTGGTTGGTTGGGGGTTGGGTGACCCTTTTGGGGTCATAGTCTCGGGGGTGGTGTGGGAGCGTGGGGGGTGGGTGACCCTTTTGGGGACATAGTCTCGGGGGTGGTGTGAGTGGGTGGGGTGTGGGTGACCCTTTTGGGGACATAGTCTCGGAAGGGGAGTGGGTGTGTGGGGGTTGGGTGACCGTTTTGTGGACATAGTCTCGGGGGTGGTGTGGTTGGGTGGGGGTTGGGTGACCCTTTTGGGGACTTAGTATCGGGGGAGGTGTAAGTGGGTGGGGGTTGGGTGACCCTTTTGGGGACATAGTCTCAGGGGTGTTGTGGGTGGGTGGGGGTTGTGTGACCCTTTTGGGGACATAGTCTCGGTGGTGGTGTGGGTGGGTGGGGGTTGGGTGACCCTTTTGGGGACATAGTCTCGGGGGTGGTGTGGGTGGGTGGGGTTTGGGTGACCCTTTTGGGGACATAGTCCCGTGGGTGGTGTGGGTGGGTGGGGGTTGGGTGACCCTTTTGGGGACATAGTCTCGGGGGTGTTGTGGGTGTGTGGGGGTTTGGTAACCCTTTCGGGGACATAGTCTCGGGGGTGGTGTTGGTGGGAGGGGGTTGGGTGACCCATCTGGAAACATAGTTTCGGGGGTGGTGTGGTTGGGTGGGGGTTGGGTGACCCTTTTGGGGACATAGTCTCGTGGGTGGTGTGGGTGGGTGGGGGTTGGGTGACCCTTTTGGGGACATAGTCTCGGGGGTGTTGTGGGTGGGTGGGGGTTTGGTAACCCTTTTGGGCACATAGTCTCGGTGGTGGTGTTGGTGGGAGGGAGTTGGGTGACCCTTTTGGGGAGATAGTCTCGGGGGTGGTGTGGGTGGGTGGGGGTTTGGTAACCATTTTGGGGACATAGTCTCGGGGTTGGTGTGGGTGGGTGGGGGTTGGGTGACCCTTTTGGGGACATAGTCTCAGTGGTGGTGTGGGTGGGAGTGGGTTGGGGTACCCTCTTGGGGACATAGTCTCGGGGGTTTTGAAGGTGGGTGGGGGTTGGGTGTCCCTTCTGGGCACATAGTCTCGGGGGTGGTGTGGGTGGGTGGGGTGTGGGTGTCCCTTTTGGGGACATAGTCTCGGGGGTGGTGTGGGTGGGTGGGGGGTGGGTGACCCTTTTGGGGACATAGATTCGAGGGGCGGGTGACCATTTTGGGGACATAGTATCAGGGGTGGCGGAGGGTATGGGTGACCCTTTTGGGGACATAGTCTCGGGGGTGGTGTGGGTATGTGGGGGTGGGTGACACTTTTGGGGACACAGTCAAGTGGGTGGTGTGGGCGGGTGGGGGTTGGGTGACCCTTTTGGGGACATAGACTCGGGGGTGGTGTCGGTGGGTGGGGGTGGGTGACCCTTTTGGGGACATAGTCTCGTAGGTGTTGTGGGTGGGTGGGGTGTGGGTGACCCTTTTGGGGACATAGTCTCAGGGGTGGTGTGGGTGGGTGGGGGGTGGGTGACCCTTTTGGGGACATAGTCTCGGGGCTGGTGTTTGAGGTTGGGGGGTTGGTGACCCTTTTGGGGACATAGTCTCGGGGGTGGTGTGAGTGGGTGGGGTGTGGGTGACACTTTTGGGGACATAGTCTCGGGGGGGAGTGGGTGGGTGGGGGTTGGGTGACCCTTTTGTGGACATAGGCTCGGGGGTGGTGTGGGAGGTTGGGGGGTTGGTGACCCTTTTGGGGACATAGTCTCCGGGGTGGTGTGAGTTGGTGGGGTGTGGGTGACCATTTTGAGGACATAGTCTCGGGTGGGGAGTGGGTGGGTGGGGGTTGGGTGTCCCTTTTGTGGACATAGGCTCGGGGGTGGTGTGGGTGGGTGGGGGTTGGGTGACCCTTTGGGGGACATTGTTTCGGGGGAGGTGTAAGTGGGTGGGGGTTGGGTGACCCTTTTGGGGACATAGACTCAGGGGTGTTGTGGGTGGGTCGGGTTTGTGTGACCCTTTTGGGGACATAGTCTCGGTGGTGGTGTGGGTGGGTGGGGGTTGGGTGACCCTTTTGGGGACATAGTCTCGGGGGTGGTGTGGGTGGGTGGGGTTTGGGTGAACCTTTTGGGGACATAGACCCGGGGGCGGTGTGGGTGGGTTGGTGTTGGGTGACCATTTTGGGGACATAGTCTCGGGGGCGTTGTGGGTGGGTTGGTGTTGGGTGACCCTTTTGGGTCATAGTCCCGGGGCTGGTGTGGGTGGGTAGGGTTTGGGAAACCTTTTGGGGACATAGTCTCGGCGGTGGTGTGGGTGTGTTGGTGTTGGGTGACCATTTTGGGTCATAGTCTCGGGGGTGGTGTGGGTGGGTAGGGTTTGGTGACCTTTTGGGGACATAGTCTCGGAGGTGGTGTGGTGGGTACGGGTTGGATGACCTTTTGGGGACATAGTCTCGGGGGTGGTGTGGGTGGGTGGGGTTTGGGTGACCCTTATGGGGACATAGCCTCGGGGGTGGTGTGGGCGGGTGTGTGTTGGGTGACCCTCTGGAAACATAGTCTCGGGGGTTGTGTGGTTGGGTTGGGGTTGGTGACCCTTTTGGGGACATAGTCTCGGGGGTGGTGTGGGTGGGTGGCATTTGGCTGACCCTTTTGGGGACATAGTCTCGGGGGTGTTGTGGGTGGGTGGGTTTGTTAACCCTTTTGGGGACATAGTCTCGGGGGTGGTGTTGGTGGGAGGGGGTTGGGTGACCCTTTTGGGGACATAGTCTCGGGCGTGGTGTGGGTGGATGGGGGTTTGGTAACCCTTTTGCGGACATAGTCTCGGGTTGGTGTGGGTGGGTGTGTGTTGTGTGACCCTTTTGGGGACATAGTCTCAGTGGTGGTGTGGGTGGGAGGGGGTTGGGGGACCCTTTTGGGGACATAGTCTCACGGCTGGTTTGGTTGGTTGGGGGTTCGGTGACCCTTTTGGGGACATAGTCTCGGGGGTGGTGTGGGAGGGTGGGCGTTGGGTGACCCTTTTGGGGACAGAGTCTCGGGGGTGGTGTGAGTGGGTGTTGTGTGGGTGACCCTTTTGGGGACATAGTCTCGGGGGTGGTGTGGTTGGGTGGGGGTTGGCTGACCCTTTTGGGGACTTAGTATCGGGGGAGGTGTAAGTGGGTGGGGGTTGGGTGACCCTTTTGGGGACATAGTCTCAGGGGGGTTGTGGGTGGGTGGGGGTTGTGTGACCCTTTTGGGGACATAGTCTCGGTGGTGGTGTGGGTGGGTGGGGGTTGGGTGACCCTTTTGGGGACATAGTCTCGGGGGCGTTGTGGGTGGGTAGGGTTTGGGTGACCTTTTGGGGACATAGTCTCGGGGGTGGTGTGGGTGTGTTGGTGTTGGGTGACCCTTTTGGGTCATAGTCTCGGGGGTGGTGTGGGTGGGAAGGGTTAAGGTGACCTTTTGGGGACATAGTCTCGGGGGTGGTGTGGGTAGGTTGGTGTTGGGTGACCCTTTTGGGTCATAGTGTCGGGGGTGGTGTGGATGGGTTGGTGTTGGGTGACCCTTTTGGATCATAGTGTCGGGGGTGGTGTGGGTGGGTAGGGGTTGGGTGACCTTTTGGGGACATAGTCTCGGGGGTGGTGTGGGTGGGTGGGTGGTGGGTGACACTTTGGGGACATAGTCTCGGGGGTGGTGTGGGTGGGTGGGGGTTGGGTGACCCTTTTGGGGACATAGTCTCGGGGGTGGTTTGTGTGGGTGGGGGTTGTGCTACACTTTTGGGGACATAGTCTCGGGG